>NW_008825109.1:1106587-1142858 GCF_000699105.1 Pygoscelis adeliae | reverse complement strand
TTTTTCCAGAAAGTGAATATAATGGATGGTTTTCTTTATACACATCTTTCAGGCTAGTTATTCTGTAAGACTTTTCAGTCCCCTCCTCTCTTATTTAGCTGAGTAGGACTTTGATTAAAAATCCACTGGAGACTACAGTTTGAACATTTTTCAAGCATGAATAGCACAGCAGGTTGCACCCATAAAACCAGCTATGTGCTTACATCTTGGCAGGTTAGACAAGGCACAGCTTTTACTTCTCAGCACACCTCGTGGGGCCAAGACGAAGGATTTGTCAATGCAGGCTGAAGCTGTGGCTACATTGGATTACAACGCTGTGCAAGAGTATTGAGGTACCTTTGAACAAGCTCTCATGGACACCGGGAAAAAACTACAGTAACATGGATCTCAGAGTGAGCTCACTTATCATAGAAAAGAGCAGTAATTATGATAAAAATAGTGTTAGATGGCTAATGGCATCTGATCCGAAGCTGTGCTATTTCACATTGCACTCCCGAGTGCAAGAGAGGGCTGTGACTATGAAGAAGGCGAAGAAATTCTTCTGGGACTGGTTACACAGAGGAATTCGTGGTGTGGAAAAGTACCAGTATTTTGCTTTTTTCTTAGGATTTAACCTCTCCATCAGAGACTAAATGGGGATGCTGGGTACCCTGTCAGCTCCTTGCCACCAGCATGCCCCAGTGTGCTTCCTCAGAGTTTGGAGGTGGTGGACAGCAGGGTTAGCTGGACCATAAGCTCCATAGCACCACTCAAGCCAAGTAGGGCATCGGGCAGACTCAAACCTAAGAGGACAATCTTGCCATCTCCTAAGCTGTGGGGCGTGGCCTGAGCTTCTCATGGATAACAAGGCTGTCCCAGCTTGCCACAAGGACAGGGAAAATCTGTGGCCATCCACCCGTGGGCCACACTTGACAGCTTCCCAACTCCGCACTGGGAACACGGTTTCTATCACCACTGCTGCCACGGAGCACAGGGGATAATGGAACAAAACAAAAAACTTTTCATTCTCCAGAGACTGAGAAGTTCTTTAAGAAACGCTTGGACCTGGGACTATCTAACATCTCGATGAGGTACCTACATTAAGAGCATCCCCTAATCTCCACCTACAACCAGAGCAAAGCAGATAACAATCCTGCTTGCCGAAACTGCTTTCTCTCACGACCTCTGGTGGTGCCTGTTTCTAACCACGGATACAGAGGATGTCTACTGAAGGTGACCACACTTTTAGTTTAAGATAAGTGCAAGTTATCTGGCTGCCAGGGTTCCGACTGCCTGATTTGCTCACAAGTGTTGAGCGTGCACATACAACAGGCCTGCACACAAATGCTGCTGCTGCACAGCTTTATTGTAATCTTTGTCCTTAAACACTTAAAACTGAATTTCCCAGGTGTAGGCATGATAGGCTGCCCCAGCAGAACGTGCTGATCAAGATACAGAAATGGAGGCGGCTGCTGGAAAGATCTTCTTCCCACAGAATAGCTGAGGAAGGAAGGAGAATCGCTAATCCCATTAGTGCATGTGAAAAACAGGTGTATTCTGTTAAAGTAAGTATGGAGGACAAGATGTCCTCAGTGGTTTCCTGTCCTAATTTGTACAATTTACTCAAATGTATTTTTACCACCTTTTATGCACAGTGACATGCTTGTGTATTAGTACCAGAACCGAGAGCTAAATTCATACTTCTTGCACTGCACTGTTGACAGTATGGGGGCAAGAGATGACCTGGTCTGAGTTTCATAATCCAGTTTGAATATGTAATTCCACCAGTAAGTGAAATAAATGCATGAGATCTGGAAGTTACTATGAAGAAATAAATAGGGTCCCAAATATAAAATATTGCATTCACAAACTTACTTTTCAGAATAAAACCATGCTTTAAATAGCAGGTTTTTCTCTTTCACTTCCCCCCTCCTCCAGCTTAAATTTAGATTGTTATCAAGGAGGCAAGCCTGACAATGTGTTAATATAAATCAGTAGAGAAAAAAGACAGGTAATATTGTTTAAATTTAACATAAATTAATAAAATTTAATTAAACCATTTTATCAAAGAATATTGAATTTTGAAGGCTGGTATTTATGGCTATTCAGACTGGGTATAATTTCAGTTCACCCCAAGGCAGATGCGTTTCTTTAAGATAAAACTTTCTAAAGAGACTTCTTTTGGGGGAGCAAATAAAACTGGTGATCTCCAAAGTACCGTCCACAGAGCACTTCTGAGTGTGGCTAACAGAAAGTTAGACAAATATTTGAAACATTTGAAAGCTATAAAAAAAAAAATCTGACAGTGGGTTACACATCTTTCAGTAGGGTGCTGGACAAGACTACTTTCAGAGACCTCTTCCATTCTAAATTATTCTGTGATTCCATGATTTTTAGTAAGCTTTAATACCATGAAATTTCTCAATATGGTTGAAACAATTCTTAATAAGCAGCTTGTCTCCAAAATACTCACTTTTACAAGTTCCATAACAAGGTACAACTCAGTTGGCATGTCCATCTCCTCAATCAGAAGTACAATATTGGGATGCTTGACTCGTCTTAAAATAGATACCTCGTTCTGGATCATGTGTTCCTGCCACACAAAAGAAACCTTTAATGACTGTGGGTTGGTGGGAAAAACTTTCACCTCCATTGTACAGTGGAAAATGTAGAGAGAATTGGGACCTGCATGGATTCTTCAGGGTTTTTTAAAAAGGTAACAGATGTTACCTCCAGCAATATGGAAGGAACACATCTAGAAACAACATCAGTGTGACAACTGAAAGAAGAACAGAATAGAACATAGAAAAAGAAATGGAGGAAAAGACACATTTCTGAGGCAGAGAAAAGTTAAATGTGGAAGCTTCTGAATTTTTTTCTCCAATGCAGAATCTTTCCATTTAAAAATATGATAGCTTCTTCTCAGAGAACATTTGTTATAGATTTCAAAAGGTAACAGAAATTCACTTACTATAAAACTGACATCAATTTGATTAACCTTGCATACTGTTTAGACATAGTGACCGGTGTTGTTGTAATTATTAGTATTATATTTTTGTTTTCTATAACATCTGGGATTATGAAAGCTAGAGGACATAATTGCAGGGATAAAGAGCAAGGGGAGTGAGTGTACCCACCCACAACCAACCAACTGGAGAATCAACACACGCATCTAGAAAGGCACATTGCAGCCTTTTATACTGATACTCCAAGGGTCTCCAGAGGGCAGGCAAAGGCTTCAAAAAAAAGATTCTTACACTTGCCAGGAAGAAGACAAATACCAACAGCTTCCCAGAGTGATCTCTCACAAAATATTTCTTGGAAAAAAAAATCTTTTGGTCTCATTTGATTTTTTTGTACTTACTTTTCCTCTACATTTACTTTTTTTGATTATTTTCAGAGCATATTCTCTACCAGTTGATCTGAGGAAAGAGAAAAGAAAAAACTGTATGTTCAATCACATTGACTATTTTTCTCAGTTGAGTTTATATTTGTCATTTGAGCACAGTAGGTCTGGGCAAGAATTCTATTCAAGTATTTGTTTTGTTGAGAAATGAGGCTTGGATCTGTCTGGAATTGTGAACTTGAGCCACATTTATTGAATATGTGTGCCCAAGAAAAAAGCATTAAGCATTTTTTTTTTTAAATGAAGACATTTCAATGTTTTTGAAACAAAATCACTTGATTTTTTCATTTTGTAGTGGTATTCGTTATTTCTTCCGCAGTTTTATGTAAAAATATTATATAGTATTTACAGATCCAAATCTTCTCAAAAACAAAAAGTTTCGTTTTCTATTAAACAAAAAAAATACAAGCCATGGAAAATACATTTATTTTTTTACTTAAAATGAAGAGTCATTTGTTTTACCTTAGCACTCGCAACTACTAAAATAAAAAAGTCAGTCTTAGGAACAATATTTTTTGTATTCAGTAAGTATATGATACCTAGCAGAGTTAAATATGATGTTTATGGGACAGAATATGAAAGGTTCTGGAGACAGTAAGAAATTATAGAGAATTAGTTCAGGATAAGAACACATTTCCTTTTAGGTGGTTTTTTTTGGAAACCATGTAATATTTTTCACTACCACATACATAGATATTTATTATATAGAATGCTAACAGAAAACTAAGCTCGTAGACAAGTTCATAATATCAACAACAATATTAAATATTTTTTAACCAAGTTACAAAACCTGAAGATGGCTATAAGGACGATACCAAGAAGCTCTGTTCACAAGCTCTAGTTTCACTATAAGGTTAAATGAAGAATGGATAATATAAGAAAAAGTTCTTACTGAAACACTTTCATTTTGTAATAAAAATCTAAAGAGTTTACAAAAGTCGAATACATTGCCCTTAGGCATATGTTTGGTTAAAAAATAAAGAAAAAAATAACCTCTCAAGCATATGGGGTGGGTTTTTTTCATTCTTCATTTAGCAAAACATAGTTAAATTGATACATTAAATTGATATATAGTAAGTTAAATAGAGAAATGAATGTGCCTGAAAGTGTGTGCAGTCTGTCAAGCAGGACATGCAAAGTGAGTCATAAACTGAAAGCACTGCATTAAGAAAACGACTGGGCATTTTCATTGCCATATTTAAGCATGGGCATTATCCTCTGGCAATGATGTACCACTAGGTATTAATTTAAGGGAAAATGGGGACTTCATTAAAAAGAAAAAAAAAAAAACCAAAATATTAATTCTGTTTGAGTTCCCAGGTCAGCAGGGAGCAAAGACAGTCTGTATTAAGACATCAATTAACCAACTGTGCAAAGAAATCACACTGGATGATGACATTTCTGACTTGGGAAAGAAGTACAGCACGGCTGTTCAAGACTTAAGCAAAGAAAAATTAAAACCTTCTCATATCTATACTCCCCCACAACGGGGTTTAATGCTACAGCCCCCAGAAATGGGCCACACTCCACATGGAGTGCCCCTTCCCGGTGCTGCTGTTTGGCAGCTACAGTCCCAGCTCAGTGAGGGGACAGGCAGAGGTATGAACGCTATTCTGGGGGAATGGAAGGAGGAGGTAGGAGAAGCAATATTAGAAATTAAGATATCTGGGGTTCAAACTCAGACAAAATATGCCCTCTTTCGATAGGAGTTTCTTTCAAGCTGCTCGGTTGCCCTAGGAATGCTTCCTTTCTGTCATGAGAAAGGAAATTGATGGTTTTTGTTGGCCATGGGAGACTCCATGTACTCCAAAACACTGGGAAATCTGAGCTAGTGAGGAAATGTCAGAATTTGGAAGTATCTGAAAGTTAAAAATGAACCCATATAAAAACACCGCAGGACAAATTGCGCATATGATGGAGCAGATATGTAACGAGCAGATGACAACTCTGACTGCTCTTTGTTTTGGTAAAAAGAAAATTAAAGCTAAGATAATGCAAATCCTTTCCCCTAAAAAGCTGCAGAACCGCAGGCTGTCAGCAGCACTGCAACTTACACACCCGCCAAAAAATATGCACAGCCACGCCAGAAACTCTCAGTGAAATGGGCATATCACCTCTCGCCTATCATTCAACCCAAACAATAAAAAGGTGCCACATGAAGTAGGAAACACGTTACGGCTGGATAAAAGTCTGGACCCACAGCACTAATGCAGGGCACGGAGTTAGACCTCTAGCTCGTAACAGGGCTCCGTGCCATGCTCCCTGGCTGTTTTAACCTTGTGCAAAGTTCACGGAGATTTCCATTGCACTGGAGACAAAAATCTATCTATCTTCAGCATTTTTGCGTGCGCATTAAATGTATTTTTGTGTGTGTGTGCGTGCCCGTGCATTCACAGATGCACAGAATGGGATTTAGAAGTCCCGATGTGAAAATTTTGAAGATGGTTTTTGGTTTCTATTTAGACTGTTCGTTGTCAGAGGAAGATGCCTGTGAACGCACTTGAAGCATCAGAGTGGCTAACCAGTGCACACGGGCTGGACTCCACAGCTATGCAGTATCCATGCGATCAGTGAAGATGTGTAACATGGCCCATTCCTACTTGCTTAACACCTCATGGTGCTATTTCTTTGAAGTCTAATGCACATAGGAATTGTAAGTCAGAAGAAAGTGGAAAAGTCCTCTGTCCCAAGCATCACCCCATCAATTCTGGCTCTGCAAATGATGGACATATCAGACTTTGAAGTGAGGTGTTTTCTGCTTAGAAAGACTGTGAAGAATGTTTTTGAAGGGGTTTTACATGTACTGGCTTTAATTTACCCCCTGAGCCTTTAATTTCTCCTTCCACACTTGTGATGGCAAGGGTATACTGCTTAAGAAGTGGAAACTAACAGAAATAATTCTACTTTAATTTTCAAGCTCTCCCAAAGTAGTAACTCTCTGATATAAGTGGGATCTATGGAATGGTATGGTTCAGAGACCGTAAGAGTAAGCTGCAGAACCGCAGGCTGTCTGGGAATATATATGTCTGGGAATACCTGAGTAACCATGCTATTTGAGCACATATTCACTAGATACATTGTGTTATCGGATATTTCTGGGACCAGGAGGAGAGACAAAAGGACAGGAAACAGTTTTCATTTAAGCTCTGGAGGATACTGTAATCAGTATTATTTTTAGGTGTGGTGGGACCCATATTTAATTTTGTTCATGTCTTTTCTCTCAGCTTGAGAAAGAGTTGTAAAATGCACACTAGCACATTTGAACTGTCTCGGCACAACTGGCATTTTCAGCTGAATGACAATGTATCAAAACCTCAACCTTTTTTTATTTTTCCTTGTAATCCGTTTCTCTCAGTCACTACTCACTTTACTTTTAGGTTGCCTTTTTCTCTTTCCTTAGTTACATGTTTTCACCCATGGTTTTCATTAGTCATGCCCCCTCCATAGGGTTTTACAGTGTTTTCTTGTTTTCATATTGTTTTGCTTTGCTTCTTTTAGGTTTCCATATTCCCCATTTTAGTGTTCAGACCCTGGCGTTTGAACAGCTATCGCCCTCTGGATGACCAGCTCCACCATGAACTCACTCCGACAGAGCTCTAAAGGCCTCGCAAGAGCTTTGGCCAAGTCCCACAAGCACACCGTCAGCTGATACGGAATCCACTCTTCCCCCTTTCCCCAACAGCTGTCTTCATGGTCTCCGACTTGCCAGACTCTTTCAGTTGCAGAGTGGGACCTGTCTTTTTCCAAAGAGACTCTAGCTTAAAACCAGCCAAGCTTATTTATCACCATCTGCCATGAGATCTAATCCTGACTTACCCTTTAGGGTTAATATCGCATTCTTACAGGCTAAAGGGCAAAAGTTCTTTCTTTGAGCCCAAAGGAGAGGTTACAGTCTTCTGTAAGAGTCCCCTCTCTAGGATATGGTAGTAGGGGATATAAAACTTCACTTGTGGAATTTTGTTATCAGACCTTGACATCTCTATTGTTCTTTCTTTTGGACATCTCTAGCTCTGGCAGTTTTTTGCCTTCTCTGCACCACTACTGTCTAACATGGGCAACGTTACAATCATTTCACACACAGGTACCTTCTGTCTTTTTTACCCCATTTTCTCCTATTTTTAACAATACCACCAAAAGGCACCTGCAGTTCTGCTCAGAGCATTTCTGTCTTTGTTCCCTATTTTTTACACTCTTAACGTTGGGTAGAGCCAGTTCAAACCTGGTTCACGACCTGCATGACCAGATTTAGAAACACCGATGTTTGAGGTGACTTGTGACTTCTCTAACCTGGAGTGGATTTCTAAAATCAGTCTTTAAGGGTGACTGTTCTCACCTCTTAACAGTAAAGGGCACTGAAGAAGTTAGATTTTGATGTCTGCAGTGCAGGCTCCTAAAGTTGGATGGAGCTCATATAATGTCTTAAAGCAGGCAAGCGGGAGATAGATGCCCATTTAATTAAAGATAAACATGGAAGAGTTTACTCTTCAGTGTCAGATGGCAGAATAGGTGGATCCACAGTCAGCTCTTTGTGCTGACCACCACCACTACACCGCACACATAAAACTTCCCAACATTACATTCTTTACAGAATGCTCCTACATGTGAAATATTTCATCGGTCTAATGTAAAGGGAGAGTTGCAAGAATATACTGCAAGAAAAGATGTTATTTCAGTGCAACAAGAAAGATTTAACACAAAGAACTGTTAAAATCATGCGGAGTGCAGCAGAAAGAAATCCATATAAACCCCACAAAGAATTAAATTAATAGATTGTCCCTTGGACTCACTCTTTTCATATGAGAGGGCATTAGTCTAGTTTTTCCATCTGGCATTGAGACATTACCTTATTACACATCCTATATTATACAAATAAAGACACGATCTAGAAAAAGCATGACATTAATGATTATTTTTACAGTAATAAGCATATTATCCTCCTCACCTTTCTATACACTCCTTCACAATAGCAAAATTTCCATCTCCTATAGTCCTTCCAACTTTATATCGCTCTGCTATCGATGCTGGAACCTGGAAACCTTCCTCCAACACTTCTGAAAGAATCATTAGTACATTTTTATTGTTAGTGAAGGAAACACAGATGTTGCACATAACATGCATTTTAAGTCTATGGTTTAGGAGCCTGGAAACCATTCAGAGTCAGTACCTCACTTACTGTACAGTGAAACCATGCTGCTGACATTGTATATACTCAACAGGTTTCACACAGATACAATAATGAAAAATAAGACTTCTGGGGCTCAAACATACCACCATTCAAGTGTTACATAGTTTACCATTCCCATTGCAATATGCCCCCAGGACAAAACCAAAATTGTATTTTTTTAATTATGAAAAGGCCTCTGTGATCTGCACAAGCGCAGACCAGCCTCCAAAAAGGGTTGGAACTCCTTGACACAGCATGATTAAATATATGTACCAAAGAAGTCCAACACTCAAGCACTTATTTTATTACATCCTGTAAACTGAGACATCCATAAAACTCCTCATGTGCTAAGTGCTAGTTCTCCCCCTCCCCCAATATTAAATATTTAGTTTTTAAACAAATGTTCTCAATAATACTACCTCGCATGCAACCTGGGCACCAGATGTTTAGGTGAAATTGCATTACACAGTGTCTAAGCATAAGAAAAGTTTGTAGTTTCATGTGTTTTAGTGCTCAGTCATGTACCATTATTTTTAAATGTATTTGAAATAGCGTGTTACAAATACCTAACATGCCTCTAAAAGCTGATTGTAAACTGCAGCTGATACAAACTACCATATAAATATTGTAAAGTAAAAAAAATGCCTCTCAAAAATGCAGCTTGAATTTACACTCTTTAAGACAGTGCTTTTAACTGTATCTTTATCTGTCCTTTGTTCCAGTTTAGTATTAAAAGTGAATGTTATGATACAAGGAGGCTGGGGTTTGCCTGAATTCACAGGCAGCATGAAGAGTTACTGTCAGACGCAAGCATACACACACAGAGTATATGTGCGCGTCAACTGGCAGTATTGGAGCAGACACTATCCCTTAGCCAACTTGCTCAAAGCCTTAGTATGGGGTGAGACTAATCATTTCTGAGTAAAGACCCAGGACTGCAGCATGTTCTTTAGTACCGTGCCAGACGAGGCAAAAAATTAGTGAAATAATACAGTCAGCACTGTGACACCTGCAGAACTAATATCTAGAGTATCATGCAACAAACACACCTCTGAATAAAGATGTCCAGATCCAATCTGATCCAGAGTGAATCTAACTGGTTTGCTAAGACTGATGAGCCTCCTCACAGAGAGTCATCCAGCCCGCAACGCTCCCACCTTCTCTGGCAGGAAGAATGACTCATTTCCTACACAGCTGCTGTTATCACTACATTGACTGCTCTGAAATGTCAGCCTTCAAATGTTACCTTCTGCAGGTCCATCATTTTCATCCATAGAGCTGCAAACTTTGGTGGATGCTAATGAGGTAGAGGAGCCACTGTGTTGGGAGCTCTGGAAATGGAGAGACACAAATGAAAACAGATGATTTTTAAGGAGCACGAGTACCCGCAGCATGTTTCTGCTGGACACACGTCCCAGAGAGTCTTCAGTGTTCCCTATGTAAAGTATCAATTTACTTTGGTGGAGGGATATGCGGATGCTTGGGAAGAGTCCAATTTTTCCACTGAAATTACACCTTTGGTACCCACACGTACATGGAGATATCCCTGATCCATCATGTGCAGCAATGTGCAGCAACGCTTTTATGTACGGTCCATTAGTTTCTCCCTATTCCACACACATTTTGGCAGGGAAAACTGAGGAGCTGTATGCGCTCTGCAGGCAGGAGACTGTTTTCTCAGTGACACCGTTAACCCAGCAGGCACTAGAAGCATGAATGTCTGTTTTGACTGAAGTTGGCTTTGTTATGGGCGGAATTCCTCACTTTTGCAAACCTCCCTCTGCTGAAATCCTCTCCAGTTGTGTTCTAGAAGGGAGAAATCATTACGATAATGTATGGAGAAAATAAAATGTCAGGGTGAATAATGTTTGCTTTTTTGCAAAAGCATTTGATTGGATATAGCTCACTTGAGGCATGAGTCTCTACCTGGGTTTTAAGTGCTTGCACAGCAAGTGTTTGCCTATGCAGTTAATGGGGGGAGGACGGTATCTCTGTAGTCTCTAGAAGGAGACTCGTAGCCACCCAGCTTGGAGGCCAAAAGTATAGCAGACATCCTCTCACCAGGGAAGCCTTCCAAAGCACCTATCAATGCCTCTCAGTTACGTATGGACTCCAGGCATATACTTTAGGAAGACTGCTTCATCACGCATGTAGATGGATGAAACTACACAGACATACGAGATGGACTGGATTTCACCCAGAACTTTTATCCTGTGCTGCGTAACAATCATACAAACGTATCTTCAGGATTCTCCCATCTTCAGAGGAAACCAGAAGCTACGAATGTAACAGTGGTCCTTTAAACTTAAAGTGAGCATTTCCTCAGGTCCTTGTATTGCAACATAAGTGAGAAGTATTCAGAGGATTTCCAAAACTAAAACTTTCTCGGGTTCACATAGTTTGCATACTGAAAGGTTACAAAGTGCTGCAGTATTTAATTACCTCCTTCAATCTATATATTACACAAACTGCAGGCTGTACTGCATGTAACTAACACTATCGGTTCCTTATCTGTGTTTGCAAGGTATCTAGATGCCCACAGCCAGGGTGCCAACCCACTTCACAAATTTAATACAGCTTCTTTGGAATGATCTCTCTCCTCTGCCACCGCAGAGCACAGCCGACGACTGGAGCAAGAATAACTAATGATGCAGCAGTTGGGATTTTTGCAGAGTACGGAGCCAGGGAGAAGGCAGTCAGCAGAGTTAAAAGCTGGCCAGCGTGCCGAGTTCATTTGAACAGACTAACTTTTAACTTCTCCCGCAGTAGATTAAGGTCAGATGATTTAGACAAAGGCTGAACTTGGCCTATTTTTCACTAAATAATCCTGAGAACTTGCACATCCTGCCTACCAAGAGATTCTTTGCCCTTTTTTTCTTTTAATCAACCCCAGCTTATTCCTTTCATCCATCCAAGCATTTCTTCTGAGCTTTGACCAGAATTAAAAATCGCATTAATCAGTTTTTGGACTACTTTTGCTGCCTCTTGACAACAGAAGTGAGCACTGACTGATTCTACGCAGTTCGCTGAGATATTGCTGCCCTTGTTTCATGATTAGGACGTGTTTATGTGTGTGCTATTCCTGTGCTAAACTTTGCAGGACGTCTCAGTAAAAACTTACCTCTGGTTCATTTTTGAACAAATGAGCAGATGAGGATCAACGTAACAGGAAAATACTAGGAGTTCTCATGCCTGGAGAAGTCACTCTCAAAGCCTATTTTCATACACATGTAATGAGAGAATTGTTTCCTTTACACTCTCCTGCTTGTAAAATAAGCAGAAAAACATGTTTTCTCTACTCATTCTGCTGTGTCTGTTTGTTTTCCTAGGCCAGGCATCCAATTTCTTACTTCTTTTCCCACTCCACAGTATTCTCTTAAAGGAATTACAATTTAAATATGTTTAATATTTGTTACATATACAGTCAGGAATGAATCTTTACAACATTTAAGGGGTACAACACAAAAAGGTTAGTGCTAGATTTTCAATAGATTATCAAACAACTACTTTATTCATATTTTTTTTTGTGTTTTAAATAGCGAGATTACACTTTTCAGCAGATGTTAGATCAAGACTGCCGACTACACACCGCTGCAGCTTTCTTTAGCAGTCTGACGGTCTCTTTATGGAGTCTCGCACCCATTGTTCTCATTTGTGAGAATGGGAGACGTGAAAATCGAGACCTAACTCAGTGGCCACATCTTCTCAGAACGGGTGCCTAGAGAGACTCAAATTTCTGTTTGGGAACCTAATTTCTCAAGGACCCTCAAGATGAGGTTTAGCTGAGAACTGCGACTGCTCAGTCCTTCCAAAATTAGACTCTTTCGAGGGCCCATTTCAGCAAAGCGCTTCAGCAAGTGCTTCACTTTAAATACAAATAGTCTTAATGGCCTACACACGACTGAAATTAAATTCACTCCTAAATAGCTGTCTTAGGTATACCTCCCTAAACATGTATTTAGCCTAGGTTTAGTTAAACAAACTGAAAAAAAAGTGGCCCACAGAACATTTAAAGGAAATAAAACATCAGTATGAGATCATTTTTTTAAGTGCCCCTATTTCTTTTCATATTGACACTACATAAGGATGGGAAGGCTAAAATTATATTCATAACTGAAGAAGAACTAAAGTGATGCATTAGTAGCATATACTGTACCATAGGTCTGCAAACAAAGCATACAGCCCCTTCAGTGAGACCTGCGTGCGAAGCACCAGCGTGTGAGCAGCAGCAGAGCTCGCCAGTGACAAGGAAGCAGCAGGTAAGAACACATTTGCTGAAAATGCATACTGCGGTTTTTAAAACTTTAAACTTTAACATTTTTAAACAAATCAAAAAATATGAAGAAAACACATACTTTTCATTACCTTTGCCGAACCCCTCCTATTAAAACAATAGATTAAAAGGAAATCAGGAGCTGTACATTTGCATATATTCACCAAGTCTGCTGACGGACCCCCTTTCACAATTAAAGAGACGTTACTAGGTAAACACGACACAAATATTTTCGTCTTTATTCAGTCCTCTGGAACAACACGCAGGCATTTATTTATTTGTCTTTACTTCAGCTAGAAGGACATTCCTTTTATTTAGACTTTAATTAGCTCGTTGTTCTCACAAGCTGAAAGCCCTCTGGGTCCAGCAATCCTTGTGGGTCTCGGTGTTCCTTCCAGTTGGCTTGCCAATCGTGAGGCAGTCTGTCATGCACACTGTTGCTCTCACAGCTGTGGACCCCATCAGGGATATTGAAGATGGGGAGGGGGGAAAAACAAACTCTAAGCAAGAGTATAATCTCTTCAACACACAGACCTTAATGCAATTAGCTGTTTTAATTTTAAGAGATGCTGAGGTGCTTGAGATGTCATCACTTTTACACAGATTTAAAGGGGTCCAGTTGCACAGGTTGCCAGCACATGGCCATTTTTATGGCACACCTCCATAAAAGCGATGGCACAAAAAAATCAGGTCTTTGGCCTAAGGATTTCTGATCCTATTCAGGTTTATATAACAGATGGCCAGCACACCACACATCTCATTGATGTGAATGGAAACATTAGCGCTATAGAGTTTCATCCATGTCTCACTGGGAGATTTATTTAGCAACTGTTTTGTAAATAGTTTGTATCTCAGTGGAAATTGTGCTAAATCCATGAAAAAAAGGCAGTAAAATAAATGTTACTGTAATTTCTCTCTCCCCATACTCACCTTTGTCCTAAATTAATCTTAAACCCACTGGAATTATTCTTGTGGACTACCAGTATCAGCAGTTACGAAAAGAAACTTAAACAAGTATGACTCTGAAGTTTGTTAATGTAATTCAGATTCCTGAATCTTAAACCCCAACCACTGCATTATATTTTCCAAACCTCTCAAAACCTTTATTAGCACATATGGAGTCTACAAAGTCTCTCAACAATAGATTCCTTTGTATTTTCCTAGCATGAAGGAAGCATCTGGATGAAATGTGAGTAACAAAAATGCACACAGGTGTAACGCTAAGTTTGGATCTCCTGCAGAGTTCTGCTCTTTTAGAAATGGGCTTAATGAAGCGAAGATTAAAATTAGTAAACAAAGTGTAAATTCAGGAAGGAGGCTCAGGATAAGGGAATTATTAATATTAATCTTTAAATGATGCCTCCTAACATTTTCCCTATTCTAAAGAATTCTACGGAATTTAAAAAAAACATACAAAAAGCTATGTGTGTCAGTAATATGTGTAAGATGAAGTTCAACTCAGCAAGGATAAATAGCATTAAAACCAAAACTAAACAGTTAAGCGACCATGCTCGCCTCTTTTGGAGCCCATACTAGTGTTCAGTCTGGTTATAAATAACTTTTGCAAGGTAGCCGTCATGAATTCCTGACATAGTCAATTCCTTAGCCTAAAGATCATCACGGTTAATGGCAAAATAAAGACAACAGTCCAGTGCAGGTATTAGCTTTGAAGGACTTTGAAGGGCTCAAAAAACTCCTGTAATACGTAACAGCGTTAAGTGAGAAATAAGTGAGTCAATAAAACAAAATGGTACATCTCCAGAGAACAAAAGGTAAAGCAGAGGACAGCTGGTTTAAAACAGTAAAATAATATATTGTGACACAACTTTTAAGAAGACAAACTCATTTTTTTATTATTCAATTTAGAGAGAAGCAAAGGGTTAACTGAAACTCCTTCTCCCAACTCTATCCAGCAAAAAATGTTTTTGATTTTCTTTTGTTTAATCACTTACATTTTTTGGCCCAGCCAGCTGAGACAGGGAAAAAAGTTTTCATGTAAACAGCACAGAGCTGGCAAAAAATTACTTCATGGAGAAACACCAAATCCACAATCTTCACGCGAAAGGATGGAAGCCAATGGAATTCAATGTATAGAAAGAGAAATGATGCAATTGTTTTCTTTTCAAATTCGGACACTGCACTAAACTGACACATAAGATCCAAATTTATTTATAAACTGCTTCATCTGGAAAGGCATAATAAAAAATGTATGCAAACCTGCTGTTTATCCACGGTTCTACATCCTGCCCTGTCTTGTTAGACACTTGACTTTAGAGAGGCCCTACACAGGGAAATGATATTCTTTCGTTCATTTATGCAATTCAGGATTTACACAGCTTGGAGAAGAGAGAAGTTCAAATGACACAAGCAATAATCCGGCGTGTGTCATTCAGGAACTTGTGTTGGTTTTCTTCTTTGAGTGATAAAGGGACAAATGGGAGAGTTTGCAAGGAAATGGAGCTCACAGACTGAAGTTAAATTTTCGAGCTGAAGCACTTTATTAGGATCCTCTTATTAAGCTGCAGCATCGACTGCTTATACACTCATTTGATTTGTATAACAAGGCAATTCTGAAAGACCAACACGGTTTCCTATATGGTATTTAACAGTAAACTTAAATCTAACCTCCACTAACAGCTGCTTCCAAAGCTGAGCCATAATTCAGACTGTAGGCTCACCCAACCTTTGGCATCCTCCAGAAAAGATTGATGATCTAAAAAAAAAAAAGTATCAGATTCATGGTATTGGCAGTTGACCTGTCATTACTGTATCCGTACTGCGGTTAACATAAAAAGTTACATGTGCAGTGATGCAATGTGAAGGTTTCCTTTTTCCTTCTCTAAAGTTATACACAGGTAAAATCTTCCACTCAGCTACAGAATAAAAACTGAAAGGCCATCAAAGGAGGTTCTTACTTCTTCCACCTAATTAAGGGCACAGCACAATCACCACTTTTATTTTTAATCTATCTGAGTTGTATTTTAAAAGCTCTCCTGGTATTCTTAACTGTTACTTGGTAGAGACAGAAACCTCGATTATTTTGTTTCTACTCTTCCTCATTTCTGTAATATTGTTTCCTTTCTATGTCTGCACACCTTTTTTAGGCAGACCTATTTACTAGCAACCAAAAGGGTTTCAAATCTAGAACTTTTATCAGGCCCACAGATCCCTCTAGGGAGAGTGTCTGAACATCAGCTGAAGCATCAGACTGGCAGATGACATGTCAGAAATTGTAACGTCTCTCTTCCCCCGCCCCCGCCCAACAAAAAATAAAACTAGGCTATAGATATGTATCTTTAAGGAGTGGAAAGATATATCAAGGAAACAAGGTACTTATTTTAAAACACTGTGGGTATGTTTCAGCACTCTTAGCTTTTCACAGGCATATTTTCCTAATACTTGTCTTAAGAGGAGTGCTGCTGTAGCTGAGTTGTCAGCAGGGAGCTGGTACCTCGCTCTGGATAGTCTACTAATTTCTCACTTCATACTTCAAATCTACCCCGTCGCGTGCACACAAACTTACCCATAATTCAAGGCAGGTATATTTACTGTCTCCAAAAGACCCGTTAGAAACCAAACTCTTCCTTGAAGGATCTTTTGCATCTGCACACTAGAGGCCAGAGTTTATTATTTAAAAAGGCACTGAATGCATCTACTATTTAAAGGAACCTATGAGGATGCATGAATCCCAAACGCTTGTACTAAGTGAACTGTTAGATGGACAATGCTGATCCAAAATGAACAAGCAGTACCAACTGCAAGTATTTTTTTAAAGCCTGTTAATAATGTTTCCAAAATAAACTCACTGAACAGTGTGTATTTTTTAAATATATTTATTACATCGCTTACAATAATCTACAGTAATGTTAAATCTAGCGAAACAACAAATTGCAACCAGGATGACATGGTCAAATATGAAACACAAGTACAACACAGTATGATGAAACAATGGCACAAAAATGAAAGTGATTTTCTTCAGCTGATCGTATGAAATAAAACATTCATCAGCATTTATTTTTGCAAGTTTTACATTTTTTGTTGATAAATCAACAGCTTTCTTTTTGGTTTCCTGCATCACATTAATACAAAAATGGTATATTTTAAAAAGCAAATATCCAAGCACTTTTCTTTAAAAAAAATAATTGTATGCATAACTTTGTAAAATCTTAAACTTATGTTGTAAATGTGCCAATATTTACAATATCATAGTGCAACTAACAAAATGAAGAGGCCTTAGCACAAACATCGTTAGCTCCTCTTTCACTAGAGTCCAAATTCCAAAACACTGTATTGCAGGGCAAACCACAAACTAATTACCTCATATAACATCAGACAACAAGTACACGCTGAATACAGTACAGCTTTTTTCTTACTTCACTGCTGAGGGTTAATTAAAAAAAATTTGAATATAATCAACATGCAGACATTAAAATGCATATGAATATGTATGTGTGCACTGCGTGTGTTTTTAACCCTTCGCTAACGTGTGCGTACACAACACATGTATCTACATACCCATTGCCTTCCGCGGGGAGTTAGGGCGCTCAGCCAGTCTCGGATCAGGTGCAAGGTGAAAGAGGCAAACCGAGCCGGCCGAAAGGTGTTACAACAGCAAACACAGCTCAGAATAGCCTCCGCTCTGCTTGGCAAGCCCTGCTTTCCGAACGGAGGGGCTTCCTGGGGGGTAGCACACCCATTTCCAAAGAGCGTGACAACCGCTTCCTTACTTTGCTCTGCATGTAAAGCTACTGCTGGCTGCGTGACATAAGGTTATTTTTCTATTTGATCACTCATAGTTACAAGTTCTCATCCTGTCACGAACAGATAAACTGAAAGTGAAGATTAAATAAAGAACCATCTTGTATTCAGTTGTATGCCATTAATCGGATACAAGAAAAAGCACAGACAACATTAATCTAAGTATTCATCAAGTGGCGAGGTGATTTAGCACCATAAAGATTTTCTGTTTGTTCATTTCTCCACTATTTTTGACAAAACAGTAAACTTGGGTTGATCAGAGGTTCTTTTCTATATTACTGTTAATTCATTTTAACATTTAGAGTTGGAGGACATTTTTTGTAACATACTGCACTATATAAAGTTCACATCGCAGTGTGAAGTATGAAACTGTAAAAGCAAACACTATTATTTATTTCAATTACTACACGACACAATCCCAACCCAGGTGTTCTTCAAGGTTGTTTAACATTATGTACCCTTTCTTATAATAGACATTTATAGCCACAATATTAATGCCCCAGAATTTTAATTTTACAGTCATATATGCCCTGTGAAAATGGTTTAAAGATAAAAATAACTAAATATAATGTGCTGTTGCTGAATTATTTTACAAATTGAAAAGCAATTTTCACATTGGATAATGAATGTTAAAGATTTTACTGATTTCAACAAAAGAACTTCTAATATTGCATGACTTAATACACTGCAGAACAGTGCAGTTCAAGAGGAGACACAAGTCTGAACATGTCAAAATAATACTATTTCAAATTTATGATTAATGTTTTGTCTGTGTATATATATTTGTGCATAAAGTCCTATCCTTCCCACCTTGGAGTCAATCGTGGTTTTGTCACTAACTTCAAACTGAGCAGAACTTAGCCCTTGTTTGTACATGAGATCTCGTAAAATTGTACAGGCTTCCTCGGGGGAGCTGCTCAGCAAGTACAGGTTGGTGCAGCTCCACTGACTTTAACAGAGCTATAGCGAATCCCACCAGATGAACATCCTCCCATTACCACATTTTCCCCACATACTTGTTTAAAGCCACAAATGTGACATAACTATGCATGGGTTTCAAAGCCATTAATCTATGTATACGTGTGTGTGTGTGTATGTATAAATATAAACATACACATTCTGTGCTTCACATGTGAAGTTTGTTGCATAAAAGAAGAAGAAAAGAGATTAAAAAAAAACAGAAAGTTGCAGAAAGCATTAGGGAAATAATCACAAGTATTCATAAAGCTCAAAGGGAAGCAAAGCATTCACAATCTATACAAGACTCTTTAGCTACATCATAATCACCTTAGAGTAGGCACAAATAATGCAGCATACAGAGAACTATAAGAGGTTCGAACACTATAAAGTTGCTTAAGCTATTCCATTATCTAATGAAGTCGATGAAATCTAGGGACAAACTAAAACCTGTGCTGTTGCAAGCAGAACTACAGCATCAACAAACACAATTTCAGTTTCACCCATAAACTGAAACCTTCTGGTCTTGCTCAAAAGAAGCATTTTATTTCTGCTCATGTATAATGGGAATTACATTCCACACAAAAGGGATCTCAGAGTCTATAAACAGTGTACCTTTTCAATCTCTAAGGGACTTTCATTCCTTAAATGAAATATTAATGATACATATTGCCCCTGAATAGCCCCTTAATACAAGTCATATGTTGAAATGATTAAATGTTATGGACTAGCATATTCTTTGAAACAGTCTTGATGGAGAACTCACTATGATAACAATTACTGATATAAGGTCCATTTTTCTTTTCCACAGCTAAGCAAAGCCGTGGGATTCGGGTTTGCTGGCAATCTGTGCTCCCTGCACAGAACAAACGTTCTTAATAAACTGCCTTAAGCAGCAGTAGCCTATATGGGAGAGGGGAGGAAAAGTAAAATTCCTGGAATTTATTTTCTTTACAGGAAAAAACAATTTTCAAAACATGAGTAAGTATTTTGTTCGGTCTGGTGGAGTTGTCTGAACATTTGGAAACTGATCCCAATGCACCTTTACATAATATGCATTTCCTGGGATTAAGTAATACATTTTACAAAGACATTCCCTCATAACAGGCAAAAATGCAAGTAACTTCACAGCTGCGAACTTTTCCAGTAGAACAGGACAGCCTTAGGATCGGAGTATGGGGGGTGGGGGAGGGCTGTTCCTTTTTCTGGGAACGGTTTTAGATCTGAAATCTGAAGCAGTGGCAAAACATGCATTTCAAAAGGGAATGACCTAACTGCTTCAGTGAACCTGCCAGATCAATGACTTTCTCTCCAGGTGATACTGGAACCAAGTATTGAAAACAGAGAAGGTAAGTTTTGTATTCTGCTGCCCTTTTACTTCTTTTTGCAAATATCCTCCATAAAGAAAACGATACTGATACAGTGAAGCCATAACATCACATGCCAACATTTTCCAGCTGCTGAATTTTATTATGGACAAATCAGTGTAAAGGAATTATTTCACTACATTTAAAAGTTGGCATGAGGCAGCTAAACATGTTCTGCTATTAAGCAAATTTTCCTGATTTCAAAATATATTAAATCATCACTAAGTAGCTCAAAAATATAATCTCTATAGATTTTTGTTGAGGATCAGAATCACACTAATTTCTAATTCTTAAATCATTAGTATTTGAGATACTGAAAGGAAAGGTATAAGACAGTGAAAGTGTGTGATCACTACACTATGGGCTTAAATACAACAGATAAATTTTAAAGCAATATGCAACGTACGATGGGAAATATTGCTATTATGTAAATTAAAATAGACTAAGATTCCCACAATAAAGCAGCAGAAAACAAATAAAATTAGTAGATATTTGTTAAGCAACTGGTTATAATGCGTGACCTACTTAAACACTAAAGGAGTTTTGCATATTCATGCTGTACAAAATGACCACCTCTAGAAATTACGAAAACAGAGAAATTAGGTCAATAGGAGGATGATTTACAGTACCACCATTTCTGTAGGCTTTCATTTTAAAATGCATAAAATGTCTTATTACAGCAAATAAAAAATGATGTTCCTGTCCTTAACATAAGTGAAAATAATCACTGGTTTCTCAGGCAAAATGTGTTTTTCCAAAAGGTGTCATCATATGTGTGTCAGATGATGCTGCTAGCCAGCAGGTCCCCATATTTCCTCACTTAGAAATCTGTCCATATTTACTTGCAACACACGGATGATCAGTATTAACAGCTCTCGCCAGGTAAAACATTCATGTTGCCTGTGAACACCCTTCTGTTTACGTGAAGAGAACTTGAACACTACTTTGAAAGCATTTACTTTTTGTCCTGTAACCACATAGGATTTCTTAATTTTCTTTTCATTTAGATAAACAGACTAAACTTAGAGTGTTCCAAATGTGTGTGTCGGGATCAGACAGTATGGTGCAAGCAGTTTAATATGGCAGGTTTTTTCTTTTCTGCATTTTACTTATTCGTTGGTAAAAGCAAAGCATTCATTAACTGTTCATACTAAAATGAATAAAGATACCTATGTTAAAAACAGAACATATAATCAGTACCTCAGATGATAAAAAGACTGCTATTCATAAATGTGCCCACTATGGATTTGTGCGTTATATTCACCTTATCCAATCTTCATTCCTTAAAGTGTGCACAATGCTGTTTTGTATTTGATGGACACATTCAATGGCTCATTCATTACAAATTCTTGCATTAAAATGCAGTGGTAAAGCCAAAAATAGCCCCACATGCTAGAATTAATTTGGCCCCGTGTTTTTAATATTAAATATGCAAAACTCTTTTGTGCGATTCACTATTACTGTAAATTAGCAGCTATTCTCTTTAAAAATGTTAAACCTTCACCAAATCACAAACCATAAACATTGTTCCATTTTCTCTTTTACACTGAGTCTCCTACTGAATCCATATCATCCGAAGAGAGTGGGCGATACAGGTCCTGTAAGATGAAGTGCAGTATAGATTTGTTTATTGTGTTGGATTTGTTGCACTGCAACTGTCTTACATTCTTTTTGTTACTGTGGACCAGAAGATATTGTTTAACATAAAATACACATACTCTATATAATGAGATTTTTGGCTTAATGTCATACAATTATTTTTTAATCAACAAATAGATGGTTGGAAAATAAAGCTGGAGTTTCAATGTACAACATATTCTAAGAGGCAAATATTTTTTTCTTTGATTCTTTCCTACTAAGCGCTGTTAAAACAATATTTGTCTGTTCTGGGGAGTCCCTTAGTTGTTTGGAAATTTGGCAATCTGAATTTCATCTTAAAGGGAACATACTTCCCTTTTTGCTGTTTCGCAAACAGCAGTAGGAAAGTAAGTGCTTACCTTATATAAGATAATCAAAACTTGCCACCCACTGGTGATATAGCACGGATCCAGCAACATTTGAGCCCCAGAATGCTGACACTGAATATTGCTGTTACCTATATTGTACTGACAATGGTATCTCTTTTCCACAGATTTTCTGTGTCTGTGTGTATGTGTAAAAAGACAGCATGTAAAATCCCCCCGTCACAGGCTCTTTCTGACGGTAGCCAAGCAACCAGCTCATGACAGCAGAGGGAGAGTCTGAGTGTACAGATCCACTTTGGTTTTTTCAACACCCACTCCGAGCATCCTCTGATGATGGATCAGATAATCCTTAAATGCCAGAGGTGTTAGGGGATGACACAGTGCCCTGTTCAACCTACACAGCACAACAATCCTCTCCAAGATACACAATAGCACTGAATGAAAGAGGAAGTTCAGTAAGGAGGAAGCGGTAGAGGACAGAGAACTATCTTTTTAAGGTGAATTAAGCATAGCTGATGGTTTAGGGAGGCACCGAGTAGGCAGGTGCCCAGCACACCTCATAGGCAAGCTCTGATACCTTTAAGCTGTTTCTGGGGATCCTTTAAGAATAAAACATATTTATGAAATAAAAAACAACTGCAAGACAAAATACAAGAGCACATGAGAATGGGAAGGCTGATGGAGCCAGCTTTAGGCTTGAGCTTGGTTTGGGGGTTTTTGTTTTTTTTTTTAATCACAGGAAGATAACTGAGACAAAAAATAAACAAATCTGAAAGCTATACTATAAAACAAGGACTACCTAAAATGAATGCTTTACAAATTTCAAATTTACAAGGATCTCAATAATCTACGGAGGTTTATGTTTTACTTGCAGGCATGATATAAAGGGGATTTAAGTCCCTTAAAGGGGTTTTTCATTCCCTAGAATGCTTATTCTGCATGTATTTTGCCAATGGGCATGTGTACATACAGTAGCAGACATGTTAGACTGGCAAACTGAAAATCAGACCTTAAATACATCTCTATTTTGCTTTGAACAATCTAGGCAAAAGAAGAATTTTAAACAGGCAAGACCATCTCATTTTGAATACTAATTAGTTAGTTAATTATTAAATTTCTTTTGACCATATACAGTTTTGGAATTTCTAATATATAGTACAGAAGAAAAATCTTTTGATTTGACAGTGAGGGTAATACACCAAACTTTTGAATCTTCCAGGTGACTACTCACTCCTCTGAATATAAAAAAAACAATGCATTCAGAACTTACAAAGAAGATATTTGTTAAGAACTGACTTTTAATATTTGGGGAGTATTTCTGTGGTTACTTTTATAGCTCTATGGTTGTTTTAAAGTAAAATCATGCACAAGATTTCAGGATCATATTCTATGCCCTTTCATATATTTTAAATACTTGAAACTTTTTTAAAGTTTTCTTTTCTGCAAGAATTTTCCTTGCCTATAATTAGCCAAAGAGCTGTATTTCTGAAAAATATGAGGAGAATCTATTCATTATTTTGCATAGATTAATAAAAAGACAAAACTTGCCCAATGAATGCTTCTTGGCCCCATACAACTAAAAAAATCCTTATATACACGGAATTCAACAACTTTGTCTGATTAGTCAAGAGGTACCTTAAATCTAAATTATTACTATTCTATAGGTTGTAGTCTCTAGGGAAGTAGGAAAAAACATTTAAAATAATGGCAAGCAATGGAAAAGCAGGTATAAAGTATAGAATATTTCCACCCTAATTGAAGTAATGACTCTGATTACAAGACAGTGGAAAAACAAGCTCATAAACTATTATAAAGGCTAGTTAAATAAAATGTGGGGGTTGCTATTACGTATATTTATTGTTATGATTGCCATGTCACCTTTTCTGAGTTTGCATCATTAACCGTACTCTGTTGTGGTAGGAAGTATAGGCATGTGCAACACAATAACTGTCTGCTTCAACTGCTATAAACCTAAATTTCAGATATTTTCATCCTCTGTGGAAAAACACAATTAAGTACATAACAATTTAAAAACAAGAATTTTAATTTCCTCTTTAAGAACAAATATAAAGAAAATTAAACTATAAGAAAGCATAACTATAGTACACAGGCTGCAAGTTTAAACACTCAGAAGCTGAAAAAAACATAAAAGTCCAAACGATTGCTAGTTCACTTTCAAGTTCTTGTATTACACTCATGAAATTAATCTTTCAAATCTTACTTTGACTTACATAGACTGAATTTTGCCCAAGATTATCAATATATAACTTTCACTGATTTCTGAATTTCTGGAAACAACTCAGCCATGCACATATGCAGGTGAGAGGATTAAACTTTATCTTTTTATGTTCTGGCTTTTGAGGGTAGAAAATTTTATTTGTGGGATTACAAGAGCACTGTTTTCATGAGTATAGTACATGTATCACAGCAGCGTTCTTGGCTTTATTTACGTCAGTGGAAAGCCTTCCATCAAAAGCCAGAATTTTTTTTTTTTTTTTAAAAGTGAATGATCAAATGTCAATAAGCAAGAAGATTGATCAATCCCTATTTTAAGTTGCCTAATGCACTCTGTAATTAGAAGGAATACTTTCTTTGGAAAATTCTACCATCTCTACAGGTCTTTACTATTTTTTGCAGGTTTTTACTATTCACAGGGAGAAATCCCTCAGTTTGTGGAAGTACCTTGCTTTTGTGCCTCTGAATTCAAAAGCATGACTTCCTCTCATCTGTATTTCCCAGGAAAAACACTGGCAGCCTGCCCAGACCCCTGAGCATTTTGACGGACCAAGCCTACAACTCCCTCATAGCACTCGGATGGGGATGGTGAAGAGCTGATTGATTAGTTACATCAAGGGGAATCAGGCTATGCTAGAGTCAGCATTTCCTGTCGTCTTCCAGACCCAGTACATACCACTGGCATTCCACGTACCTGATGGCACGAGAGAACAGGTACTCCTCTAACTTTAACCACAAGGAGAGAGGGGCAGAGAAAAAATGAATTACAAAGCTGAGCTGGCATTTCCAGGACCCAGAATCTTATTTCAGTTCTAAAGCAGTAGCTCCCTCAAACTCCACGTAAAGAGAGAAACCCAGACCAGTCAGAAACCCAGCCATCACCTTCAACCCCAGACCATGGCTCTAGCAGCCAACACCAACACTCTTCTTTCAGGGCAGGAATACATCACCTCTCAATGATGGGGACAAGGGGGGCACTGAAATCAGTCTCCTCGTCTCTCTTGTAGGTCTATCACATGATACCAACACTTCAATAACCTCCTAGAGAATAAACCTTCTCCTGCAGCTGGCTCGTCAGCCCTGTAGCTGAAGCCATTGAAGACAAAGCAAAATGCTTTGGGTTCAAATTTGTTTTATGACAACATGGTACATAAAATAACCTATCCTCTAAATAAAATTTAAATGGCAACATACAAAAGATGGTACTAAAACAAAACAGAACACCATTTATACTGCTAACATGAAAATTAAGATTAGTAAGCACCGTTTAATGGCTGTTCATAGAACTAATTTAGTCATTGGAATACACATTATGACCTTTAATGACACAATCATATGTTTTTACACTGAACTTCTAGCTCATTCACTTCACAAGTTAAAAATGAAAGGAGCTGAAATAAATTCTCAGAGCAAGTGTAAAGTTTCCACCCCTGAACTTCTGGGCAGTTGATTTTGTAACCTAAATAATATTATTGCAATGCATTTTACATGATTGCAATCTAGTTTTACATTCATGTATTCCATGTTTCGTCAGGTAAAAAAAAAAAAAGTCTGTCTAAAATAAAGCCAGACAAGCATGAAAGGTCCCCTACCGAGGTCAAGGGGACTGGATATGAACATCTGAGAAGAGAATTCAACTCTTTAACAATGTTTTATCTCTCCTGTAGTTTACTTCAATATTTATTTTCTGTACAGTTAGCAATGTGATTATGTTACCACTACACAGCCCTTTGCATCCATAATACTGCCACTCAGTGATCCTGTTACACTTCCACATAGGGAACCTGGGTAAGAAGCAGCCCATTCACTCTCCTCTTCACATTTGAACGTCAGAAACCTTGTGGACAAAAACCCTTTTTCTGTCTGATGGTGCTGATCACATGGTTCCCACTCACCCATCCACAAACGTTAACAGAAAAACGTTTCTTCACTGTGGGGAGAGAAGCATCAGTGATGGGGAAGGTAGTTTAGGAAAGTTACCAATGAAAAGAGACAGCCTTACAACAAATGAAAATCCACTGTATACTGTTATCATCCATCTAAACAGACACCCTTACATTACCAATGTATAATTCATTTGGAAGACTCTTTCTTTCCTCTTCAGTGACTTATTAATGATTCATTAATAAGCTTTGAGAGTAAGAGCAAACAGGTGTGGAAGACATCGCATTCAAGAAAATTTTAGTACCAGCTTACCCAACTGAAACTTGCATCTTTACTCTCTGTGTACCAGATGATGAAAACCATGACACTACCCTGAGGCTTCAAGCTGCCACTCACTGGCTCTCTCTATACTGCAAGATCACAGTCAGCTTCCATATCTATAAACAAGTCACGGCAGAAACCCATGGCTGTATCCCAGCCTGAGGTAAGACTTGGGCATGCACAATTCCTCAGCTCCCTGGTATCCACCAGACATGAAGAAGGGTACACAGGCTAGAAGGGAGTCGTGCCGTGTTACAGCTATTCCTGATCTGTATATCTGGGGAATCAAGTCTGCACCAGCCCCTAAAGTCAAGCACTGCCCATTTTGTACATAATCCCCTTACTTTGAGAGACAAATTACGTCTTTATTTAAAAACTGAAAAGGCAGAAAAAGCATGTGTTCAAACTGTGTTTATAAACAAGTCTGAGATACAGAGTACTGCCTTAGGGAAGCTTTCATGGAGAACTGATCACAGTTTAGAAAATAGCAGAAGAGAAGATACATAGACATCTGTCCCATTGCTTTTGAACAGATACAATTAATTAAATCAGCATGTGGAGCCTTTTGGGTTGAACGAGTAATATTTTGTCAGGGGGTTACAGCAGTAACATAGGTACTACCTTAATTCTGGATGCTTAGGTACACTGTAGATTCTTCTATACATGATAACTAGTGGGAACCTACAGCTACTAACAACTCTGGTCCAGAAAAGTGACTGACAAGTCTCGTGCTGCCTTGGTACTGATAGTATCTTCACTGCACAAGGCTATGATATCACAGCTAATCCACAGCTAAATTCCACAGCGCATTCTTTCACCTTGCTTCAAAATCAAAGCTGTTTGTAGGTTTTTCAAGTGACATAATGCCCATGGCAAATTAAGAACAAAAAAATGTCTTTGACAACGGGAACATTTCCTTCCAGTTGTGAAATGTTTGGAAAAAGAAACTAAAACAAAAAAAAAAGTTCTGTAAAAAAGGAGAAAGATACCCCTGCTTTTCCCCTCAAGGATAAACCAATTCCCAGCATACTTAGCATTTTGACAGACACAGAACAGTTGTATTCCACTTCAGAGTGTTGTACAAATACAAGGACTGCAGCCAGGCTCTTCCACCCTACAACTCTACGCACAAGGAATCAGTGGGGAGAAGGCTATTGGATAATGGCTATGCCGGATTCTCCCCAGCCATGCTTAGAAATCAGTTTCCTTATTTCCTTACCCTCTGTTTCCGTAGGCTTCCTGGGCTGGTGGGAGATGGGCTTGGAGACTTCCCAGAGCGGGGAGTAGAAAGCTGGCTACCAGGGGTTCCATTCACTAAAAGGACAATAAATTGAAAAAATAAATATAAGGCATTATTAAAAACAAAGAAGTAGTTAAATCAACATGTTTCTTTTCATTCTTTGTTGAACAGATTAATTTGCTTTTGCTTAATGTTTTAATCATTAAATAAGGTAATTCACAAAAGAACTGTTTCCTCAGAGTTTTGGCTCATGAAGCCAATTTTTATACAGAGTGCAAGCAAATAATCAACAAACCTGAAAAGACTGTTTAGTCAATGGCAGAGAACATGTTTTCTTAAACTGTATTGTTCCTGTGCTTGAATGTTAAGAGGAAGCAAGGTGCTTTGTTAACCTTAACAGACAGTTGCTATATGTAAACCTTTTCATTCCATTTAGTTATGGCTTGAAGTGCTACCCACCAAAAATAAAAAGCAGTACTGCTTGCAAGAACAAATCAGCTACTTGCTGTTCCTCACTCATTCATCTGAAGAGATTTTTTAAATACTATCTGACCTAAACATCACCTCAGACTTAAGCCAGAAGGGCTTTCTAGAGGCAAATACATTGGATGTAACACCTCAAGTCTGACTTACAGCAAAGCATCACTTTCTCAAATAAATATGTTCCTTCATATATGTCAGTGCCTATCATTTTAGAAGCATCTTTTGCGTGCATGTGACATTATCCATTAAATTAACAAAACAATACCAGCAGAGGACAGAATTCTACTACAAAGTAATCACAAGAGGCTATCAATAATGTTCACGCTGAAGCACTGATAGAAACACTACAAAGCGTGTATCACATATATAAATAAATATTCTTAAACAAGCAACTGTTAATTCACAGTCCAAATTTGTCAGCACCAGGAAAAAAAGAATCAACAATCAGATTTCCAGATTCTGAACTTAGGAGAATATTTACATACTAGGATATCAACAAGGCATTTGACTTACCTTCTATGAGTTCTAACATGGACAAAATCTTACTGTTTAACCTGATAATAGCAAGCAGCAAAATTCCTGCTCAGCACTAAGCCAAGCTGTAGCCAAACTGAGAAGCAATGGGATTAGTTAAGGATAGCTGGGGCTGCTCACAGAGTGAGCTGAATGCGATGCAGGATTCATAAGCAGAAGCCTTTTCTGCGTAAGGCTGACGTCTTCAGAGCAGCAGTGGGAGGTGCAGGTGCTGTCTTAGGGCTACATCAAAGGTGTCAATTAAGCATAATGCTGCTGCTTCACAACGCTGAGCCACCGCAACCCCCACTCGCTTTCCATGGAGCCCCGAAAGCCTAAGCAATTTTATATACTGTGCATTGAATCATAATGAGGTGCCTTTGGGGGCAATATACCAAATGACTCATCCGAAAATCAAAATGACAATAACTCTTGTAAAATCTTGGCTGACTGGCAATCTAGCAAATGCTAATTCCTTTGGATAATACAGTTGGAATTTTTAATAGATTTTTCTTACTTTTACATAATACATTGTTCTCACTGGCTAATACTGGGCCCACATATTATAAGGAAGAAACATGTATACCTACCACACCACTCACATCAATAAAACACATTACACTGCATGACAGATAATGATCACTTAATAGTACTTAGGTGCTATGAATGATCAGATCTCAATATCACTTTGTGCAAGGCATTATTTAAGGTAAAGTTGCAATATATTTGTATAACTATAGGACTAAACAAGACACACTTATTTGCAATTTAAATAGGCTGCTTTTCTAGAAAACCATTCCACTCATCTAGGCTTCAAATTCTCTTTGTACAGAGGACAATGCTTTGCACATATCAGCACTGATTCAACTGTTGTACTAAGTGTGTGGGGGAGAGCACATGCATATGGACACATTCACTGAAGTTCATACAGTATTCAGCAAAAACACCCCATAAGTTTGGCCAATAATGACTAAAATCAAATTTATTATCAATACTTCTGAAAACATTCAGGAAAAGGGCAACATAAGGACATTAAAAATGAGCTTTTTGGAATCTCAAACTTCTAAAGTTTTAAAGGGCTTCTTATAAACAAATACAATATTATTTAGAAGCTAATACTAAACTACTACTATTCACATGGAGCTAGTCCTCAAGACTGCTCAGTAACAAGACTAGTGCTCTGCCTTCTCTTTAAACCAAGCAGATATTCTTAGGTCTTATTATTATGAGAAAATTTAAGTTAACAGATACACTTCAATAAACCTTGTAGCACTAGGCACCGGTTCCTGTTCCTTATAGATTAACTCCTTCCCCATAACTTTCAACAATAGTTTTTCTTAGAATTACTATTGCAATTATTCTGTCCTGAAGACAAAGACTTGAGGCTACCAGGTGGACCAGACAAATAGATGCAATGGTGTATTTGACTCTTGATGTATTTCCCATATGTACCATGTTGATGAGTATCTATTTGAGATGAAAAAACACAGTTTTTAAACCTAAACAGTTTTTAAACCTTTAAACACCCTAAAAATTAATCACTTGCCACCACCAGAGTATCCAGAGTGTTTAAGCTAAGCTCCAATACTCTCCCCAACAGCACTTTTTAAAAACGGAATTTATGATAGTTGTGCTTGTGTTGGCCATCTGTAATATGTGAAATCAAGAGCACAATTAATGGATCAAGGCCTTCAGGAGATTTAAGGGGAGTTTGCTCACCTCCTTACCCATATCCAAAACACAAAGGTGCTAAGTACATAAAACGCATACCAGGATTTTTGTGAGCTTACAAGGACTCCCCATGGAGAGCTGTTAAGGAAACTCTAGAGATGACAATTAGCACTGGGGATGAGATTCCTTTTACCAATCTTTAGGTACCTACTGTGTAGGCTTCTACATCTGAAGTAGTTTTCTAGACCTTATTTTAACCAACTTGCTGTCATAGCACGAGTTGTATCATCCCTAAGCAACCGTCTAAAACAGACCTGATGAACAATGTACTAGGAGCATCCACTGCAGTGTAGACTTCTGAAGTTAGGCAAGATGAATCCAAACCCATGAACCTAGAGGTTTAGGATATGCTGGAGATGAAGCAAAATCATCAAAATTTTCCCCACCTACCAATTTTAGTGGATTTTATTCCAAGCGCAGAACTCCATTAAATAAACTCTGATGACTGAAGGCCATACAGAGTCTACATTAGGGTCAACCTGAACAGGGACTTGGATGACGTGGGTTCTATTCCCAGCTCTCTATATGCACCTGCACAACATCAGACAAGTCATGTCATCTCTACCACTTGTCTACTTAGGCTTTAATATCCGGCAGAATGAACTCTCTGTGCACATCATGTTGTCTGTCTTCTGGATGCTCTGCATACTTGGAGATATACATTACTACTTCCACTGATATTATTACTGTAATGCTTAAGACAGACATCACAACAGGGAAGAAATGGTAATTCCCAATAATTCCCCAGTCCATTCCAGGGGCCCTCCTTTTTTATCTTCTTGTTTATGGCTTGCTGGCCATTCCACCTCTGACTCTAGTTCCTTGCGAGTCATTATACTGAATTTGCAAATAGAGTTGATATTAGGTGCTGTGTAGCAGGAAGAGACTGGACTGATTCTGACCCCCTTCCTGAACTCCATTTACAATCACAACACCATTCTTACGCATGCAGCTCATGATCAGATAACATGGCAACAAATATGTGAATAAAATCAATAATATTTAATAATAATGCATTCCTGATAAGTACAGGAATATAGTCTAAACTGCCCTAAAATCCATTTCTAGGTGGAATGCATTCTGGTTGGAAACTGCATTCCTGTCCAGTATCTGCACTGCATTTCTCACTGACTGATACAGCACATGTTCCTACAGGGAACCCTGATGTAGATAAAGACATATGAAATTGGTAAATCACTGTTGTGATTAATCATGTTATTGAGTGAGGCAAGAGGTTTCTTGTCACTTTTTATTCATAAAATGGCCAGGGTCAGAGAATTTAGCTTAATGCACAGCACCCTCCCATTGTCTCATCAAAAGGATTTATCCATTCAAAATTTCACAGGTGAATATGTATTAAAAAGCTAAAACAATAACAAAATTATTGTGGCTACTCTGAGAAGATGTATGCAACTGCTTAGCTATGAACTCCTTTCCTTACTGTCCTCTCTTGCTGAGGATGCATAGCAGGGCAAGAACCTGTCTTTGTTTTTCCAGCACCTGGCACACACATGAAGGTAGAAAACCACATAAAATAGAAGGCTAAAGCTGGATACCATCATCTACTGAGATAAATGCAAAATAGGTTTTCATATGAAGATATTTATAAACTAGTGAAAATGCTGTAAATAAAAAGTACTTTGATAGCATTCCAATAAATACATTTTGATAGGGCATCTTTTTATTAAGAAATAAAAAGTGAGAAAAGCTGAATTAAAGTATCAAGTGCCAGTCTGAGAAGCTGCCAATGCCACTGCATTGTATTAAAATCATACACTCCTATAAAACTGCCTGTTGATGTGTTAGCATCTTGTACTCTATAAAAAATGTTGAGATGACTCTGTGTGTTTATAAAAGTGGTTTGCCGAACACAAGTGTGTGTGAAGAGGAAAGAGAAGACTAAAGGAAAGGAATGGTGCAGGCTTTTTTGCAGCCACAACTTATTCATGACTAGGACAGCCAAAACTAAAAAATTATTTACAGAAGACACAACAACATGTGTAGGTCATATTCAGCAACTGTTAGCTAGAAAATGGTGATGTGAGATCACTACTGGACCTTGTCCCAATTACTCCTGTAGTTTGTCACTATCCTTTCCAAAACAACATTTTTGTCTCAAGAAGATTATGTAATTACAAAGTAGTTAGGGAACAAACCATACCTTGCCTTTTCATTCCTTCTGCTTTTGTATTCTACTTGTATACACCTCATCATCTTTGTCTTCATTGCAAAGGAGAGAGCTTGTCCAGAGCACCACATTAAGCAAGCACCCTCATTATCACTCCTCAGTAAAGACAAGGCTTTGTAGATTCTACCTTAGCATGCAACTGGTTGAGAAAAATCCCAAATAACCAGTACTGCATTCATTTTAACTGGTGCTAAACTGTCCTTTTTACATTCAATCTTGGCTAGAGTTTATGACAAGAAGTTATGCAGATACAAAAAGAACATGTCTCTGCCATTGAAGACAAGGCTTAATAGACCCATACACAGCTTTCACCTCATCAGCAGATCAACAGATCAGAAATGTCAGCAGAAGGGATCACCCTCAGGTCAGGTTTACATTCCCATCCCAGCAGCCCACCGATACCTGAGTCCCTGTAAGTCACCAGTACCTGTGGTAGCCCAACATGTAACCCAAGCAGTGCAGAGCTCAGCAGGGACTGTAAACCCCACACACGCTCAGCCCACGCTGATCTCTATGGAGTGGCCACTATGATGGCACTTCTACTTCAACCTGAAGTCAGCTATGTCCGCACTATCAAGCAGAGAAGTGCTACAGACACGTAGATATTGCAGACATGCCTGAGATCTCAGAAGACAGGAGCCTTCCTTGAAAAGACAATTCCCTGGAATCCACAAGTATTTTTTTCTGTAGCCTCAGAAGGTGGGTAAGTGCCTCTTGTTTTTTCTCTGCACTTCATCAGAGTACAGCTGATATCTATGTTCTTGGCTGCTAATTTCATGTAGTACCTAATCTAGAGAGCATCTACATGTACTCAAGATTTAATGAAAATCTCTCTTTTGAACTGATTCTCAAATCAGCCTATGCGAATAGAGTACCAACTCTGAGGATGTTTCTTCATTCAGCATTTAACTTTTTAATCCTTTAAGAGGTTAAACTATTCAGTCTAACCAAATCTATTTTTCTTACTAACTCTTGATTTTTACTACAAGCTATAAAATTGTAAAACTTAATTTTTTAATGATTAGTATCAAATACAAACACTATAAATAAAAAAATTAAAAGGAAGCCAGGATCAAAGTAAAAATCATCTGGAAATCCGTGGGTCTGTAGGATGACTCCATCACTCCCATGGGTTTGTACTCTTGGCTTCAGGAAAGCTTCGCTTCAGCATATTTATTACAAAATCTGTCAGCTGAATACCTATAACAGTGTGAATAAAAACGTGGCCTCGCCAAAGACAATATGATATGTCATGTTCCTTCCTTTGGGATCCAAAAGACCTTCTTGAGTCAGGTGGTTGAAGAAGGGTTATTTCTGGATAACAGCCTAGGGATGAACTATCAAACTAAATGAAAACATATCTTCTTGCAGAGGAACAGATCTACCTCTTTTTTTCTAACTAGCTGAGAAAAGCACAAGCATTTGCTCTAGAGAAGCTTTCAGTAAGATCCAATTTCCATATCCTGAAACACTTTTTTCTTTAGGGAAGATCTAAAGTTTTGATCAGGCTTTAGTCTGACATGTAGCTTCACAATTTCTTTGCCCAGGTGCAATTTTTTAAAAAAACACACAGCCCTTGGTAATACGACCTACTCTATCCGTTCTTCACATACGTTCCCTTTGTCATTCGGAATAGATACGTATCAACCCAGTTATTCTTGAAATAGACACTTGTCGCACTAAATAACTGAAACTCCTAAATAACTCTTCTTAACACCAAACTTGAATCGCTGTTACAAATAAGATTTCAAGCATCCAAGATATTTTGGGTGATACTTTGAGGGGAATAGAAGATAAGTCAGAGGGCAGGAGAAGTGAGAAGGAAATAATTTTGAAGGAGGTGCTCAAACTGAAAAAAAAGAAAGTAGTTACTTTTATTGAGAGCAAGTCCTGAAAATTAGAGTTGGGATTTCAGAGGCTAAAACAGAGTTCACCTGAATGCAGTATCCTTCCTTAATTTAATGGACTGAGGGTACAATAATTCCAGCTGTCTCATGCTGCTCTTGATTTGATTAAAAATAATGATCATGAAGAAGTAAGCGCTGCTTTCTTCAAATCTGTTACGTCTTCACTTGTGCTGAGGCTGCCACCAATGGTGTTAATTGGTAGCTGGACAGAAGCCGACAGCTACTGAATAGGCATCAGACATTCATAGTTTTCAGTCACCAGCAACAGGCTGATACCCAGTCTCACTGAAATTCAACGTCTCTTTTATGATGTCCTTTCCTGAATAATATTTGATGCCAACAAAAAAACATCAAGGTGTTTTACAGCCTTTAAGAAGACATTGGGAAAATTAAGTAGAGGCAGGATTATCTATTGCACTTGGAACCAGACTTCAGCCCTCTGCCTGCCTGCCTGCCTGGGAGGTCACGCTACTTTTCTCTGCTTCTCTTCTTTGCCTTGTTCCCTGCTTCTCTTCTCTATTCAGACTGAAAGCATTTTGAAGCACACAATACCTCAAATGCATTTGTAAAAAAACAGAAAGCAATTCTCCTGCAGTGAGATTTCTGTCTTGCAGTACCGTTTTGAAACACTGTCAGATGCAAATAAATAACTGAACAAAACATATAATAATGTAGAAGTCAGCCCTTACCACAGGTCTTCCTAGCTTGCATGTACTCTTTTAAGAAAAAGGTATTCTCTGTTTTTTTTATAAAAATAGGATGCATCTGCTCTCAGGAGCCAGGGAGGTTACCAGGAAAATATAAGCACATTAAGCATATACTCTGTTAAGAAAAGAAAAAGGAAAAAGCAAGGATGGAAGAAAGGTGAACGCCACCTATGGAAAGGCAGTCTTTCCTCTTAAATAAGTCAAGAAATAGTGTAAAAGCAGATGCAGCTTTTTTGCTCACTGTAGATTGTATAGCTCAAGAAAGGGTGAGGGGTGTGTGTCTGCCATTCCCTTACAGACTGACACATATTTCCTTGCCCTCAGTTAACCAGAGCACAGACTTGAACCTGCATGGCACTGAGCACCAGTGCTCAGTGATCTGGTATCACTAAGGGTCTTTCTCTGCAACCCTGCAGCCTGCTTTCCACTCGCAGCTCCACCCTTTCCCCCATGCTGCCATGGCAGTATGACCCAGAGCCTGTGGGACAGTATTTTTTATCCTGTTGTTCCCCTGCTGTCACTCCCATGGCCATTACCTGCAAAGCCTGACAGTGTTGTTATGGCAGGGTCTGTATGGGGCTTTCAGGCTCACCAAAGATGCTGCATTTACAGGCAATGGAGGGAGAAAGGCACCTCCAAAGGGTGAATGTTATCTAAGACATCTAGGGATGTTGCTATCTAGGGGATGTCACTAAAAGCCCTTTGCTCGCAGTACCAGATTAGATGATGAGGGAAATGGTTCTCCAGAGCAGTGGCTGGGGGCTCGCCAAGGAGAGGGGACACTCAGGGTCCTTTGCCTGCTCCCGCACACAGTCAGGGACCACCATGACAAGGTGAGACTGAAACAGAAAGCTCTACACATTAAAGGCGAGGGCCTTCAAGCAGGATTTTCTCTAAAAATCAGTTGTAACATTACTCAATTTATATTCAAAGCACCGGTTTTGGTAAAATGGTATTGCTCCAAACTCAGAGGTGCAAAAATGACACACAGATATTGAAGAAAACCAACAAACTGACCAACATCCACAAATAACCCCTTTGATTTCTGTAAGTAACTTCAGAAGCTATTGGGATGAATTTGGGAAAGTTATCGCCCCATACCACTATTTGCTCAGAACAAGGGTCTCATGGACTTCGTTGCATTTATAAACATTTAGTTCAATCCAAAGTTTGGCTTAATTCACTTACCACTTG
>NW_008825109.1:1097089-1106561 GCF_000699105.1 Pygoscelis adeliae | reverse complement strand
AAGAGTTCTTGAAAATGGTATTTAAGTGCTTAAACCAGAGCAGACTGTCTACATGTCCTAGCCTCATTTACACATCCATTCCTCTAACAATGGGGAAATGACCCAAAGACTGTACCTTCATTAACTCTAAAAATGATGAATCGCGATCAGCTATCCTGTGCTGGACGAGAAGAAAAATAATGTTGAATACATACATTAAAGACTATACCATACTATAGATGTATACAGGAGAGAATTAAGGGTAACTCAAGAATATCCCTTCATTTTACGATTTTATCAGTTTTAATATGCAACTTTGAGATGTTTACATTTTTCTAACATAGTCTTTGTCTATGCAACTTTCCTTTTTTGGCCCATGTAGTTATCCATGTGTATTATCTTGATATGGGCATGAACTGATGACTGAGGCAGGCATCTGATCCTTTTGCGTAGCAAGAATGCACAGACTTTTCAAAACACGGCAAGAATCAAACAAGAGGAATCACATTCTTTCTAATTAGCAACACGCTCTTCTCCATACAACTCACTTAGCTTTTTCTCAAGGGTACACTATCAATAATGCTTTCTGCCTGCCCTTTATCCCTATTTTTCTCAATTTCCTTTTATGATACAACTATTCACAAAATGATACACCTTTCTTTTTGGAATGTGTATGTATTGCCTTTGATCTGAGCAAAGAATCTACTGTTTTTCCCAAGTATTTTTTATGTTTATCCATAATGAAAGAAAAATCCCTAACAGTAGTTTAAAGATGAACTGAAAGCAGTTTAAAAGCATAGAATAGAAAATACATATATATATATATATACTTAGCAGTAACAACATGATAACAAAAGCATAACTTCTACTTATGCACTAGTCATTTAGGAGACTCTCTAATACTGAGATGTTTAATGTAAACAACATGGAAAAAGTTATCTGCTCAAATGTGCACTAGGTGGTAATTTCTCTATTCTGCTACTGGCACAGGTACATAATTCCAATAAATAGGCAGTATTTTTAGGCCTACTGGATGGCAGAATAGTGAAATCTGTACATATTGGTTGCATTTCATGGGAAAACTTTGTTTTTTGTCTAACAATATCTAAGAGTTAGTGTTTCTTTTTCTTTCCAGTGTTGTTTTTTTAATGCAGTGTCTAATTTCAAATTGCATATTTTTAAAATCTGTTCATTGATTGGTTTTAGTTTTCGTGATCTAGAAACAATTCTTGAGGACAATTGCCCACTTAGTACAATATTGCTTCCTTTTATGACAGTAATATTGATGTAAATACTCCTGTATGTAAGGTTAGAAATAGGCTTCTTGTAATATTCACACAATTTGACTTCACTATTTGCAGAAAGCAAACACAAGAAGCACAGACAGCCAATCAGATACATTGTCCCCACTAAAATTAACTTCCATAGAAACATTTTCAATTGTTTACCCTTTTTAAGCTGTAGCAAATGATAGAATAGAATAGAATAGAATAGAACAGAACGGAACGGAACGGAACGGAATGGAATGGAATAGTTCAGTTGGAAAGGACATACAACGATCCTCTAGTGCAACTGCCTGACCGCTTCAGGGCTGACCAAAAGTTAAAGCATGGTATTAAGGTCATTGCCCAAATGCCTCTTAAACACTGACAGGCTTGGGGCATCGACCACCTCTCCAGGAAGCCTGTTCCAGTGTTTGACCACCCTCTTGGTAAAGAAATGCTTCCTAAATGTCCAGTCTAAACCTCGCGTCCTGTCCCTGGATACCAGGGAGAAGAGATCAGCGCCTCGCTCTCCACTTCCCCTCCTCAGGAAGCTGTAGAGAGCAATGAGGTTGCCCCCCAGCCTCCTTTTCTCCAAATTAGACAAGCCCAAAGTCCTTAGTGGCTGGCTCCTCACAGGACATGCCTTCCAGCCCTTCCACCAGCTTTGTTGCCCTCCTCTGGATGCATTCGAGTACCTTAACACCCTTCTTAAATTGTGGGGCCCAGAACTGCACACAGTACTCAAGGTGAGGCCACACCAACGCTGAATACAGCAGGATAATCACCCCTTTTGACCAGCTGGTTATACTGTGTTTGATGGACCCCAGGATGCGGTTTGCCCTCTTGGCTGCCAGGGCACACTGCTGACTCATATTGAGCCTGCTGTTGACCAGCACCCCCAGATCCCTTTCTGCAGGGATGCTCTCCAGCCACTCCTCTCCCAATTTACATTTGTGCCCAGCATTACTCCATCCCAGGTGTAGAATCCAGCATTTGTTCTTGTTAAATTTCATGCCATTAATGATTGCTCAATGCTCCAATCTACCTAGATCCCTCTGCAAGGCCTCTTGTCACTCAAGAGAGTCAACAGCACCTCCCAGTTTGGTATCACCAGCAAATTTGCTAATGGTGCGTTCAATTCCTTCATCCAGATCATTGATAAAAATTTTTAACAGAACTGGCCCTAGAATTAAGCCCTGAGGAACACCGCTGGTGACTGGTCACCAGCCAGATGTAGCCCCATTCACTACCACTCTTTGAGTCCTGCCCTTCAGCCAGTTCTTCACCCAGGCTCCTACCAGCTGAGACCGCTCTGTCAGCATCCTATACGTTCTTGTAGGGCTTTGTCTTATGTCTTTCTCTAAGAAAATCTTAATTACAGTGTCCAAATGATTATGTCAAATAGGCAAGGACATGGACCATCTTTTGGCAAACTAGTATCTGCTTATTTCCTGTAAATTTATTGTTTTTACATAAGATACTTTTAAGATGGGTAAATCTGTCATTAGCACAGAACCATCCAAAATGGTTTGAATTTTTAATATTTCCACTACACTGTTTCTTTTCTTGTTATAAATGTAATGATATATCAATTATTATTGTGGCATAATGAAAACATTCCTTTTTTTCACAAGCTGTAGAATAATCTCCTCATCTTTTGCAGTGATTGAACATGTAATGGTATTCTGCTCAGACCCTGTAAAACTGAACTGCAGGAAATTAAGATTTACTCACCTACACTTCTCCTGCACATTTAAGTAAAAACAGTACTATTTCTCTCAGGACCAAAACCAACAAGGTATCACACAGTCAACATGGCAAAAATGTTGCTAGTCCCATGGCAGAAACATTTGTTATGCATAGTAGGACAGTTATTCCACATAGAAATGAACATACACAGTTCAGTGTCCATTACCTGTACTCTGAAATGAATATTCATTAGAAAAAGACCAGAAAGAGTCCATAATATTCACACACCAAACAGGGCCTCCCTTACTGAAGTTTAATTTAACTCTGTTCCTCCTAGCTAAAAAGAAAGCTATTTAATATATGTTAAAGAAAGAGCTACTCTGGGCTTGTTCCTCACAACTGATACTTCTTCCCATTACCTCTTTTCAGCTTTGTCTATTTCAGCTGTTCTTAGGATGTGTAGGAAGCACGCTGCCTCCCAGCCCTGCTACCCACGTCTACGCCTCCGTCTCTCATTATGTCTCTCCCACTTCCCTCCTTCCCTGAGCAAGGATGCTTTTTTCCTCAGCTTAGTCTTCTTGTGAAAAATATGGTTCCAGCTGGTCCATGCCCCTCCTCTTTGAAACCAGCTAGGAGCACCTGGGTAATTCTGATCACCACCTTCCCATAAAGACCTTACAGTGCTGGATGCAGGTCCCAGTATGACGTTTGCTTCCCTGTTGGCAGAAGTCTTACGGCAGAAAGAGTGAGGTGGCTTTCAGACAGTTCTGTTTGCCTCTTGCAAAATCCATATTTCACAAGCAATGCTGGAAATGCTGGATTGGGTCTACTCAACTGGCCCATACCAAGTATTATTTGTACTTTCAGGCACCAATACTGGCAAATTATCTAATGCACATTTTTGATTATTTATTTGTTTTCCTTGGGAAAAAGCTGCAGGGGGGAACTAGTCATAGACTATTTAGTGGGAGCAGCTGCAAAGGCAGCCAAAGCAAGGCCTTCAGACAGAAATTTTTAAAGCTTTTTGCTGTGTCTTCTCCAGCCTGTACCACTGGCTTGTTAGGTCAACTCTGACTTATTTCTTCCTCAGCTACCTTTGCACCTCACGTTCACATCTGTAATTGCATTCTTTCTCTGCCCTGCTCCCCTTTCCTCAATACCCTCATTGTCTTTAACCTGTCCTTTCCTCACTGTTGCCTCTTAACATCCTCATAAAAAAGATAAAAAAAAAAAAAGACTGTGAAATCAACCGTTTGCAGACACAGTTCCTACACTGTGTAACTTGGACTATTTCTGCATTGTGCTTATTCAGTTCCTAGTACAAAGAATACCTCTTTTTGTCAGTCTTTAGGTATTGGAAGCAAAATCACACACGGAAAATAAAGTAAAATGAACTGTGGTAATGCCAGACTATGATTTATAAAACACTGAAGAATTATTTTGTATTGGGAAGACACTTCATCTCAGATGCAACTGAGAAAGCAAGTGAATTTTTACTATCAACTGTTTCATACATACAATGTTTTTGCACAGAAATGTGGAATTTTAAGTACATTGCCAATTGTATTGAAACAGATTGGTTTCTGTTGTTAAGAAAGATTTCTTGCTTGCTTTACCTGAGCTGGTAGAAGCAGGTGACTTGCTGCGTCGGGATGGGCCCGGGCTCTTGGTGGTGCTCCTACGTGAAGTCGAAGCTATTTTGGTATAGGAAGTGGATTTCACCACCCGACATTCTAAAAGACAAAGAAACTGCATAAGTTAGCAATTAAGAAAGTCAGCAAGATTGTGTAACAGAAAGAGCACTGAAAAGCACAAACATTTAGCCCACGCTTGTTTTCATTCATCTTGAGGAGTTTTATGGGAAAATATAAAATCTGTATAAATGGCTCCATTAAAATCCAAGTACAGTATGTACCACATCCCAGACAAAGCACTGCTGCAGTAATCCAGACTTTTAGATACCATGGTTACCGCAGGTACTTAGGACAGCTTAATTTAACAGTGCTGAGACTACACATAAAATTTATTTGCTTTTGAAGATTTCAGCACAAGTGGTTTTTTTTGTAAACGATCCAAATGCAATGTAAGCATTTTTGTCAACCTCGGCAGTCTCCTCTAGAAGAACCGGAAGGCTGCTTTTATATATCAAAATGTTAAGACTGTGCAAGATGACGCAGGTGTCTATCACTCATGAAAGGTTTGAAGAAAGTGAAGCAGGTTTGTTGTTCCTGCTTAATCCTCTGGTGAGCAACAGCCCACATTGTATAGCACACGCAATTCATCACAGGTTGAGGGAAATGGCACTACTTGCTCATGAGAGACATCAGTAAAATCAATGAAGAGGCGAAATTACCCTCCCACCTGAGAACCCTGGAAGATGTTCAGGTTAGAGTTTATATACACCCACAGAGCTCTGTAGGCATTCTTGCATTACGCCTGCAAAATGGTTCTTGGCCTGAAGATGAAAGAACTTAGTGTGCATAACACTGATATCTTGCACTCATAATGGATACTAAATTAATCACCAGACATATTATACAGTCAGGGAAAAAAAAAGGATTTCCAATTTTTAGCCAATATACAATTAGAAGTCTGCAGCAATGTTTATACTGTCTTCACCTGAGGATGTCAGTATACTTCACTTGTTTAAAAATATATCAGTAAACATTTAGTTTCATATCAGACCTGTTCCTCATTTTCTTCCCATGGTTAAGGTTCCTTAACATAGGTTAAGAGAAATAAACAAGAATTTTTTCTCCCTAGTCAGAAAATACCATGTACAAGCCTGCACATTATTTAGTCTTCACAGATGATCAGTGGAGCCTGTAACATAGTTTAGACAGATTAGAGAACAAAGAAATAAAACTGAGCATAACTAATTAACTTAAACATATCCACCAGAGAATGATGTCATGAAGTGTATTTCTCTTGGCTGCCCTGTTTGTCTTTCATCAAGCTGTGGAAGGAAGCAAGAACTGATGTGTTACTGAGGGAACATCCAGCACAGCTGAGAGCAGAGGGGACCAGAGAAATACCCTGGTTTTCCCAAAGAAGCTTTTCTTCCCAAACTCTCCCACCTTCCTAATGCCCAATAGCAGCTAATTTCTTTCTGTTGACATTTTATGTGATTCATTGATGACTATTCTCATTTTATACTGAACGATGAGTGGAAATGGAGAAAAACATTACTCTGTTGTAAGAGGAAATTATCAACTGAAAACAGGAGGAATCAGATGAAAGCTTTCAATTAGATTCCAGATGTATAGAAACCATCTATACATGTCGAATGCAAACAGGTTCTTTACCTTTCTTGTAAACAAAGATTTAAAATGTCCAAACACCTAATAGCCAACTTGTTTGATAATGTAAAACTAAGACGTCACTCTTTGAGGGGCCCCATTCACAGCAATCAGTCGAGAAGGGAACTGAATATTCTAATGCTCAATAAACAAAAAGACTAAAGTAGAATGACCCAGTCAAGCTAGAACGATTAGACTATTGTCATTTGCTTAGCAAAAAAACTTAAAAGACCATGAAGAAAACAGCCAGCTACTTTCTCTAATATACTTTACTGTGTAAAAAGCTTTCCTCTGTTTCCAGCATGTAAAGAAAACAATTATCTGCATCCCTCTCTTGCAATTCATGCTATGCACTAAACTTTAACTCCCCTCTTATTACAAGTATTAATACTCATTCAAGTTCTATGAATACCTTATAAGCACTCAGAGTTAGAATCAGGTTAGAAATACGATTTTGCATTTGAATGTGTATTTCCCTTCACAGTATTAGAAAGGACTAAGCAGAAAGTGGTACGAAAGCGAAGAAGAGGCAACTAAATGCACATCCAGGTTATCTTTCTAACCTACTGATACAATGCTGTCTAGGACAATACTCAAGACAGTCCTTATATCATTTTCACGCAACACGTTCAGAAATTAGAAGAAAAGAATTATTAAAAGCTTATTCTTCTTCATCTGGGGTTTGTCTCACATGGGCAAGGAAGGCGTGGGTGACTTTAACTGCAAAGGTTAACTGCATCTTGTCACCATCTTCCTTCTCTCCCAGCAAGAAGTGCTCCTGCTCACATACTACGGAGGGGTACTACCATTTCTGGGAAAGAGGGAGGCTGGCAGCTGACTGCACCCATCAGGGCATTTGACCACCCCGAACTACTGACAGTCTCCTTAGAAAGGGTGATGTTAGGAGTGGGATTCAAACTGTCCTGATGGGCTACATGTAGACCATGACCTGTTATTGGAGTATCCCTGTACTAGTAGCATATTATCCTATGAGGAAGCCACCTCTTATAGCTAGCTGAACATTAAATCTCTCACCACTGGAGCAGAAACACAGATGATCATATGTTCAAATGATAATTTGAAATGAACAATTATCACAGGATCACAGGATAATCTAGGTTAAATATGAGAAGATCCCTAGTCCAATTTCCTGCTCAAAGCTAGAAGTAGGCTCACATTCACAGTCCTGGTCCACCTGGGGGACACCTCAACCAACCTGAGGAACAACACAGCAGGGCATAAACAGACCAGGAGGATCCTGGACAGCACCAATGACAACTTCCTGATGCAAGTGATAGAGAAACCAGTGAGGAGAGATGCTCTGCTCACACTCTCAAAAAAGGAAGGGCTCACTGGGAATGTGAAGGCCAAAGGCAGTCTTGGCTACAGTGACCATGAGATAGTGGAGTTCAGGATTGTGAGAAGATGGAGCAGGGCAAAAAGCAAGATCACAATCCTGGACTTCAGGAGAGCAGGGATGTGCATGGAAGAGTCTCATTGGATAAGGCCCTGGAGGGAAGAGGGTCCCAAGAAAGCTAATTAACATTCAAGGATCACCTCGTCGAAGCTCCAGAACAGTCCATCTCAACAAGCAGAAAGTTGGGCAAAAATGCCCAGAGGTCTGCACGGGCGAACAAGTTGTAACCTGGAAGGAATATAGAGCAAGTTTGAGCATGCAGAGACACAGTTAGGAAAGCCAAAGCCCAGCTGGAATTGAATCTGGTGAGAGATGTCAAGGGTAACAAGAAGTGCTTCTTTATGTACATACGGAACAAAAGGAAGACTAGGGAAAACATGCACCCACTGCTGAATGAGGCAGGGGCCCTGGTGACACATAACATGGAAAAGGCTGAAGTACTGAATGCCTTCTTTGCCTCAGTCTTTACTAGCAAGACTGGCCTTCAGGAATCCCAGGTCCCAGAAGCAGAGGGAAAGTCTGGAGAAAGGAAGATCTACCCTTGGTAGAAGAGGATCAGATTAGAGAATACTTAAGAAAAGTAGACATACAGAAGTCCACAGGACCTGATGGGATGCACCCTCCAAGTGCTGAGGGAGTTGGCCGATGTCATCGCGACGTCGCTCTCAATAATCTTGGTGATTGGGATAGATGCCTGAAGACCCAGAAAATCTCACTCCTATCTTCAAAAAGGGCAGAAAGGAGTACCCAGGGAACTACAGACGGGTCAGCCTCACATCGATCCCTGGGAAGGTGACAGAACAATGAATCCTGAAAATTATTTCAAGGCACATTAAGGACAAGAAAATAATCCGAAGTACTCAGCATGGATTCACCAAAGGGAAGTCTTGCTTAACCAACTTGATAACCTTCTGCAATGAAATCACTAGCTTGGTAGACAAGGGGAGAGCAGTGGATATTGTCTACCTGGACTTCAGCGAGGCTTTCAATGCTGTCTCCCATAAGATCCTCATAGACAAGTTGTTGATGTATGGACTTGATGAGCAGACAGCAAGGTGGATTGAAAAAAGATTGAATGGCTGGGCCCAGAGGATGGTGATCAGTGGCATGAAGTCTAGCTGGAGGCTAGTAACTTGCAGTGCACCCCAGGGGTCAACACTGGGTCCAGTCCTGCTCATCTTCATTAACGATCTGGATGATGGGGCAGAGCGTACCCTCAGCAAGTTTGCTGATGACACAAAACCAGGAGGAGTGGCTGATACATCAGAAGGTTGTGCTGCCATCCAGGGGACAACATGCTAGAGAAATGGGCTGACAGGAACCTCATGAAGTGCAACAAGGAGAAGTTCGAAGTCCTGCACCTGGGGAGAAACAACCCCAGGCACCAATATATGCTGGGGGTCACCCAGCTGGAAAGCAGCTTTGCAGAAAAGGACCTGGGGGTCCTGGTGGACAACAAGATGACAATGGGCCAGCAATGCACTCTTGCTGCAAAGAAGGCAAATGGTATCCTGGACTGCTTTAGGAGGAGTGTTGCCAGCAGGTCGAGAGAGGTGATCCTTCCCTCTGCTCAGCACTGGTGAGGCCACACCTGGAGTGCTGTGTCCAGTTCTGGGCTCCCCAGTACAAGAGAGACATGGACATACTGGAGAGAGTCCAACAAAGGGTCACAAGGATGATTAAGGGACTACAGCATCTCTCATACGAGGAAAAGCTGAGGGAGCTAAGACTGTTAAGCCTAAAGAAGAGAAGACTCAGGGGGAATGTTATCAATGTATACGAATACCTTAAAGGAGGGTGCAAAGAAGATGGAGCCAGGCTCT
>NW_008825109.1:1087620-1096939 GCF_000699105.1 Pygoscelis adeliae | reverse complement strand
AGAGGCGGTGAAATCTCCATCCTTGGAGACATTCAAAAGCTGTCTGAACATGGTCCTGGGCAACCTGCTCTAGGTGGCCCTGCTTGAGCAGCAGAGTTGGACCAGATGACCTCCCAAGGTCCCTTCCAACCTCAACCATTCTAAGATTCTGTGATTCTCAGGGCTTTGTCCAGTTGCTTCTGGAAAATCCCCAAGGATGGAGACTGCACAGTCTCCCTGGTCAAATCCATTGCAGTGCTTGACTGCCATCACAGTGAAAATGTTTTTCTTTATATCCAGCCTGAACCTCTTCTTTCAATTTATACCTATCATCTCTCATCCTCCTACCATGTGTCACTGTGAGGAGCCTGACTCCATCTTCTTGATGGAGAAGAGATGCTGCCCCATTAGCACTGGGGGCTGCTGATAGGTCCCCCTGAAGCCATCTCTCTTCCAGGCTGAACAAGCCCAGCTCTATAAGCTTCTCCTCACAGGGCAAGTGCTCCAGCCCCCCACCATCATGATGGTCCTCCTCTAACTCCTCATCACAATTTAGTGATGTTTTCCTTGAACTGGGGGACTTGAAACTGGACACAATATTCCAGATGTGGCCTCGCATGTGCTGAGTAGAGGGGTCTAATTACTTCCATGTCTCTACTGGCTTCGCTCCTTTTTATACAGCCCTGGATGCTGTTAGCATTTGCTGTAAGGGCAACTCTCTCTTCTCTTTAGTCTGTGCCGTAGAAATTTTCTCGCTTTCCCTATTTTACTATTTGTACAAACTAATATGTTATGAAGTTAGTTATGAAGAAGTTATGGATTTCTTTGGCACAATTTTCTTTTTCCTCTCAAAAATAGAATCATAGAATCATAGAATCATTAAGGTTGGAAGAGACCTCCAAGATCATCGAGTCCAACCATCAACCCAACACCACCATGCCTACTAAACCATGTCCCTAAGCGCCTCATCTACACGTCTTTTAAAGACTTCCAGGGATGGTGACTCAACCACTTCCCTGGGCAGCCTCTTCCAATGTTTAACCACTCTTTCAGTAAAGAAATTTTTCCTCACATCCAATTTAAACCTCCCCTGGCACAACTTGAGGCCATTTCCTCTCGTCCTTTCGCCAGTTACTTGGGAGAAGAGACCAACACCCACCTCGCTACAACCTCCTTTCAGGTAGTTGTAGGGAGCAATGAGGTCTCCCCTCAGCCTCCTTTTCTCCAGGATAAACAACCCCAGCTCCCTCAGCCGCTCCTCATAAGGCTTGTTCTCCAGACCCCTCACCAGCCTCGTTGCCCTTCTCTGGACACGTTCCAACATCTCAACATCCTTCTTGTAGTGAGGGGCCCAAAACTGAACACAGTATTCGAGGTGCGGCCTCACCAGTGCCGAGTACAGGGGCACGATCACTTCCCTGCTCCTGCTGGCCACACTATTTCTGATACAGAAATATTTCTGATACAGAAATAATTCACAGGTTGTGAAGTTCTAAAAGGTAATCGTTCAAATGAGCATATATTCTCTCTGCTCGAATACCACTGTGACCCCTAAGGTAAATTTTGTCAAGTGCCATGTTTCTTATGGGTTTACAAGTTTATTCATAAATGACATGGGCTACAGCACAGCCTGCAGAGAAGCATATGGGCAAGCCTTCAGTACTGCACAGATCAGGGTCAGGCGACTCATGCCTTCAAAGACTGTGGCAATACTAGCTAGAGAGTCTAAAAGGGTTTCCAGTCATGGGCAGAATGTAACCATGCTGCTTGTTGCAAATAGGTCTCAGCTCCCATGAACAGTTTATGTATGCAATCCTGTTGTCACATTTAGTTTGGAAAATTAAATTTTACTGCAGGCAAAGATCCCACTCAGTAACCACACAACCACTGCTTGTCTCCTCTAAGACATTACCATAATCTGCCTGTTGCTGTAGGAAAACTATATGTAGATAAAGAGGAAGGGAAAACAAAACAAAAATGCTTGTTTTTTAAAGTGTATTTTCTACACAGAATCTATACTGGTAAAGAAATAAATACATATCTTCTCCTCATCAACAGCATTCTGAAAACTATACAACAGGTCCTTGGTAAGCCATGAAATAGAAGAACACTTTTTTCCCTGATTTTGACACCAAAACTGTATCAGGAATAGATCTGAACTGATAGAAGAGAGTTACACTGCCTTTCTCACTCATGTGGGCACACTCAGCCAAGAAGAAACACCAGGTGTTTCTATAGTATGTTCAGTGAGGAAAGAAATGTATCACGAAGCTGCAGCCCTTCCTCTCACCATCGACTGACTAAGATTAAAGGAACAAAATTATGATACCCATGGTAACGTGAAGCAAAAGAAGGTCAACTTTAAGGTCTGATCACAGGCTTTATTGCTTTCCAACTCAGAATACTGGATAAATAAGAATGTTTTTCCAGCCAAAACATCTTGCAAGAAGATGTTCTATTGTATAACTACATACAGAACTACGAAGTAGGAGAGAGAAGTACAGACTATCGACAGCGAGACTAACAATGTAACACTGCAGTCCCTTTATGGCATGGAATATTACCACAGAGGTCTGAGGCATTTAATGAACATTAACAACAATAAGGCTGAGAAAAAAAAGAGGAAATATCCCAAGGCTACAATTTGACATAATTGAGACACTGTAGGGACAAGATAAGGAACATAAATTTCCTGAGATTGCACGGTGGTGTCAATGAGCAGTAGGAACTGGTACAACTAGGAGGAACCCCAACATATTTCTTGTGAGCTCTTGACTCTTCCTGTTGTCAAATGTATAAAATGTAAGCATGAGGTAATTAAGGAACGCTAAGACACAGAATCATAACGCCTCCAGTCTTCAGCTCTGTGATGTTCCATTTCCAAAATGTTTCACCAGTGTCTATCTTCATTGGATTTTACAATGGCAAGAAAGCAGCAGAGAGTAACTAATCTGCAATAAATGTGTCATAAAATGAACAAATTTAACGTGTTTCTAGAGGAGACTGTGAGAAGTTATATAAATTACCAGGAGATCAAAAAGGCTTACTTATCAGCTACTCAGAAGTTGACTGTATGGCCTTCATGAGTTCTTTCTGGGCTAAAATATCACTCTCTACTGTGTTTTGCTTTTTTTTTTTGAGGTCTGTGTGTAGGGGATAGATTTTTTTTTTTTTTTTGTATCCCTGCCAATCTGTTTCTCTAAGACGAGAACATTTAACTTGGATTCAGCAACAGCTGTATCCTACAGATAAGCAAGGAGGGAGGATCAAGGATGTCCATGTTTGTTGGTAAGCCACTTTACTGTAAGCCTTAGGCTGGTACCTTTTACCACTGCTTAAAGACATCAGCCTCACTAGCTATGTCCTCAGGCCAATCAGTAGATCATCACCCCAAATGCAGTACTGATTTCAGTTTTTAATGTTGAGTAATTTGTTCCATGTCGCTAATTCTTAATGCAGCTAATAAGATTTTACTTTTCAGTTGCATTCATGCCTTCAATTAAAACCAGTAATCTTCTGTTTGCAGGACTAAGTTTCACTCTCTTCAGCAAAAGGGAAATGGTACCATCTTGTCTAGTGGCATTGATATACACTGCAATTCACCCAACCCTACTGATGAATCAGTGGCAGCTGTGACTTGTAATTACAACATGTTCAAAAGGGTAACTATCATACAGTTTCCAGAACTGAAAGGAATACAGGGTGTTTCACAGAGGTTTAAGTAATTTCAAATCTCCTATCGTCATGGTTGTGCCTACTTCAATTTTGTTCTGCGTGTCTTCCCGTTCAATGTGTTCCTGATGCAGATGGACAGCGATGTATGCGTAGAAAACAGAATCCTAAAGTTTTATCACATGCGCTAAGCTATCTGTCACTGTAAATGCATGTTTTCTTGAGACATCTTATCTTCTGATTTGATTTCTTACCAGTAACCAGTCCTCCACTCATGATAAAGATTAGGAATACTGTCTATTTCAACTGTTTGCTGAATATTTGTGGTTGCAAATACCTAAATCTCCCTCTTTTTTTGTGTGTGCAAAGAAACATGCTTTGACTGGGGTATAAAATATAGAAAAAGCTAGATTTTCTTTCATGTGACAAATCATTCTCCAGTTCTGAAACTGCGATAAGTATTCACTGACAAGGCAAAAGCTACATACAATAAAATATGAACAATTAAAGCCATCTATGCCTTACTGCAAATCAATAAAATAGAGAATCTTGCAAGCTCTTAGGAACCCAAATAGCTTCACCCAACCTAAGAATGCTTTCAGATGTATGTACTGCTCCAAAAATGCTTTGTAAGTTAGAAATAAGGAACGTACTCATAAATTCATATATTATCACTAATATCTCATTCTGCTCTAATGTATAACTTTCAAAGTCCTTATTTGTTTCTATATTCAGTGGGGTCACCCAGAAAGTTTTTCTAAAAAGGTAAATACATTTTATGTATAATCAAAATGTTGCTTCAAGTATTTCCTACTTTATCTTCAATCATGCTCCTGTCTACATAACTTAAAGACACTGTTGGCAGGATTGAACTCATCTAGTACTAGATAGCTAAAACTATGATGTATACGTATGAACTATTCACCCCATGGTCCTTCTGCAGTCAATGGAACATGTTCGTTTCTGTGACCTATCTTAGGAACCTGTCAGTTAGGAAAGATGAATCTTACTCATGAATAACCAGATATAAACTATAGATTTTGAGTACTGGTGAATATACCCTAATTAGAAGCAATATCTTTGGGTGGGGATGGGCTCTTTTACTCAATACAAACAGTAACACAAGATTTTTGCTGTATTTCATGATCTTACTGTGTATGAGTAGATTTTATCTTCCTGACTTCTCCAAGTGCTAACCTTTTTGTCAGAATAATCTCATACAAACCTCCATGTTAATATTTTGGCTATACAAACACTACGATGTTAAATTTTACTTTTCAACAGAGAAGGAATCTGCTATCATGAAAAATTCCACCCCACAGCAGTGATAATAGAGTTAAAAAACATTTTTCATCACTGCAAGAGCTTCCCTGACAAGGCACAATATCTAATTATTTTCCAACTCTGCATTTGTAGGCAGCCAAAATTAGAAGACTTCTTCAAAACCTTCTTGCCTAAATGAATCTGAAATATTTCCTACTGAATCCATGTGAATGAATTTGCATGTGTAAAATACTAATTTCTGAAACTGAAATTACATTATCAGAAATTATTTTTAAGAAACCTGAAGACCGAGTTGAAATAGGAATTTTGTCATTTGCTGAAACACACCGCTAGCACACATGTAGTCTTCAACATGTATGTCTTGTGTGCCTTGCCACATACTCTGCTTCACTTCCAGAGATTTTAATTATCACTGTTTGCTCAATATACTTCACCCAAGCCGTTCCAATGCTGATATAAATGTTCATTAGTTTGCCCCTATATTCAGAACCCTCCCCTTACTTCTGCAGGTTTACTACACTAGCTGCATTGACCAAAATATCAGAAAGTTACTTTTAACTGGAAATGCTTAAGACGACACAACTGATTACAACTGCAATCAACTGTATTATATTTATTTACAGCCTCAGCATTATTCTTCATGAACCAAAGAAATGTGTCCTGCCTTTGCTTATGGCTTTCTTTTTCTTTCTGTGACAAAAGCTTGTTTACTGGGCATATAGACTAACAGCAGATATCCCTCAAATACCTCTGGTGAAGTCAGGGGAAAAACTCATCACTGAAGTGCCTTACTTTATCTGCACAATTTGGATGGCATTTTTATTGGCATTGTTTTACTGATGTAATTGGAGATTAAATGAGAGGATGGTGCAAATTCATTAGTTCTTAACTTTTCTGTTCAGCAAGATCAATGGCTTGCTTTCCTGTTCAGCACAAAGAGGTAATATTTGTCATATCATCTATTAGAAATCATCTTGTTCTTTACTTTGAGAATAAACAGACTTCCTATCCAATCCATATGGTGAATATTAACATCATCCTAAGCATCAAGTACACAGGCATTCCAACATTTTTTTTTTCCAGCCTAATAGAAGTGACAATGTTGCAGTCTAACAAATTCTGGGGTTTTGGTACTACTACTTGCTGTCTGAAGAGTATCACTTGTTTTCAACTGTCTTCCATTTCAAATGACACTTTTGGAAGTTTGCAAGCTCAAGTCCTTTCCACGGTTAGAAAAGTAAAAAGTCCCCATTTGGAGAACATTGGCTTCACATGGAAAGCATCAGCTAAAGGTACTACTGAGAAACATCCATTCAAAACAGTTGACTTTTAACACACTTTAACCAGGTCTCCTTAAGTTACAGATTTTTCCGTGTAACTGATTTGTGGTGAGGGAGAAAATATGTATTTAAACTGAATGTCCTATTTATTTCTGTTTTGATGTTTTTTTTCTCAAGTAAATCTGAATATTTATAATGCACTTATCAGTCTAACAAATTTACTGTGCAGTATTAAGTTTTAAAAGCCTTTTTTTTTTCTTCAAAGAAACTAAATACACTATACTGGGATAAAGATTATAGTCACACAGTTAAGCACAAACAAAATTCCCATGGCACTTACACAGCTAATTAGTTAAATTAGCAAGGAGTCTTGCACAAAAAAGATATACAAATATAAACTATCCATTAAAAACAGATGAATATGAGAAGCCAACTGTTCAATTTTTTTGTTTGTTTCAAATTTCATTAAAAAGACTAACCGCAATCAGGCAGATAACATAAATTTAGCAACAGCGGGATTAGAAGATAAGATGCACTAAGAAGAGAATAGGTTAGACAAGAGTCCTTAGACAATATTTTCAAATTAGCTAGATGTGAAGACTATTTAGGGACACACCTGAGACAATCTCTGAGCTACCAGACACTATTTTTTGAGAATTGTGAAGGACAAGTAAAGTTCCAAGAGACCAGAAAAAGTCAAAGCAAGTGCCAATCTTTAAAACTGGGTCAAATCAGAAAACTGGGAGTTGCAGAACAGTCAACTTAACTTGAGATGATGGAAAAAAATATCCAAAGGGAGGGTATAAAGAAGACAGAGTCAGGCTCCTTTCCTTTCGGTTGTGGCAAGACAAGAGGCAATGGACACAAACTGAAACACAGGAGGTTCCCTCTGAACATCAGGAAACACTTTTTCACGCTAAGGATGACCGAGCACTGGCACAGGTTGCCCAGAGAGGTGGTGGAGTCTCCAACCTTGGGGATATTCAAAAGCCATCTAGCCATGATCCTGGGCACCTGGCTCCTGGTAGCCCTGCTTGAGCAGGGAGGTTGGACCAGATGACCTCCAGAGGTCCCTTCCAACTCAACCATTCTGTGATTCTGTGACAATACAAAACAATAAAGGAAACAAACAATTTGAAGCTTAGAAAATATTAAAATTATATATAATAGTCTAAATAGTTTTGTCAAGAACAAACTGTGTCAAAGTAGCCTTCCTATAACAGAATAACGGGAGCGGGGGGGGGACAGTAGAGATTATAAACTTTTCTAATTGTGCTTTTGAAACCCAAGCTGCAACTTAGGAAAATACCATTTACAGAAACTACTTTTAAGATAGGTATTGGAAAACCAAACCGGAGTAGTTACCAATGGTTTACTGTCCAACTAGGAGAGAATGAGCAGAGGAGCTTGCCAGGGTTTTGTTTCTGAGCCTGGTACTAGTCAATATTTTTATTAGTACGCTGAGTATGCATTTTAAATCTGGAGATGACACTACCATAGGTAAAGCTATAAGCATTGTAGAAGAACATAAAAGGTATTTGGAAGACTCCTGAAAACTGGAGAAGTCATCAGAAAAAACAGATAGAACTCAACAAGTCCAAAGTACTACAACCAGGAAAGAATAAGCAACAGAAAAAAGGTAGAAGCCAACTCACTAAAAGAATCATTTGCATAAATGCTCAACAGCAGTTCTGCAAAGAAGGACATAAGTTTTGCAGTGGGTCTGCATCTGAAACAAACTACTGCAACAAAAGGAATCATCATCCTGCTGGTATGAACAGGAGCACTCTGTGGAGGACACCCGAATTTTTCTGTTCTCCTCAGGGCTACTGCAGTGTTAGCTAACACAACAGATCCACTTTTGTGTCTCCCATTTAGAAACAAGGCTTTTACCTTCAGAGGGTTGAGAGAATACCAAGATCACAACCCTGGGAAATGTGACCAGTGACGGATAAGTAATATAAATGGGATCTTTAGTTCAGAAAAGAAGTGATGAGACAAAATAGCAGCCTTCAAAACTTAATAGACTGCCAAAAAGAAGAAAAAATAAATTCCTATTATTAGTTGTATCACAAATAGGACAAAGAAGTGTGATCTTAAGTTTCTAAAAGGTAGATTAATTCAGACATGAGGAAATGTGTTTTTAACTGCAAGGATAAGGAAGTACTGGAACAGATCATGTGGAGGACTTGTTGAATTTCCCTAACTACAACTTCACACAAACAGGTTAGCCAGAAACCTGTAAAGTCAATTTAGGTACAGCAGATCCTCCCTTGAGACCTCTCAGATCCCTTCTATGATTCGTTTGATTAAGTCTTCCTACTATGACTCATAGAAGGTACTCAAAAAGTTTTTTCACTGTCAGCACTTCTGTCTGGATTTAGCTGAAAGATAAGTAAAAGGAAGAAAGGCACTCTAATGTAAAACTGACTGAAAGTCCAATAACATTTTAGCAAGGGAAAAGTGCTTGCTTAATGGGTGAATTAAAATCATTATCATTTCCTGAGTGGGGTGACTATTGAGATATAAATCTTTTATTTGTCTTCAAAAGCCAGACTGATGAGCTTTAAGAATTTCTCTCGGCAGGGCATTAGCAGAATTGATATCTCCCAAAAAACGCAGACTTTCTCCTTCACAGACAATTCAGACTCTTGTTGGCTAATATTCTCTTGTACCATTAAGATGTATGTACATTCCTTCCAAACCAACTATATGATGGAACTTAATACTGAGAGAAGATGTTTCTTACCAACTTCATGGATTACATCCTTTCTTATTTTCATTGGACAGATCTAAACTGATTCTGTGATGCTAGAGTTGCTTGAGGAGGCATGGCTCTATCTACATGTTCCACAACTCAATCTGCTCTAGAAACACGTCTTTCATTCTTATGCCCATATATAGGCATGTCCAGATGAAAAAACCCAAAACGAAAACAGAAACTCACACATGCTAGCCCAGTTCAAGAAAAGCTGTCATAAAAAAACAAAATAAAAGCCAACCAACCAAAAACATGTTAGCCCACACCATCTTCTGAAGCAGTCTGGATTGTAAACATTTGAAGCAAGGATCACAGCTTAATATGCAGCTGAAGCACTGGGTAG
>NW_008825109.1:1079476-1087605 GCF_000699105.1 Pygoscelis adeliae | reverse complement strand
TGCTAACTATGGATTGATAAGAACTATTTATACACATTCAGTTAGGTTATTGTTGGAAGCAATGCTTTACATTCTACCTTATAAAATTACAGGTCTAATTTATGATAGTATCTAACATTTCAGTGGATCATTGTTTTTAGAGTCTTTTTTGTAAAATTATTTCACTAGTGAGTTGCACAAACTTAGCTGAAATTAGACAAATCCAGTTTGAGCTGACCTTCTTCCATGAAATGAAAGCCATTACTATGATTGACGAAGTATGCTAAACTTAACAATGCAGTAGACAAGAATGTTTTGTAGGGGTGTCTCATCTTTTTAATCCTTTGACCCATGTAATTTTTTGTTCTGCAAGGTGGTGCCCAAGAAACATCTCTAGCCCTGTATCTCGTTCATTAATTTTAAAGAAATTCAAATGTGGAAACATATCCATTGCTAATTTTTTAAATAAAGATGAAATTCTACTAAGTGTTTAAAGAGGGCTGTCATACGGGTTGACAAAACACTGGGCTGCTTTTGAGTTGAAGTCGTGTAGCAACTATGAAAGAGGAAAAAATAATTAATTTAACAAGTTCTGTCATATTATTCTTTGTGAGTCACCCACAATTTTCTCAGATATGTTCTTTATTTAAAGTCTTACTTCTCTAAAACATGCATTTAGAAGTTTGGGATTATTCAATATTTAAAAGTAAGAGTATTCCTAGTCTTGGAAGGGATGCAACACTCAGAAGCTGTTTCTGAACAGATAAGGAACAGCTACCAGTAAAGACCTGATGCAAAGCCAATGTTGACTAACTTATTTCCTATAAATATTCTCAAAAAGACACTTAATTTCCTGTGAAAAGTCATTCCAATCTACTTTTTTTTTTACAAGAATATTTTCAAAAAACAAATACTAAGAATTCAAACACAGCTGAACCCAAACTTAAACCCCAGGTTTATTCACAGGATGTACTCCTATTTTCCTCTAGACATTCTAAGAGAAAATGTGACTTCTTTCTCACAAACTTAAGCACATATACAGCAATGTTGTTCAAAGTCACAAAATACTGAATTAGGCAACAATGCCGATGATAAAATATAGTCCCTAGAATTCGTAATTTGCATTCTACCAGTATCTGGAACCCAAGAAGCTCTTCAAGAACATCATAAACCCGCTTCGTAACCGAAATGTACAAATACTGAAGACAAAATATCCTTGTCCTCACTTTCCAATTTGCTTCTAACCTCCTCGTGGTTTTGTCAGTGTCAGTCCCAGCTTCCCATATGTCTGTTCCTCCCACAAAAAAGCCTCTGCACTTTCTCTGACACCAACTCCTCTGAAAAGAAAGCTCTCCCTGAGGCGACCTGCACAAGGCAGCTTCCCCCTCTGTATGATCCCCCGATGATTTTATAGTTTAAATATTGCAATCGGGATGATGTAACACAATGCAAAACAAACAGATGGGCAAGAGATGTAAAGCATGGCCAGGCCTAAACTGGAAAACATCACTGCCAGAAATGTTGTTGGGCTCGCAGCTGCTGACATTGCTCCTGGGATGCGTGCACACTGAAGGTTTGCTGGCAGCTGCGCTGTTGGCTGAGGTTTGCAGCATGTGGTTCTATTTAGGTGCCACAAGCTGGGCTTTGTTTGCTTACTCCACATTTACATGTGCCTGCATGCAAACCTGTGGAGATAAAAGGTAATTCTGCATACCAAAACTCTGTTGTGTAGATCAGGCGTGTTTCCCTACGCTGAAAGAATGCTATGAACAAATGGGAGTTTTTTAATGAGGCATGTTTACTTTGTGACTGCAGTGTAGAGACCTGGAGGTACCATCCTAGATTTAACTTGAGTACTGGTAGCAACCTAGCTACAAGAAAATGGAGCTCGGAAAGGTAAATTAGCATATGTTAACTTCTGTGCTGCTGCAAGAGACTGCTTGACTGTGTGAGAGGGTTTATTTAAATCTCACTTGGACATCTCTAGTATTAACAGGAATTCTGTGATGGTACTTAAGAAAAATAATCAGTCCCAGTCCAATTTCTTTCCTAATTATTATATTCTATGCTATCTTTATGTGACAGAAGGTGCAGTTCGTCAATCATATAAAAGCAGAGTACCAGAGACATTGTTTTAAGGAAAAGTAATTCTAACAATAAAGAAATATTGGAAACAAGATACAAGTATTATAAAGATAAACTGGTGCAAATGCAATGATCAATCACAAGAGAATACGGTAAACCGTAGTTACCAATCAAGTACTTGGATTGTCCCAACACCCTATAGGTTGCAACTGGACAATGGTGTTTCTGCAGCAGTTATGGTCTAACGCCAGGAGCAAGGAAGGCTTGATGGACTGAGCTATACATCCTAGGTGACCAGCTGAAACAGCTGAAGAAGAGCAGTAGCTTTCCAGCTCCCTGAACTATTTCAAACAAGCAGCACCTTTTAAAGTAGCCAACCTATGCATAAATTGCCTTCCTGCTCAAAGAGGAGCTCCTTCCCCTAATACTCACATCTGATGAAACCAAATGACAACTTTCTCATAACTTATACTCTAGATATTCCATGGCCCTCCCACGGGTAAGAGGAATACAGTGCAAACAGTAGAGTCTAAAATTAAGTATTATAAATCTGAGATATTTGTAGATATAAAAGTAATAGATATAGATACAGAAGTAATGTTTTAGATGGGTTGAAAGCCACTATGGGGACTGGAGGGGTTTTCAGAAGAGCATGAATACTGAATTCATACCTTATTGCCAGCAGAGTAGGATCTGTAGGATCTAAAATACCTGGATTAACACCTGGGCCGCTTTGAAACAGACAAATGCAAACAAAGATTTTCATTTTGTTAATTATTTCTTCCCTTCCTTCACTGAAATTAATATTTTTATGGGGTAAATATGACTTTAAAACCAAATATAGATACATAGAGGTACTCTGCATCTATTCCCCAAAACCTAACTCTTTATTCTAACAAGCTTGCAAATTACATACTGATACCTAACAAGGTAACACAGTTGAATTACATAGTTGTTATCTGCAAAATTGGTCCACTTCCAGTTATTATTCAGGTGTCGGAAGACATGAAAGGAATGGATTGATGAGGCAAAAGGATATAATGATCCATATATATTTTATTGAGGCAAAAGATTTTTTTCTGGCTATTGATGCAAAGACAACGGAAAAATTTACAGAAATGCTCCCAAAACTAATCAGAGACTTCGAGGCAGAAGACATCATCAGCCACAGTTCCTACTCACAGGCACCTCATCAATGATTTAACATGACAGAGGGGACTGCAGCTTCATTATCTGGTGATATTTTATTTATTCATATTTAATTACTGCATATCATAACAATTTGAAACTTGACTGCATTGCAGAAGATGAGGGAAGGAATGAAGCTGTTATACCGGCTGTACTAACACATCTGCTTCACAGACCTACAGGGATTCACTCAGCCACAATATATAATAAAAGTGAAAAAACACTTATATTCTACAAATGAGTTACAAATCCTCCACATTAAAACTGGGTGAAATAAACAATGATGTCTTCAAAATTCATGTAGTGGACATGAAGAATTCTATTTATCTTCATTATATGCTGAGAGTGTTTGGGCCAAAATCCCCAATTTAGGTGAACCATGAGGAGGAAAAAAAATGATGGCAGGGGAAAAAAAAGTAACATGACAAATTAGCAGAACCAAACCTCTCCCCCAGTGGGAGGGAGAGGTGAAGGCCAAAGGGTAGATTAATCTTGCTATATCATATGGTCTTGATCTTAAAAATTTCTCTGCGTGTTTAGCAGAAATCACACGCACAATGGGGAGACTTTGAAAAGATCAGGAGCCAGAGCAGATTAAGACGAAATGGGGCCAGATCCAAAAAGCCGTCAACCTCCCACCCTTTCCTGCAGACTCCCATGTGGGCAGGAGATTGTTTCGTGGCTCCAAAGTGCTTGTCTGTGCTGAGCCTGTTGATGAGTACTCTCGCTCCCCATGCCTCTGACAGAGAAGTAGTTTTGACTTCTCTTTTCACAGCAGTACGAGCCGCAGCTGTGGACACAGGTCTTTGTATCCCCTCTCACTTTGTGGCCCCAAATTAATGTGCAGAACCTGGCTGATCCAACCGCCCAATCAAAAAAGAAATAGTATTTTTAAAAAGCAAACGAAATGAGAAACTTCATTAGGTCTGTTTTAAAACAGTCATTTTAAAAAAAAAGGGCTCAAGCAGATGATTGGGTTACTGCAGCTTACCTAGTTACTGAGTGTCAGCTGAGTCACAGCAATTATCTGCATATATGCATGGTAAAAGTGAGTTAATGCAACATTGCTTAGCTGAGCCTACAATAGAAGAAGATTAAATTATGTGCACATGGACAATTGCTGCAGCTGAGCTGATGTGTGATTACTTTTCAAGCTACTGAAATTGCTTGTGTATGCGAACTTTAAAGTCTACCAGCCAAGCAAAAAATTTAGAATAAAAAAATATTGGAATTTAAAGGGGTTTAAAATAATCTATTTATTTAATGAGTGACAGGACGACAAAAAATTAAGAAGGACCCCTAAAAAGTATAAATGCTGTTGTAACTATTGATCTGAAAATTCAAATGCATCCGTATGGAAAACTGTTTGACTCATTTGCTTTCAGAACAGCTAGGTGCAAGAGCATATGTCCATTCACATAAATCTAACAGCAGTGTTTTCACTCTCTTTTAAGATAAAAGATAATTTGTTCCATGATTTATGATCTCACTGACTTCCCGTATTGAATTAGGCAGCTGAAACAATCTCTATTATCCTGCAAATTATTATTAGTATGGTAGCATACACACATATACTGACCGATACGTTTATCTGAATTCATTGTGGGTAAGGATAAAAGTAAGTAAGAAAAAGTAAAAGAAGGAACAGGAGGAATTAGAACAGGAAGACTGGGAGAAGTGTTTGGACTCGATGATCTTAAGGGTCTTTTCCAACCTAAACGATTCTATGATTCTATTACAGGCATCCACTCAGAACTTCCGTGCAAAGCATGCTAAAGGCAAACACCAACACAATTCCGTTTTACACTGGCACAACTATTGCATTCCATAACTTGAGAGAAACCTTGTGTAAATCAGATACTGTGCTCCCCTTTCTTCATTATGAAGAGCAATTCAACAGACACTTTTACAGCTGTTGCTGTATACGTCTTCGACAGTTCGTCTTTTTTTTATTCTTGTTATTTTTTTCTCAATTTCCTAATTAGATGACTTGTATTTGTTTCCTTTTTCAATATTACCCTATAAATGTCTACCAATCAAGTTATTACTCACTGAACTAGGCAGAAGTCTTTCTTCTCCCCCTTAATTTTTCCCTGCAACCATAACTCCTTGCTGGTTTCCCTCTAATATTTAGATGTGCTTGAATGAAATGCGTTGGCTTGTACCTGATGCAATGCATGTGTTTATGGAACACAGTGGGCACACACTCCATTTTCAAAAGACGTAACAACAGGACAGCCATTTATGAAAGTTTTACTGTTTCTGGTTCTCGCTTCCTCTTCACCCACCACCCCCTCCCAGAGTCCAACTGGAACATCTGGGTGTACTGGATTAAATAATGGACTCTTTGTTTGAAGAAAATTCACAGGAAACATTAAACTTCTCTTAAGACAGGAGAGGTTAGTGCATGGGAGCCCAGACAGGAGAAAGTCAAGGAGTCAAATGGAGAACTGTGATTCTTGGGGACAGAAGTTGAAACGTATCACTTGGATGTGTGAAGTTCTACCACTGATACCAGAGTCTTGGTGAGGTATGTAGCAGCCAACTGTCATGGCAACGTGGGGTTCCTCTGCACCTCCTACACTGGAGGGAAAAGGCGGAAATAAAATCTCACCTAAACAGGTAGGGACGAATCTGGGAAAGAATTCCGCTTTCCATGGGAGAATTTCTGCCAAGGCTTTTGTGGATGGACTGTAGTTCAAAGACGACTATAAAGAATTTGATCTGATCTGTTACCTTTGTCTATTTCTGCACAACTTTCCACATGTTAATGTATCTCAAGGGGGTGTATGCTACATTTTCTTTTGCTAAATTGCACCACAGAGAGAATAAAGGAGCTAATAAAACCTGGAGAAGTTATAAAAGAGATGTGCATTGTTTTTCCAGTTCAACTTGGTGAGGAAGCTTTTTAGATCAATAGAACTCTATATCCATCCTTGGTTTTATACAACATGCTGCTTTTTATTACTATGGCAAATGAGCAATTAATTTCATTTTAATCTGAACGTTAGTTTAAATAATATGGAAAGTTCTACAGCATTAATTTTAGATGTTAGCTTTTTTTTTTTTTTTTTAAATCTGCATAGATCCAGTCCCCAAAGTTAACTGCAGATCTTCTATATCTGGACACAATTGTATCCAACAAAAGATTTCTACATACGTAGGTATCTAAATATTTTATGGCTCCCCTAGCAATTTGAAATGGAAAATGAATCTCTATGGAAGCAACAGAATTTCAGCATAGCAGCATGCTGCTGATCTCCACAAGATTAATTTTACATCTTAGGCATAAGCTATTTTTCCTTTATGTACGTAGGGGGTGGGAAAATATGTGGTGCTTTTACTGTATTGGTACTATAGAAGTGGAGAACACCTACATAAAGCAAAAGCCTTATGCTTCACTTATCTGGATTTATTCTACAATCTACTAAGCCATAAAGGAGACAAGGGACAGTCTTACCTGTTTTCCCCTTTTTCATCTTACACAGAAAGAATATTAACCAATTGGTTCAAGCTGTTATCAGATACAGGACCTAGATTCACATTATGAAACTCACCTTGAAAACTATCAGCTGTATGACCTGAAGTAGAAGCCATGTTGCATGCAGTAATGGGAACCCCTGCACCCATCCTAGTGAAGCTTGACCTTCCCTAAGCTGGGTAATTTTTCTTCAAGTTTACTGGTCAAAAACCTAGTAATTTTGCAGCTTCATTAAAATAAACCTATATGAAAAACAGAGCTATGTATTTCATCCTCAAATTCCAGGCAGCAATGGAGAGCAGCAAAGTGGAGGCTGCAGCAAAGGATTCTTCTAGCATATGCGTCGATAAAGAAAACTTATTCTCAAAGCATGCCATAAAAACAAACCAAGAAGCTATCCAGTCCTACCAATTTTTTTCCTGTCATTTTTACAAAACTTTTCCCCTCATTTCTTTTGAATTTCCATAACTTTCTACCTGTACATCATATTGAGTACCTGAAAGAAATGGACTGAATTGGTTTAGCAGATAGTTAGCCTTCTTTTAATACTATATCTTAGGTTTTATGGTTTTCATAATTAAATTACCTTGATATATTTTCAATTTTACATATATGGTCTAGAGGGCTAAATGTCTTAAAAGAGAAAACAACAGAAAACAGACTTTTCACAGTTTATTTCATTCAAAATATTTTTAGATATTCTTTTTTTTAAACAGCAGATGTTTAATATGTACACTTCAGTGCACATTCTCAGCTTGCACATCTTGATTTTAATTCAGTTACCACGAAGAGCCTATGACAATATATCCTAGCCGATGATGTTCCTCTTGGATTGTATTTGGCTGCACAAAAAGCTTCTAGCAAGACTTCCTATTTTTCCTGTATTTTCTTAAATAAATCATTATACATATTTCTGCAATGATATTTTAGGGTTGTTTTTAATTATGTGGTTTTGATTATTTCTATTTTACTCTGAACAGGGCAGGAAAAATGAAATTTGGAAATAAGGCTTATTTAAGAGGTATGAGGGAATGCCTAAATATCTGCTTTCATTAAATATTCCAAACTTGTAATCAAGTTTCTGCTTTTTTTGACTGAGTTTGCTTCTACCACAAGCAGTACCACCAGCATAAGTAGGAAATCCTGGTGGTTACTCCAAGCATATAAGACCAGTTAAAGCAGAAAAAAATGACAAAGACCCAATCTAATTAAGAGTTACGAGAAGAAAAAAGGAAACATTGAAAGAACTCAATATAATAGAGTTTCTCCCATTAACATAAATACATACTCCTATAATTTCATTTTCACATTTCCAACAAATTAGTTTTCATCAGTAAGAAGAAAGGGGATATTTTTGTTTCAAAGGTCAGTAATGTCTTAAAATGAAGTGTATCTA
>NW_008825109.1:1073308-1079465 GCF_000699105.1 Pygoscelis adeliae | reverse complement strand
CTGAGAAACTTCCAGGACACAGGAGCTTTGACTCGGTAACAATATTCAAGAGCATCCTTGACTGCACTGCTCAGCCAGAATCAAAAATATTGTCTACCAGCATCTTATCACATCTTGACACTTATTCTGTCTATCACCTCTCTCCCCTCCTCCCTAGGAGTAGGTGGGGGTTCTGTTTGTTTCTGTGATGATACACTGAAGCAGTGATGGAGTAGGGAGAGAAACTGGGAGAGGAAAATACAGGAGTTGACAGTGAAGTTGTTACTGTGGAAAGTGTGATCAACAGTGCGGAATCTGAAAAGGGTCAAAGAGAAGAAGGATGCAGCAAAGTCTTTGTGATTCAGCCATGAACGGACCATTAGGAATCCCTGAGAAACCACATCTGATGGGGTGGAAATAACACAAGCAACACTGGGGCTGCAGCTGGCAAACGAGGAAACAATCACAAATAGAGAATTTGAGATCACATAAGGGGAAGACCACCAGCATCAGCTGTAAGAACGGTGGTGTCCTGGCAAAGGAGTCACAGTGTAAGAGAGATACCAATCCTTTACATGTCCAAGTAAAGACAAGACAACTGCAAGTATCACATTTTCTACTCTCTTCTTGTTATTATAGCATTTTTTGACTGTTTTTGGTGTTATTTTCAATCTGCTGGGTTGCCACAGGTATTCGCTGAAGTCTACAATTAGCAGTCACATTGTGTTAGAAAACACAGCCTCCTTTCATCATGGAGCTAATTTTGTTTTTCCAAATGCATGCCATGTTGCAATATACACTGGCATAATGCGGGGAAGGGGTACTGAAGACCAGAAGGCCAGATGTAACTTATTTTTTCAGGCCAAAGATGTCTATTGGCTTAAAACCAAATTCCAGGATTGCCTTCTACTTTAGGCCTCAGATTTAATAACGTGATCTGCACGGCTCTATCTTATCTTTTTCTTTCTACATCTTTTAAAGGCTTTTGAGCTCAAAGTAACTTGCTTTTAAAATGACCTTTTCTTGAACAGTTCAAACATCAAACTACCTAAAACTTTTTTCCCCCTCCATAAAGTCATAAAAGATAAAATATTTCAATAACACAGGTATTTCTTTTACTTATTTTTACCAAACCCAGCTCATACTCCTAGATCTTGATAACACATTGAAAATTTGTGAGTATTTTCATAAAATTGTTTGACATAAAAGATGTCTAGTAAATCCTATTGAAGTTTTTTATTTTTGCTTTGGTGATTTATATGTTCAGACATCTCTGAGCACCTGACTTATGTGAGGACTTAGACCTTCAGGCTAATAATTGCATGAGAAGTCCTAGATGGCACAGTTGAATTGTTCTCCAGACACCATGCTTAACAGATATCCCAATGTAAAACACGCAATGGTTTTCTTGCTGCTGTAATTAGTAGCACTATTTAAGATAAATTTTTAAAATAAAATAGCAACTTTAAAATTTTGTGATTCTGCTGAAGTGTGTGTCAAGAAACGCACAAAAAACCACTAAATTATTCCATTCTGTTAAACCACAACAGACTCATATTAAGAACATTGCCACATTTAAAAGGTAAGATATTTTGTGCCAAGAACTTCTGTGTCTTTGCAACTCATGTGTATAATGTCGCCTACACCACATCATGAGCCCTCCTTTCTACTGCAAAACACGATTGACATTACATTAAGTGGAACATTACAGTTCACTTCAGCTAAACATTGAATTCAATGTTATAGTTGAAGCTGCTTGACACCTCCCATTATAAAATGTTGTCTACCAGTTGTTTATAAAATTTCATGAAAACTTTAACTGTGGATTGAAATCTCCATGTTTACTGTCTGTCCTCAGGCTGATTTACTCAACTTCTAAGTCCTCAACTGATTCCCAAAAGTTAGAGATGGTTAAGGGAAAGTTTGTTATTTGTCAAGTTAAAGAAACCAGAGGAAGCAGGACTGGAAAACCCCCAATTCCATAAAACTTCCCACTGATCAAGTTTAGCTTTTCTGTGATTTACACAGCTCCATAGAAAAGCAAAGGTCTGGACAAAATACAAACCTTTAGAAATGTTTTCATGTGACTAAAAGACTTATTTAGAAGTCTTCAGACCTTACAGACATACATTCTGAAGACCCTGCCTGCATCATGGAGGATCCATCTCCTCTACAGCTACTGACCACTGACTACGTGGTTAGGTGTGCCATGTTGTACAACCACCACTGAGCATCTCCCACTTGGAGCTATCAGGTGAGAAGCAGGACTTTCTTTCCAATTTCCCTTCCTGATATCCCCAGGCTACTGCTATTCCAGGCATGGAAAGGAGAATTGGAAACTCACTGTTTTGTACTCCCGGTGCTGTCCTGTAAGGCAAGGCAGAGGAAGGAGGAAACAGCCACTCTGAAGCACTGAAGGAGCCAAATAATGATGAAGTAAAACATAGCTTGATAGGCAACCATAACTTGCGAATTCCCTAAAATTTGTGAGCCCGATTTGCTTAATATTTGCACAGTATTATTACATAGTGCTTTGGATTTGGAGAGTGTTTTTCCTTTTTTTTTTTTAGTTGAAGCATTTATTTGGATTTTTACATGTGCTTATATAAAAGAGATGTTTAAAAATAGCAAAATTTTAGCAAATAACAAACAGTAAAGAAATAAATTACTTCTGATCTTAAAAAAACCAAAACCAAACTCTCAAAAAACCTTCTGAAAAGGGGAAGTGAAAATCAATAGCTCATTAAAGGAATAAAATCCCTAAGCAACAGAATCTGTATTCTGGCCATTAAAGTTTTGTTCCCATTTGTGTATGCACAGACACATACGTCTATCCAGGAGGCATTTTTAGTTCTTTCCATATAGTGTATCTGTTCTTATTATAGTCCAATTTTAGCTATTTCCACACATCATTTCTATTTCTGCCCTTCTCTATCACAGACCACACATTACCACTCAGCTGGTTACAACATGAGGGTAGAGGAAAACAAGTGCATTAATTGATTCATTTGGAAATACTTTGAAGGTAAAGAAGACAGGGTAAAAAGTATTAGCATGAAATTTCTTAGGCATCAAGCTCTAACGGCTTCTAACTAGCATTTCTACACAATATGAATCATCCCCTGTCCTGTAACGAGGTGAGCCAGCAAAGATGGGACACTTTCGTTGGGTGAGGAATTATATTCTAAGGCGGCACAGCTTGCACATTGTGCATAAAGCACACCGAAAGTTGTTGCACCACATCTGATAATCCGTTGTGTTGTGCGATTTGGTATGCTACTTACATAGAACTTGTTTAGCATAACTTGCTTAGCATTAGTAGCTAAATTTGCTGAAGCCTTAGGCCGCAAGCTGTAGCCTTTCACCTAGGTACGTTGAACTTTTCCCTAGTCAAGAAAAAGAAGGCCCCAGAGCTGGTTTGAGCCAGAAGATAGGGAAGCTACATTCATTAACAGAAGCTGCAACCTTAGAGATAAGAAAAGAAATGGCCTGCCTGGAGACAATGAAGGGACCCAATGAAGAACGGGAAGACCCCAGACCCTAATATTACTACTGGTCCAAACTGTCGCATGAGGGGTGGGGAATCTAGATTGTAAGGGTATAATTGCCCAGGAATTTCTTGGTTTGAGGTCCCTCTTTGGAGGCACCCAGCTCGAGCTGTAGCACTATCAATAAAAGGACTCTATAGATGAATCTCTTTTCGGCTTACTGATTCAGCGGAAACCTAGAGTCGAATCCTGTTACGGTGACTGGCATGCATAATTTCCATAACACTCAGCATCTTACAGCTGAAGTATCTAACAACACAGATAATATATGCAAATGCTGGAAAAATAAATTGCAGTTTTCTGATGTATAAACCAATACGTATTCAAATAAAATTTTACTAACATCCAAGTTAACTGGCCCCACACAATTATGTTTTTATTTTTCCACTGTTTATCTGTGAAGTTATGGTTTCTAGCTAACCCATGCACTGTTTTATACCCCCAAGGATCAGATATTTAAGTCTGAGTTTTTAATTAGCACTCTGTGGCTTTGAAATACCCAGGAGATACATATTACTGTTTCATTTTGTTTCTTTTTTTCTTCTTCATTACTGGGTTTGCAGATCACAGACAACTTTAAAGAAAATGAGGCCAACTTCAACTACAGTAGCAATGGGGGCAGTCACATATTCTGTCTAGTTAGCCACTTCTAATACACACAATATGTGGCATCTAAACACTTTCCGAGTGGGAGGCCTGACAGCAACGCTACTTCTAATGGTAAATGCACAGCACGTGTATGCTGCAGTAGGAAGAATGCACTCAAACTTTTAAAAATCGTGGTTTGGGATGAGGATCTTTTTTCCTCTCGCTTCTCCTGTTCTCAATGCATGCACAATTGCTGTATCAGATCTCATCAGAGTATACCCAAGAATAACATTGAACATGTATGTCCAGGTGTTTACTAGTTTACTGAAGTTGTTCGCATATATAAGAGGTGCTAATGAGATCCACAAAAATACACAATCTTTGTCCTGAAGAATTTGTCAGTAAGGGAAAGAAATATTAAGATGGCTAGACAGAATCATACAGAAATATGTTCAGATGTCCCATGTATACTACCTAAATCATCCTTTCCCCAGACTTGGAGTAAAGGACCAACCGATGGGATTAATGTGATGGACGATCTTTGAACAGACCATTCAAGTCATCTTCCAGGAAGTGATTTTAGGAAATGATTACTCAAGACTTAGTGAATCTGCTGTCCTTCTGGAAATAGTTTTCTAAACTGGAGTCTGGAAATGGGCTAGAACCATTTGCTACTGTGAATTTGCAATGGCATCAGAAATGTGTGAAAGTTCATATAGACATTGAACTTAGTATCCTGTATTTTTTATTGTGTCCCATATGCCAAATTCTGTTCTGTACTTCTTGCTGGAGCATAATGGAAAGGAGCCACAGGTTTAAAGGGTACATTGGAAAAGACCAATTCAGAGGGACTTGGACAAATTTGAGAAATGGGGCCTTGTGAACCCCATGAGGTTCAACAAGGCCAAGTGCAAGGTCTTGCTCCTGCGTCGGGGCAACCCCCAGTATCAATACAGGCTGGGGGATGGGGGGATTGAGAGCAGCCCTGCCGAGAAGGACTTGGGGGTACCGGTGGATGAAAAGCTGGACATGAGCCAGCAGTGTGTACTCACAGCCCAGAAAGCCAACCATGGGCTTCTCTCCTAGGCTCCAGGGAGACTTTATTGTGGCCTTTCAATAGCTAAAGGGGCTTATAAGAAAGACAAGGACAGACTTTTTAATAGGGCCTGTGGCGATAGGAGAAGGGGTAATGGTTTTAAACTAAAAGAGGGTGGATTCAGACTAGATATAAGGAAGAAATTTTTTACACTGAGAAAGTTTCATGTCAGCCTTCTCACAGACATGAAAAAGCCCATGTGTAATTTGAATTCTGATGTTTGCCTGAATTTGTACACAGCCCTGAAACAGGAACAGCACTGAGCATTGCAGGTAGTGGTGAATAATGGTATTTTAAAGTATCGTTATCATTAAAAAGGACATGAGGAACTTGATGGAGGGAGCATCATGAAATATTTCCTAAAAGGGAGATAAAGACATAGAAGCCGCTTTCAATAGTTTTGAGAAATATTCATGTAGGTTATTTAAAAAGGAGGGGAAAAAGACCTGCCCCTCATGTTAAGCACCAAATATTTTCAGTTGTCCATCCACCTAACTGCATCATGAGGTTCACCAGAAAAAAGGTAAGTAATATCACTGAAGAAAGATTTGAAAGAGAAGTCTTATTTTATATGTGTGGGGGAGGAGAGGGAAAGAAAGTTCTGGAAAACATGGGGGAAACTGGCCACCAAAGCTAGGAATACTTGTGGAAGAGCAGGTAACATTACGAGCTGTTCAGAAGAAAGGTAGGCACTCTTAAGAGACTTCTGGGTAATTTAAAGGAGAATTGTGTTCTAATCTCATTCAGAAAGCATCCATTCTGTGATTATAAGGTAAGCATGTTTAGAAGTTTTCCCTCTTATCTGTCGAGGAGAGAAAATGCTCATCTGGAAACTGTCACAGCTAACATGCTAACATAATCTTATTCATCATGGACATTCTTTATCAAATTATGTCCACAAGTGACTTATTTTCCAAACTTGCCATATAAGCAGAAAACACGTTTC
>NW_008825109.1:1070331-1073293 GCF_000699105.1 Pygoscelis adeliae | reverse complement strand
CAGGAATGTTCACACCCTTCCGACGGAACTATTCTATTCTATTCTTTCTTGAACAACTTTATGTACTATTGCAAAGTGAGATTCATTGTTTCATTCAAATATATAAAGACTACATGAAGACCTAATGTGAAAACACAGATATAGCTATTGCAATTTACTATACATCACAGAAAGCTGGTCCGTTGCCATCCATTTGAAAGCCTGGAGAAGGTGCGTCCCCCTTATACGTTCCAATGTAAAGAAAAAAACCCCACAGGTATGTCAATATTCTGGTACAGCAACAAGTTGTCTTCAGTATACAGTACCGATAATTTGAAACATGAGTTATGACAATGCGAGCATTTTTTGAAATCTTCCAGACGACTGTTTTGCTGGAAGAAATAAGGCTGCTGCCCTAACACTATGAAGGCAAAGCCCTCCCCAAAGTGCAAAAACTCCCAAAAGCTAACAAAATGCCTGTAATTTAATGGAGACTATTTATGTGCTTTAAAAAGGAAACATCACTTACATTCGACTGCAGCAATATCATTTGAACAAGTAACTATCCATGGAACTTCCATCGCAGAAACAGAGTTGCCTACAAGCTGGTAAACATCCCCTGAAGCAGTTTCCATTACTGACAATACATATGCCTCTCTTTTCTTGATAACAACCATTGAACCTCCTTATTCAGGTCTCCCATTTCAACAAGATCTATCTATTTCCAGCATCATGAATTCACTCAGAATTCATTCTTAAGGAATGGTGTGAAAGGGACTGTGACAAACACAATAATCTGCAAGGTCTCTCTGTGGTCCTTCATATCCTGTAATTTCATGTATTAGATCTTGAAAGAATTAACCTGGCACAGTCTCAGACTAGAAGCGTTTTGTCCTTCTCTTTAAAAAGAAGAGACATAAAGAATATTTATGAATATCCCACTTGAGCTCACAAAGATTCCTATTTTGCACTGTACCCATATACTCCAGTTACTTTTAAACAACTCAAAGAAGCCCTATTGTACGTCTGTACTACAAGCAATTCCTGCGATATATAGCTGTATCTCTATCAATAAGTGCCTGCCATCTATAAGGAGTTCCAAATACCTAATAAGTACCTGGATCAAATTCAGTCTCGGAAATAAAGACATCATAAAAGTAAGAAGAGGAAATACTCAATACCCTACCTCACTAAAGATGAAAGCTGTTAAAGCACAATGCAATGCAAATTATATTAGAGCTCAACGCAATAAAAATCCAGGGAATGCAAAATCTCATAACAAAGCTATTCATTAGATTCACCTCTAACGCAACACAGAAATACATAGTACCAAGGAACCTCTTATTTTAGCTAGAAAACTATAGCATCACTTCTGCAACAGGAGTTAACCACTTTGACCTCAGCTAGAACCAAACTCTGGGGCTGAGAAGGCTATGCTTAACAGAGGATCCAGGAAAAGGATCGAGATGACAAAAAAAGCATGTTCTCCACAAATCCTTGGGGCACTTGAGATGATTGAGAACTTTTTAGCATGGTCCTGGCGTCCAGAGACACAGTAACTGATAAGACTCTCAGCACCAGAGCTCATGAATAACCATGGTTCCTGTGTAAAGGGCCTGCTGATAACGTCAACTCTTTAATCACTTCATGAAACTCTCAACCCTGACGTTAACTGACAAAGGCTTTGCTCCTTCCAAAGCTACTTCACTCTTCAGACCAGTTACCAAACACAAGTGCAATGCAGCAAGAATTGTATGTCTTTTAGTAAGGCTGCATGCTACCAGTGCCCAAAGAGTTCTGAAATTTAAATGCAAACTACATCTTTCAACCTGACCTGGACTCCAGAAAGTCTAGGCATAAATGGGGAGATGAAGAGTTAGGTATATATTTAAATACCATAGGGTAGAAAAGGAATAACAGCACACTATTTGTATTAGGTTTGGACTCCTTTTATTTTCTTTTTTCAGTGCTTGGGCACAAGTTTCTTCAAATTACCTGTAACAGATTTTTGGACTATTGGTACCACACTAGCTCGTAAGGAAATCTTTATTTGCAATACTAATGTCCCGGTGAGTTGTAAGAACAGTTAAATAACTGCTGTAGTGAAATTCTTGTTGGACAAGATGTGATCACATAATGTGAAACATGGTCATTCTTAAGTCATTTACAAATTACAGTTTTCTACTTCCCCCCCCCCAATAGAAATTGCTTAAAATTGGATATAGGCTCACAAAGGACTGCTAACAAAGCAGTCTGACTCACAGAGAAATAAGAAATATAGGGGTAGATCATGAAACTCTAGAAATAATTTTAAGAACTGAGAGAAAAATACTTATTTCACATAGCATGAGGGAAATTGGTTAATCAGTTTAAAAAGTAAAAGTAACCCTAAATTCTGTTTGTCACTCGGACGCTACCACTAAAAAAACAGGCATTGTACTAACTGAAGATCACTGTTTACTTAATGTGTGTGAAACGACTAAGTTAAAGTTCATGGATAATAAGAACAAATATACCTATAAATACAAAATTGAAAGTACTGCCGTGATTAAGGAGCTATGTCTATTGCATTTTCGTTTATGGATGCGACTTGAGAAAGGATGAAGCCTCCTGGGGCTGGATTGTCATTTCCAAAGTTTAAGGTTCCTTCACTCTTGAAGCGGATTCATGGATGCAAAACAGGTTCCCAAGATGGGGGTTCACCTGGCTGACAAAGTGACATGAGACGTGGCTGTGCCAGTCAATGAGGACAGCACGAGCAAGAGCACCCGCAACGGTGCCTCGTTCCATTACCTGGCAGTTAAACAGATGACAATTAAGGTTTAATGTCTATATATTTTTGCTTATAAATGATTGTGGATAGAGACACTGCAAACTATCCTAGGAAGGTGGGAGCTGAATGGAAGTGCTTTTTCTCCCTGATGTATGTCCTTACTTACTAGACTGTAGACACATGCTCCTTCTTGCTTCCTACCTCTGCTGT
>NW_008825109.1:1038632-1070295 GCF_000699105.1 Pygoscelis adeliae | reverse complement strand
TGCAAAATATCAGGACACTTGTTTTGGAGGCGGAAAATGTGGACCAGTGCCAGTAAGAATCAGACTATTTTAGCCTACCAGGAAGTCATTGGTTTTGGTACCCAGTATAGCTCAATCAATGTGTAGGGTTTTAGGCTAATTATAGACTTGCCCATGACAAGAATATCAGGTATCTTGGAACCCTGTCAAAAATGTTGGCTATTCTGTGCTACCTTGCTATGTACCTACAATACTTACTGTGAAACTACTGGCATGTTTCTTTTGCATTTCTTGCAGGTTTTCCTCTCATCTTGTCCTTTACCAAACAACATCCATACATACATTTAAAAAAGAGTGTTATATCACAGAGGGGAAAAAAAAGCTGTAGGCTCTTTTCACACCATTCCTCTGTCTTCACTATGAAAAGCTGTATCCAAATCTAGTCCAATTCACCAATTACCAATCACACACTTCCCTAAAGAATGCAATTATTCAAAATTCAGACCTGTGTAACTGGTCTGAATTTGGTTTTGGTTGGCAGGAACATGTAAGTAGGTGTAGATTGCTTGTAATGGGTAGGAAAAGGAGATGAAACTTTCAAAACATTGTTGAAAAAATAGATAAGGAATTATAACAACCATGGTTTTGTTCCATTTAAACACAAGCTGTTATGTAAGTGTCCACTGCAGTAGGTTTGGTTTTAAAGTTAAACAGGCACACACTGGCTCTCTTGCAGCAAATAAGGTTATTTAACATACCTCAAGGAATTCAGAATATTACAGACTGATTTTTTTTTTCTAGTTAGTGCCTCAAATCTGCCTGTAGTGAGAGTATTGAAAGTTAGTAGGCAGCAATTTTTAAAGAAGAAAACCATAAAGTGATATTTTCTGAAGCAATAAACCCACTTGGTATTCTAATGGCTATTTAAAATAACAACATTACTTGGCATGCCCTTAACAAAAAGAATACCTACAGTGTCATATATTAATAATTTTGAATGTTTTAATCAAATTTTCATACACACAAGAAAAAATATGGAGCTGTGACATAAGAGAAATACCAAATCAAATCAACCAGAGCCTAAGAAGTCTACAAATGGATATTGGAAAAAAGGCAAAAGTGGAGATTCAGACAAACTTACTGCAATATGGAGCTCCTCAACAGTATATTTTTACAGACAAAATCCTCATGCACTAAACAATTAAATACAGCACTCTTATTAAAGCAAAACACCTTTATATGCTGACATTAAATCAACATTCACACCTGGACACACATGCCTCACACACTGAGCTGTGCTGCAATGTGGGCAACAAAACCTGCCTGCCATCTACAGGCATATAGAATTGCCAGCCCACCCACATTTTTGCCTCTTCTACCTCCACAACGGTACCACTGCCTTCAGCTGCAGCAGACTTACCGCAACATTGCTTTACCTATCAACAGAAAATCCAGAAATTAGCTTCCTAAGTTAAAAAATATCAAGGACTCCAGGACTGTCTCTAATATAAAACTCCCTAGGCAGCTTTTGCCTCTAATATTAATGGGTTCTCCTTGAATGCTATCTGGTTCAGGCAATTAAATTTTGCTATAATTATTTAGATAAAATTAAAGTAAACAGGCTGAGTCATCCTGGCAATAGGCTAACAGCGGGATATCTGGAAAACGTGGCTTTACTAACACATCTGCTAACACCACAACACTTACTGAGGTGTGTGAAGTCCCAATGACTTTTTTTTTTTCTTCTGACAAAGTTTAAGTAATTGCAGATTGCAAATGCATGTTAGGCTGGAAATAGCCCATGAAACCATCTTTCATTCTGTATATCACAGCATACTTCAGAGATTGTTCAGAGGAGCGTTCTGAAGTTTACAGACGAGTTTGCTCATAAGGCTGATGTCCTATCTGAAATCTCAAAGAACCTATTTTTATTGAGTATGGGAAGTCAGATCAGTTAAGAAATGACAGACAAGCTTTACTAGTATCAGTTTCTTTTGCTTTACAGGAAGGTGCATAGCATTAAATTCTGTTACTATCTTAATAGCGTATACAAACTTATTTTTTCATCAACAGTGGCAGGTCTTACTTGTACAACACGATGCATTTTGCAACTGACTTAACTTCCGCATTCTTCTCTGGGACAGTAATTTTCATTTCTCCAAAGATTCTGATTAGACAGGGTGCTTTTCTCCCATTATATATTTCATTTTTTCTAAATACAGAGGCCAAAATATTGAAATAGTAGATCTGTCATTACTGCACTGTATCATGACTTCAGTTCATGGTGGTTTATTTGGTTTTTTTTTTAATCTCCTCATCTGGCAAAACCTTTATCTAATTTAATTTCTTTTGCAAGGTCAAAATCAGCATAACCTTGGCAAATGTTACTATGTGAACATTTTCATGTCTAGGTTTTGGTATAGACTTCTTTACAGACCAATTCTTTTTAGGCTTTCCATTTTCTGCCAATTGAGTTTGGATCCTTACCAATATATTTTGGACAGATGCAAACCCAAGACAGCTTTTGGGTTGCTTTTTGGTTGAAATTCCAAGCCTCATCCAATGTTCAAGTCCCCAAACTCTTAAGTCCAATGGACTTCACTCACTAATTCTCTTGATTTTTCAGTGTTCTCTCTTAATATTAAAAAAAACTTAATTGCTGGAGTGGTTTAGTTTTCTTTAATCCTCTATTCAACATAAATGAAATCAACATACGATTACAACATCTAATGCTCTTTCTAAGACAGCTCTTCTGTAATATCATTATTATTATTATTATTATTAACAGCACTAAATGTAAATGGAATAAATGTTCCCAGTTAGCATTAGCAGCATTTCGTCTCTAATCTGCATCTAGGAAGTTTAAAGCTTCTCATAATATGTCAGTATTTCTCCCGCTGGTAAAAACTACACAGCTGTCTGCCCGCATCCAGTCTGAGCTGCGATCCCAGTAGACTCCCAGCAGAATCTCAGGAGAACGGTCCTCCCCAAAGTGATTTTAAAAAAATCAATCCTGTTTTATTTATGTAGGTTTGTCCTTACTATTAAATGCTTACGTATGAATTTAAGAATCCTATTTTCAATGACAATTTGAAGCAATTTATTTGATCCCAAAGTTAGGCTCCCTGGTGTGTATTCCCCATGGTTCCCCAATTTAATTTTTTAAGCAGAAAACAATATATCCTATCTTCCAGCCCTGCAGTACAGCACCTGCTATGCAAAAATCAGTCTATTCCATTTTCTGAAGTCACCTATTATGTAGACATTAATATGTGCTTGCAAAACAGAAAGAGCATGTAAGGTTAAAGACAGAGATAATTTTATAAAGCTTCATCAAATTTGTTCTCCTGCAGGATTTTTTTCATCAGAAACATGGTGTCTTTATCAGAAACTGTCTCGCTCTGTAAGTTGTCTTCCCATTTTTGCTATACAATCTTAACAGTTTTAAGCCGCTGTGAAAAATTTCTCTTTCCTATTCCAGAGTAACTGGAAAAACTAAGTGATTTAAATTTCTTTGTCTTCTAACCACCATCCACTCTATTAGGAATAATTAGCAATCTTCCAAAAACTTTCCTTGACCCAGGTCCTTCAGTTAAAAGAATGAGATCTCAGGTTAGCTCACCTCTTGCTTCAGTAAATTTTAAGTCCCTAGAAGATTTTCTTCCAAATTAAAAAAACAAGTGTTACAGTTCCTCTAGAACAAAATTTTTAAAAAGCTCTGACTGAAGAATAAAAGAATCAAAATCAGAGCTCCATGACCTACCACCTACGGGTGTTCAATTCCATGGCAACATGAGACTTCCTAATGATTACTCAGCCTTAGATTACGCATAATATTAGCATCCAGTCCTCCGGCAGGGAGCTATGCTATGAAAAAAGTTTATTGGAAGGTGACTGTTCACAGAAGCAACCTGAACCGTCAGGTAACACTTTTGAGCTTTTCAATGGGAAAATTCTGTAGGTTGCATTTTGAAAATAATAGCACTGAACCACTACTGCAGCACATATTGTGAACGATCAGTTTTGCGGTGCAGACCAACACAGCCATTGTACACAGGTCTTCAACTGGCTATATTTGCAGGACGGTAAAACCCTTTATACTTGATGTATTTGTGTCTGTATACACAGCATCTCACTAAATATGTATGAGTATATAAATATGAATACCTATCACTGATGTACTCAGTTTCTGATTTTACCACTTTGAAATATTATCCAGGTTGGTTTTGATTCTGTCTCAGCTGCTGTACTGCAGTTTGTGTTTTATAAGATTTTTTTTTTTTAAAAAAGGCCTTTAATGAATGTTAAGGATGAATACATTGTCCTCATATGCCTTCAGAAAGTTTCTGCTTTCTAAAAGCTAATGAACTCTGGATTTTGAATAATTATTCTCTTTTCAAAAGATTTTGCCAGTATAAGAGAATCTGTGGACAGCTCTGGCATTAAAAAAGTGTGCACACACTTATTCAAGACATGACAAAATTCCAAGTATACGGCCTGTATCTAGTATGAGAAGTAGAAAATTACAACGGTCAATTTAACAAGTTAGTCCAATTTTATTGATGATGAGTAGAGTCTAATCTCAATAGACAATCTCTCTGATACAACCATACTACCCAACGAACAGGCAGGTCTCCAGGGGACATCCTAATACAGTTTAGCAGACGGCACACTTGGTTCAGGTTCTCAAACTGAATAATGAAGCACTGACGCTACAAGAACTACTCATCTCGAAGCTGTCTCATACAAACTCGTAACAACTGGAGAAAATGGGACTATGTTGCTCACCCAAAGGATCTCCTGCAACAGGGCTATAGGTTACATCTTTTCAGAAATAGATCCGATTGTAATAGTTTCTAGCATTGGAAAGCATCTGCAAACTGTGCAAAATACAAATACACTTGCCAATATTACCAACGTTGTACACTCCATTTCACCAAGCTAATTAACAAGATGAGGAAAAGTACAAAGATAAACATATGGGAAAGGTGATTTCTAAACATCTCTGATCTTAAACTCCTCTAAGCTTGTCACCAAACTACTTAACAGACTCGGTGGAGGGGGTTATGATATACAGCTACTACATGCTGCTTCCATCATCACTGGAACTGGAAAAGTAAAAGATAAAGTCTCTCCTAAAAAGCACTCAAAGGAAGCTGCTATTTTGGAAGCTACTATCTTCTGAGGATACACACTGAACATACAAGCTCAAAACTCAACCTGTGGTCTAGAATGGAGTATTACACAAACTGTGGGCTAGGTTCAAAGGCTGTAAAATAAAGCAACTTCCATGAAAGAAGAGACATGAGACAGCCAAATTAAGAACTCGAGTGCTAAGATCTACTCTGTTATGTCTACCAAATTTCTGTGTTACTTCTCCAGAACTGAAAGTTTTTTTATAAAACTGGTCATAAAAATTGGAATTGCACTCTTTGCATTTGGATATACAACCAAGATGTTCATTGTTCAGGAAATTAGCTTAAAATGTGTTGTAAGAAAAATCTTTTCTCCTGAACCAATCTGATTAATCTAAATATTCCCCTGGCAGGATTCAGTTCAAGAAATTACAACACAAAAATAAAATGAAAGAGAAAAAATATCAAGCTATACAAAACCAATAAACACATTCTGTGTACTGTTATTAACTACATATTAACGCTATCTGTTATGAGTAAAACCTCCTGTCCATTAAGATAATAATACTGATGATGTTTAATAACAATTTTTCTTTTATTTAAAACAAGCTGAAGTTTTATATTATAAATTCCCAATAAAAATGCAATTTAATTAATAGGCACATATTATTGAGAAATGCTTGATATTTTTGGACCCAAAGTTTTTAGTATTTTTATATCCAAAATCAACTTTACCATTGAAAAATGTTGAAGAAATATGCACAGTCAAAACTCCTTATGCAAATGAAGTGGGAATTTCCACCAGTTCTAATTTATTGGATAGTGTTCCATTCATGCTATTTTTAACAGACATCAGAGAAAGCAAATACTGCAGAAAACATATTGAAGAACATTTGGTTCAATGAGCAGAGTGAATTAGCATCAACTGCAGTCTTACTGTTTGGCTAGTTTCAAAGAGAGACTGTTTTATAAGTTTTAAGTGATTGCGATTTTTCCTGGTTATACATATAGGCAACTTTTTCATAGCAACATGGATGAAAAGTGATAACTATGCATATATACATGCACGCATGGTGAGGAGGTGGGGAAAGGGAAAGGAGAGAGGCGCTTCAGTGTAAATGTGGACTGGAAAGTACATATGTAATCTTCTTGAAAGCTCTAATGTCCTTATTCATGTCTATAAATCTGCCAGCCGGGGGGAGCAAAGATTTATGATTTAAGTGACCAAACTTTCACTGCTAGAGATGCTTAGGCAGAAAGGTGAGAAGCAATGTCTCAAATAAGTAGACCTGTGAGACAGAGTAGAGAATATTCAAAGCAAATAGCTTGCAGATGACAGATAAAGAAATGGGCTTATGTAATCAAGAACTTATCTATAAAAAAGCCAAATATTAAAAGAGAAATCCTGTGCAGAAAAAAACTGAAGTTCTGTGAATGCATTTTTCATGTGAACAGCTCATTCAACTCAAGCGTTACTACAGATCTTATTTAACCAACGTCACATGACATTATATTAACAGCCACCTGATGATCATGCTAACAGCCTGTTCTTAGTATTTAACTACAGACCAGCATTCTCCTTTTAAGAGTTTAAGAGAAAGCAAATACTGCAGAAAACATATTGAAGAACATTTGGTTCAATGAGCAGAGTGAATTAGCATCAACTGCAGTCTTACTGTTTGGCTAGTTTCAAAGAGAGACTGTTTTATAAGTTTTAAGTGATTGCGATTTTTCCTGGTTATACATATAGGCAACTTTTTCATAGCAACATGGATGAAAAGTGATAACTATGCATATATACATGCACGCATGGTGAGGAGGTGGGGAAAGGGAAAGGAGAGAGGCGCTTCAGTGTAAATGTGGACTGGAAAGTACATATGTAATCTTCTTGAAAGCTCTAATGTCCTTATTCATGTCTATAAATCTGCCAGCCGGGGGGAGCAAAGATTTATGATTTAAGTGACCAAACTTTCACTGCTAGAGATGCTTAGGCAGAAAGGTGAGAAGCAATGTCTCAAATAAGTAGACCTGTGAGACAGAGTAGAGAATATTCAAAGCAAATAGCTTGCAGATGACAGATAAAGAAATGGGCTTATGTAATCAAGAACTTATCTATAAAAAAGCCAAATATTAAAAAGAGAAATCCTGTGCAGAAAAAAACTGAAGTTCTGTGAATGCATTTTTCATGTGAACAGCTCATTCAACTCAAGCGTTACTACAGATCTTATTTAACGAACGTCACATGACATTATATTAACAGCCACCTGATGATCATGCTAACAGCCTGTTCTTAGTATTTAACTACAGACCAGCATTCTCCTTTTAAGAGTTTAACACAACAGAAACAAGGGAGTCACTCGCATGCTACCGTATGGACGAGTACTTCCACGCAGCCAGAGCCGAGCCTGGCACGCAGGCCAAGGGAGGGAGGTACTTCCAGCACAGCTGGATGCAGGTGGTCTCAGTGACGGGATATTCCCATCGGTTTTGGTAACGTCGTGAAACTGTCATGCTGCTGGATAAAAGAGAGATGCCGCTAACATCCTTACTGTGAGGAAGCAAACAAGGACAAGCAGCGGCGTGCCAAACGGGAGGGAGCAGAGGGTACTGTGCAAGTGTCTAAGGCACGATGAGAGGGTGGAGATGAAACTGGAGGTCTTGGAGTAGGAAAATAAAGGGACACTGGATGCAAATCCACAGGAAAAACAGCTTCTTTCCTTCTGCCCTTTCTGAACCATTAGTCTAAATGGTACACACAGCCAGAGGACGGTCCCTCCCGCCTTCACTTGTTTCTGCGCCTCATACACAGAATATCTGTCTCCAAGGCCCAGCAGTTGTTGACATTTGAAAATATCACACTGCACTGGAACACTTTATATTTATGCCTCTGTTGAAAGCAAAGTCATATCTCAAAGTCCCCAGAACCCACCATTACTTTCCAATTGCCAAAGCATGAGTTTTTGATGAGGGCAGGGTAAGTCAGCCAGCATGCTCTCCACTCCTAAGTCCAGCCAAAAGCTGCTTAACACATCAGTCTCTGTCCCATAAATCAGGGTAGACGAGGACTATAACCGATTTCCCCTTCCTCCCTCTTTTAGGAAGGACAGAGTAATCGAGGTTACAGAAACCTGACAGTTATTAACAGGGATAAACATGATACTCCTGACCTTAACCGCAGTTACTGAATCAGATGCGTGTGCATGCCTCCATGTGCACATGCACGTGTGCGGACGCCGCAGGACTCAGATTTTCCTGGCAAGTTGTCTGCTGCTGGCAAGAGGAAGCAGTAACACTGCTGGCACAGAGATGCTGAGCTGAGGACTAACACAGGCCAGCAAAGTCAAAGTGAAATTAGGTTTCAAAGATTCCACTCTTAATTTTCCCCTAGAAGAGAGTCATTCTCGTCATTGTTTCCATAACAGGAATATGTGCTCTTGACAAGTGATCTGCAGTTGTTTTCACATCTAGACATTCTATGTTGGTTACGCTCTGCTTGGAGGTAGACACTGGCTTTGGTCAACCGAGATTGCAGCCTTTTTACATGATGCGTCTCAGTATGTGATGAAGTCTGTCATACTTATGCTTCCAAAGCACTCAGCCAACATTAACTAAATATAAAAAATAATTTAATTTTAAAAAATTTAAGTCTGATACTGCGAGCCTCAAAAACTCTCATATTTTACAGTGCTAAGAAAGAAATATCCATATAAGCCAAGGAGATGTTCTCATTTAGGGCCAATCCCATGAGTTATTTATATTGCCAAATCCTATTTAGGTGCCTAAATAAGAGATGATTGCAAGTATTTTTGTGAGCATGGCCCTTAAACCCTAATCTCTGCCAACAAGCAGCTGAGGGCTATAGAAAACCATCCTCTGACTTCTTCTCTTCTTTGAAAACTGAACCATCATCGGTTAAAGAAAACCTGGGATTTCTGGGAAAGTGTCCAGAACTGCAAGCTAATGCCTGAAGCAGTCACTCCCATATTCTACGCTGAGGAATTTTTCTTCTTACAAGCTAGCTGATGTAATGTGTGGTTCATTAATATAATGTTTTTGTGCTTACATTTCCCACAAAAACTTTCTATGAAAATAGCATTGCCACCGATGCTTGACAAACAAGGAGTATTTACTTCTTAATTTTATGGTCATTCCCATGCATCTTCATGTCCCATCTGCAGTTCTCTCGATGGAAGAGTGTGTGGCTATCGTATCCATCAATTAGGTCAGATATGGAGATGATTGCTAGGAATTACGATGGGGTGGTATCTATTGATTCTGTATTTCATGTGATAAACTGTGTGCTTAATATGAAAACCATCTGTACATCAAGGAAGAGAAAAGAAACTGCAACGTATAGTGCCAACTGCTTGTTTTGCTCTTTGATGGATCCCTAATTAACTGACTTTTCTTAACTGATTGCCAAGAGGATATGCAATGCCTCTTCCTGAAAGACATAAAATCAAGAAGGGAGATGATACAAAGAAGGAGCACGCTCCTCCTTTCAAGGACAGGTTTGAGCCTGAAGTCAAAACAACGAAAGGCTGAACTAATTGTTCAGCCTAAAGAAGAGAAAATTGATGAGGCTCATGGCAGTCCACAGATTTTTCAAATAGAAAGGAATCATCTGTTTCCCATGTTCACAGCAGATACGAAAAGTAGCAATGCGCTTCATTCATAGCAAGGAAATCTGGGGTAAGATAGCCGAAAAACAGCGAGGAGAGTTCACCACTGGCACAGAACGTCTCAGGAGGTTACAGATTCCTCCTCATCAGAGGTGTTAAAGGGGCATGTTAGACAAGTATGTCAGAAATGAAATAGGGAATGTTAATCCCACACGTAGACAGGGAGATTGATTCACTGACTTGTAGGCCGATTTTTCTAAATTTCTGATTCTATGGCTTTTAGAAGGTGTTATCTTGTGCTAGGAGCAAGCCATGGGAGCAGGACAATGAAAGATGGCTAGCAATAGTGCAGATTGATGAGTCTTCAGGCTTTTCCTTTCTGATGGGGTGGAATTAATCTCATCCTAAAAAGTTTTTCAACAACTTTAGAGAAATACGATGTAGACAAGAACAGCTAAATCAAGCATATAGATCCCTTTACAAAAGCATCCAGACATTTCTGGAGCATAATGCACATGAACTGTTCTAAACACCCACCTTCAACTGAGCTAATCAAACATCTACCATCTACCTTGTCAACAGGTCTAAGTTTTATTTACTGGGAAAGAAACCTACTGGGACTGGCTCGGTTGCAGGTACCTACTCTCTTTGATACCTAGTGTTAGCTAAAATTAATCTCGGTACAGGTGATTGGTTTTCCAGTCCCAGAAACTTTGTCTCTCGCGCACCTCTAGTATCAGGAGCTCCGAACCCAGACCACAGAACAAGGGCATTCTTCCTCCCTGATAGGTAGTTCCCAAAAGCCCAGAGCCCTGATTGTTTAAGTATTTATTCTCTCTACTTTTCTTTCTCACCTTCAAATCTTGCTTTTCTTTACTCCTTAAGCTGCAACACCTTAACTGTTATTCTCATCATCTGGCTGAAACTGGGAAACACTGGAGGGACGTAGTGACAGAGACTAGCACAGTGTTGCTTCAAGCTGCTTTTCAGGGAAGCAGAGACAGGTTTTCCAAGCCTTGCACAGTTGAACAGCACTTACTAATAATTTTAATGTTCTTAGATTAACTATGAGGAACACATACACACACTGTGTGATCACACAAACTTCATATGCCAAGCAAAACAAGCAAAATCTTGCTCCTACCGCAGAGAAGGCTGACTAGATCCGTATCAGTTGGTACATCAGCTATCAATGGCAAGCAACCTAAACAAGTTTTCTGATACCAAACTTCCCCAAAAATAGAGAGCAAAGTTGATGTACACTTCACAAAGGAATTAGAGACATAGTCTGGAGTCTGATTTTCTGCTCTTTCTTCACTCCTGTAGTCAAAACAGTCAGTGTTCACTGAATCTTTACCTAGTAGAAAAGCAAACACCACAACAAATTGCTAAAGTTGTATTTTCAGCCTAGATTTTAAGCTTTTTTTTTTTTTTCAGCTCAGCATAACATGGCTTTAAGCACCAATGTTCCAGAGAAAGATAGTGCTTACTCAAAGAGATGATGATATGTCAGATAAATAAAGACTAGGCAGAGTCAGGCTATGTCTGTACTTTGACACAAGACCTCCAAAAAAGAGCTATGTACTTCAAAAAGGGATTTAGACAAATCTGTTGTCAGCACTCCTCCCCAAGTCAGCTCTGGAAAAACTGCCACAGGATTCACTGTGAGGAGATTCCGGGCAGCCGTCAGTGTCACCGTTCAGATAAGAGACACAAGTGAATCCAGACTATGCAGTCAACTACCTGGCTCTCCTCCCATTAAAGGCAAGGAAGGCTGTGCTGGCCACATTGCCACCTGGGAAACTCCCCTGCTGCCCAAATATGTCCCCCTTACCTTTCTAATTCCTGTCCTAAAGATGGCTAAAGTTACTTTTCCACGGTTAGTACACTTTACCTTAGAGGCAACTATAGCAATTTCATTATTGCAAAGAGCAAATCTGGTGCACTATTTGATTTTTATTTCCGTATTATAAGGTCCTCTAGAGGAAGGCGGAATGTGTGCTTCTGGCTGTGCCTGATACAAAATGTCATTCCCTTGCCCAGTAGCAAAGATACCTCCTTTTTCAGACTCATCCTTCAGTTCTCAACATAAGGTCTGTGCAAGCTGGCTTTTTCTGCTCCTACGCAAGCTAATGGAGCATTTGTCTGGATCCAGGTAAACCAAAAAGCCTTCCAGTTCCACAGGTTAGTCTGGGAAATACAATTGCACCATCTTTCATTTTGAATGTATTTGCATCAAAACCAGTGATGAAGTGGTGAAGTTAAACAAGCATGCACATTATGGCTATGAAGTAGTTACTACTGTAACAAAATCTTTTCTGACTGATTTTTCAGTCAGCTGTTCTTTGAGACCTTTGATATTTCGAAAAAAGATGAGAGTTGATACCAACGGATTACAAACATACCCTGGACTGAGAGAGAGTGCAGGGGGAATAAAAACCTTTGCTGGGTCTTGCTCTACACAAAAATAAACTCAATTTAAGTGGTAGCTCTTTTTTTTTTTTTTTCAAATGCACACAGCTTTTAGGTTTTTTTTCTTACTACTGTGGTTCCTAAATTAGGAATATTCTTTGTAACAATAAAGGTATTTGCAAATCAAACATGTATTTGCCTTAGAGGATTATGTACATTGATTACATTATTATATTAATAAGTCTCTGAGAAAACAGAGAACTCCCTGAATTTTCTCAGATTACTTTGTCTGCATTTGCTGATTATATTTATCTTCCATACAGAATTGTATCTATCTTCCTTTATCATACTACCTGTGAAGCATTATCTAAAACTCAATTATAAGAACTGTGAGGTTGAAAGATTGTGATAAAGAAGCAAAATACATTCAAAGAGAAAAATAAAGACAAAATGGTAAGAAAGACCTTGCAAAATAGGAATTCCACCAAACACATTACTATTTCCTATGGTATATGAAATTCAGGCTGAAGTAAAGTTTTATGCTGCATAGGCAGATAATTTTCCCTTGGCAACTTTATTGTTGCTTTCAGTTACCTCTTATTTTCAGTATTCAGAATTTAAAGAATAAAAATATTTATCTTCTTTCTGAAATCAATTTAGCTGATACAGTTTTGGCTTAATTAGCATGATATGGAAACCTGCCCTCTACTTTGGTTGTAAACATTTTAAAAATACATCTTCTTACCACTTTCATCCAGCAAGAAATCATCCTGGTAACGGAACTTTTCTGGTCCACATGCAATAAAAATGTCATCATCACCAAAGAAATCCTGAAGGCACATCACCTACAAGCAAAAAGGAAAGGAAGGCATTGTATGAAATACCTCATCATCAGAATTGTAAGAACAATAAATCCCTCCTTGTCTCCATCTGCATGAAAACTCTTCACTTTTAATGGAATCAACAGGGCTTCATCTCCAGATAAATTTCAAAGCTGTACTCTGACCATCTGTTACAAGTGAGAAACACTTTTATGGACACTGCAGGAAGAGAGAGATAAGACAAAAAGCCATAACTGTCACATTTATTACATGATGCATCAATGGAGTATGAGGTAAATGCCTTTTGTTTACGCACAAGGTACCATTCAGCAGTTGGTGGATAATTAATTTGCTTTTGAGCCTACATTTCTATCATTTGTCTGCCCTGAAACGAGGTTACAGCTTTGTATGCAGAATTAAATGCAGTTATTTCAGCAAAATCTCCCATACAGGGAATGAAACTCATATGGGTGAACTGAGTCTCCATCACACACCCCTCATCTTCACCAGCAGAGTCAACGTGAAGCCTCTTCGAAGGCACCAAGCAGAACAATCAGATGCGCTGGGAATGATTCTTCTAGTACTGACTAAAAGAATAATCCCTTTCTAGTCCCAAATATGAACAGTCTGGATTACGTTGGTATAGTTCTATGTCTATACATGAGATTTCCTTACAACAGCTTTCAGTTCACAAGGCACTAGTTAACATTTTTAATGTTTCCAGTTATATGACTATTTTTACTAATGTTCTTAAAGAAAAATCAGTAACTTTCCAAAAACCTGACTTTAGACACTGATCCAGTTTTGACAAATTTTAAAAACCAATTAGGTATCAGACTAACTTTAAAAAAACAAAGACCCTTGGTAAACAATATTATAAGCTCTGTTCCCGCTTCACATTTACAAGAAGATTTTAAAAGGCTATGTTTGCTTATTTTATATAATGTTTTGTAAATAAATAGTGCACTAATGTTTGAGCAGATTAATATCACAAATAGAGTTTCAAGTCAACAGTGTACAGACAGGAAAGTAGCACATAAAGAATTTCTAAAAATTGACAAAATATTTGGGAACAGCCCAGCTGAACCAGACCACCCCCCTCATAAAAAGCAGGGCTGGGGAAAGTCAGCACTTAAAGCCTTCAAAAACACAAGTGAAAGAATTAGCTAATGAGATTGGACAGACTTTGCCAGACTTTGGCATAAAAACAAGCACCCACCCCAACCTGCAGTGACTGGTGTCTAGGGGTTATAAAATTCATATCATGCTTCCCGGAAACACGCCTGAAGGCTTTGGCATCTACAACAGTTACGAGCCTCTATGCTAGAAAAATCTTAAGGAAGAAAAATAGTGGTACATGTCGTGACTTGCTTTCAGAGTAAGATTTGTCATTAAAACTATTTTAAAGGTAGAGCAGTAGCAGCTGAAAAAAGAGGAACTCAAAAGAAGAACTAGATGAAAGAAATACCCCAAAAGAAACAAAGGTACTCCCAAAATTACACTTTCCTTAAGTAACGCACATAATTTAAACTCAGACCCACCACAATGCTATTCCTATCAACATTGTCACCTTAACACCACACAGTACCTGAACACCAACATCAAAAATGTAAATATTTGATGGACCTTTTCACCATGTTCCTACTCAGTTTATGTTCTATTAGTGTATCAGCTTCAGCAACCTTTATATAAACTCATTTACTTCCCATCTTTTTTTTTTGTCCACAAGACATATCCTGCCTATCTTCCCACCCCATACTCCCACCAAGCTTCAAACATCTCTTCCCTTCAGTCAAGTTCCTCTGAAATTACCACCTCTCCCACAGCATGCACAAAGCTACTAATTTGCAGAATGACATTAAAAATCCTGTGATTTCCTGTTTGCCTCCCAAGTTTGCCACACTTCTGGGGAGTGATAACCTTTACATTTGTGTTTATACTAAGCAGAGTATTAGAACTGAACAAATAATAAGTGACCCCAGGCACAAAGTTGAGCTATTTTGACAACAAGCACGAATGAAAATTAAATTCCTATTTAAATCAAAAAATCATATGGATTTAATAAAACTCAAAAATGCTTGGCTCTGCCCAGTTAAGAGGGTTTCATTCAAGCCTAAACAAGACATTAAAATGGAGGTAGCAACACCTAACCAGGCTCAACTACACCAGTATTTAAAGCATCTCAGGTTCAATCAGTGCAATTTATATGCAAATAAGAAAGAAAATAGGATTAGCACAATAGAAAAATAATTTGTACTTAGATATCCTTGTTTTTATTAAACTTTACACTTATAATTTAAGGTGTTCTTATGCTTGCCTCTTTTCCCCATGTTCTCAGTTTCCTACTCTGTACGTAAAACAACACACACTTCTTACAGTTTTTCTTGCCTCCTGAGATTTTATTCATTTGGGAATTATAATTCTAGCTCCTAGAAAGCTCATAGCAAGAGCATAAGTTCCCTCCAAACCCATCCCCCTCCGGAATAACTTCTCTTCAGGCTTCCAGTACCTTTTTATATTATTTATTGGAAGCCTCGACACGTCCTTCACTGTCTGCTTTCTCCTCTGCAGCATTTTCCACCCTTTCTATCTCAGCATCTCTGGTCTGCTCCGCTCCCCAGCTCACGCTCCTCAGAGGTTACACTGAAGGGCCTTTCCAGAAGGCATCTGAAAAATATACAGCACCCCTTCCAGGCTTTTTCGGAGAGAAATCTGCAAGCACTTTCTATTCACACTCAGTCATCAGCTAAGCAACAGGACCTGCTTTTTATTACCCATTTTCACTTCTGGAGAACACAGCTCCTCAAAAGTTACGGTTTAGAAGATCAAGGATTTGTATCACCCGTACTGAACTGTGCTAGTGCTTAAGAGGCCAGTGTGCTCTGTTGCACATGACCAGCTTTAAAATTAGTTCATTTTTAAAATAGTGAATTACAAAAGCCTCCCTGAACATTTTTGTTGTTTTCAAGTCACAGAATCCACCTTCTTTTTCACAAATAAGTTTTCATCTTCCATATTCCACCAGGACGTTTCTCATAGTGGGGAAAACAAAGTCTATGCAGGAGCAGTCAAACATACACCTTAAGTAAAAAGAAACTGAAAAAATAGATGTTTTCTACCACACACCTGGTACTAAATACACTGTGACACCTGTAAACAAAAACTTTCTGACAAAGAGGTGATATTTAAAGTTAATGGTGTCTCTCTTACACTCTGTAGGGGAATGAATAAATAACGGTAATATTACCAGCAGCCAGGGAGTCTCAGGCGTTACAATACTTTGCATCGGTGGCGACAAAGATGACAAGCAGCAGCGAAGAAAATCGATCACTAGTACAGGCTGCGGGCAATACACAAGCCACATAAAAAAGACTAGGTGACCTGTACACACCCGATGCAAAACAGAGGAGAGGCAGAAGAATTTGTCATGCCTAAACTCACGTCAGCAAGTTGTGCAGGCTGAAGCCTGGATACCCCACAAATCCTTGTCCTAGTAAACAACTGAAGAATTCCATGCCCTTCCAGTGGGAGACACAGGTATCTGCCTAGGAAGAATTCCAAATTATTTTGTATCTCAGACGTTGGTGTGGTGCTTTCGCTAGAAGCCCAGAGGGAACACGGGGACCCAGCCAGGCCAGGCACAGCCGCTGGGGGAGCACACAGCAGAGCAGCTGAACTGCCCCAGAAGGAGAACAGGGAGCAGAGCAGCGAACGTGGCTTCCAGCCCAGGATCAGGACTGGCTTTGCACCATAGCATGGACACTGTGGGCATGTTAAAAATTACCTTCACTTTTCTTTCTTTTTTTAAACAGGCAAGTACCTGGAACCAATGAGAAATCACCGAACTATTGTGGAGCCTTTTGTTTTCCTGAACTGGCATGAAACATTTAAGCTCTTAATATTCACCTCTTTGAAGTTGGTAACTTTGTTATGGAGACCCTCTTTCTTATATCTACAAAAGATGTGAGAAATTATGCTTTACATTTTGGAGCACAGATGACCGAAGAGTAAGAATAGCAGCTTGTAGAGCCATTACCTGGTTTTATTCTCTCACCACAAGTGAGAAAGAGCAGTCAGTAGTGGTGTGGAGGAGGTGCAGAGGGAGGGAGGGAAGGGGGAATGCAGGGAAAAGAGAGGGAAAGGCAGAGGGGAAGAGAGGGAGAGGGAGAACAGGGAGGGAAGAAGGGAGGGGTGGAGGGAGGGATTGAATCAATCCTTTCTCTAAAAGCATGAAATGAAAGCTACAGATTAAATCACCTTTTAGAATTGCTGTATTCTGGCTATAGTGGGGTCAGGGACCTTTTTGAATCCATGTTTTAAAACATACACCAAAAAAAACCCAGAACAAAATTCTTTGCCTATGTCAGTCACAGCAAATCAAATACTTTCCTATTGTTTTAAAGTTGACCACATATCAAGTTAATACCAACTCTGAAATTTTTAAATAAAAAAGAATCAGAAACTCAGATTTTCCTCTGCATTCAGGAACAGCTCACAGCACCAGCACAGTACACCACCACCACCAGGATTACTAACTCTCATGTTTTTGTTACAATTTTCATAATGCTGGGTTCTTGGACAGAAAAGGAGGAGGGAGGTGTTCCGTGTGTTTGTCTTCTTTTAATAGCAACAACTTAATTAGACTCAAAGCTGAAAGCTGTTTTGCATGAGCAATGAGAAAACCTCAAGCTGGGGTGCCCTCAGGCACCACGGCTGTTGGAGAGCTGGAAAGAAAAGTGAGGACAAAGAAATGAGGTGGTAAAACAAAAAAGATGCAGAAGGAGAACTCAAATGATAAGTGGGTATAGGAGTGTCCTGAAAAGAAAAAGATAAATGAATTATGGCAAATGGAAAACGAGGCGTAAAGGAAGGAGGAGATGCAGGCTGCAAGGCAGGAGTGCACAGGGAGAGCGACAGAGGGGTAATCGAGGCTGGTGTGGAAAGAGCAGCCCAAAGGAGGGGGCAGGCAGAGTCAGTGGCAAGTGCCTTCCAGACTTCATCCCATAGCCAGCCAGCTGGGAAGTTTTAAAGCTATTTTAAAGTAGCCTTTTTGAACCTGAAACAATCTTACGTTGAGTTTGATTATAATTTCCCTGACGGTGAAAAAGACATTAAAAAAACTTTTATCCTTGGAAAAACCTCAGTGTTTAAATGACTCATGATTTCAGGACTCTGACTCATTAATTTTGTGTCAAGTTTTATGAGTTTTATTATGGAGCTGTTTTTCATTTTCCTGCTACTTTTGGTTCACTCACCCTCAATGTTTAATTCCTAGGCAAGTCTCTCTAGTTCTTCGTATGTCAAGGGAGCTCCCTATACCTCTGTTCTACTATTTTTCTCCTTTTTTTTTTCCTCTGACTGATTTTTCCAATAAAACAAAGCCCCTCCTTGTTTTAAGATATAAATTTATCTTTATTGATGTTTTCCATCTATTTTCCTCTTTAACCAAACTATATTTTCCACTAACCACCACCTCTGCAGAACTTATTTTACCCATTTCCCCACTCTTTGTCTATTGCTTCATGGAGGAACATCTCAGATTAGATCCTGAACTGATTTCACTGCCATCTACCACTGGCAGTCAGTAAGAAGTCTCATGACAGCTATGGATTTTCCTGAGAGGTTATAAATCCACACAAATTGTTTGTACAGGTATTAACATAGTCTTGTTTAACTTCATAATCCTAGCAGAATTACAGGAACAGAAGAGACCTTCTACATTACTACATTTATCTCCCAGCCAGTGTAGGGCTGCTTCCCATACTAGCTTACCCAATGCTTTGTTCAGTTTTGTAATATATGCCTTACTGTGTAGAGCTTCCCTTAGCAGAAAGACCAGTAAAACGACCAACTCTTACTCATTCAGAAGGATTTCATGGCTTCAGGAATATCAGAAATTAATCATTCCATACTGGTGTAATTGCTATTTAGATCATTGCTGTGAAATGAGAAATCCAAACATATCAATAAGAGAGCATCACATTTGAGTATTTCCTTCAAGTTTAAGGCAAGACTATTTCCCTTCCTGTTGGCTCAGGCTCTGAGGCTTTTATTCATGCCCTTTCACACATATCTGTCATTAAACACATGCCACTTCTTGAGATCCAGTCATCTACAAAAAATGTAATTTATCATCAGCATATATGTACTTCCCCTCTCAGCTTCTGATCCAAGTTCTCTCCTCAGGTGGTGGCTTAGCTGAAGGCATTGGGAGGTATCTGCTACACATTTCTGAAGTTGAACGGCACTGAATTAGTTCTTTTCTGTTGGAGTGAAGTCTCCATGGTGACAACTGCACCATCAAGCTGTGAGAGCTTTTCAGTGAAGAAGAGCATTTTATCATGAGACTCATTACAAGAGTGCCCTCTGTAACTGAAGAGATGTTACTGTAGGGGTTGAAACTGGCTGAAGCTACAGGGCAACGCTGTCTTTACCAGCTGGCTTGTGAGGCCACATTGCAGATTAATGCTTCTGAAACAGTATGTGTGTCCCCCCAAATTAGATGAACACAAGACACCATCATAGTTAGAAACATATGAATTTTCATACTCAAACTCAGCAGAAATAGCTTGCTATTGTGGTGCCTCACAGGAGCGCACGGAAAGCAAGCCTGCGCCCTCAGGCCCAGGGGAGCCGTGCTTTGCCCCACGCACACCTTCCTCCTCAGCTGCCTATTGATCGGCACCAGCTCAGGACTGACCACGCTTCATTTTGTTCCCTCTGACACCAATACAGAGGTTGCTGTATTCATTTAATTGTTGAAGATGTAGTATCAGTCTACTTCTGTGATTTCTGTATTAATCTACATCCATTCTGTGCTATACACAACTTGGCCTTTATGATCTTTATCCAGCTGAGACTTGGCAAATAAATCACTAGGAATGAAGTATCTGTTTTTCTCAGTTAAAATATGTATTTCTGTCTTGGTCAGTAAGGGCTTTTCATAAGGACAAAAAAACCTTTCCACACTATGCTTTATACACTAATCTTAATATCCTCCATTTTGTTTTTCTGTGTTGCACTAAATGATGGCATGCTTAAAAGAAAACCAGTCTAAATTAAGATCCCAGGTTTTGCAGTTGTGCCATCACCTTCTTGAGGAACACGTTTAATTTGTGACAAATCTTTTTTAAAACTTTCCAATTAATACTCTAAAGTTCAGATAAAAATAATAGAAATTTGGCAGTTCTAATACACTGAAACTACTATCCCTTGGCCTGAAACGTTAGGTGAGACCTGAACAATTTCTTTGTTAGATTAAAACTAATTTAGTAAACAAGCTTCTTTACTACAGAATTTGAGGAGAGCAAGGGTTATTTCCCAACAGGGAACCCATGGGCTTACGCATGAGTGCAATGCTGAGAAGCACTAATATTCAGTTTCATGAAAGGTTCCTCTGTGGGAACCACTAACATGGCCAGTTCAAACTCCTCCTGTCAAAAATTGCTTCATGGCAGACAGGATAAGAGCAATGAGAACGTGGCTCCTATCCACACCCAAAAATGACTCCTCCTTGAATGTTATCTTACTTTGACAGCTGCACCAACGCACAGTTGCGCTGACTAGCTAGTGTGGAGCAAGATAACACACATTCATGTGGGAAAGAGGGAAAATGCAGAGACAGCATCATCAAGCCTAGAGTGGGCATCTCCTCCTTTCACCTACTTTTGTATCTCCCGCATCAAATATAAACTTGCTGCCCTCCAGTTTTCTAACCAGCTCATTGCTTCTTCTGTGCCCTCACTCCACTATTCAAACCTCACAATGTACTAAAATTTCATTTCCCTCTGCACCTCTTACTTCTGAGAGTCTCCAGCACTGATGCCTGTTCCTGCAGCCACCTCTAACTTAAAACACTACTGTTGCCCTCTCACTTCAGTTCCCTCTTCTCAACTCAGCTCTCTACATCACACACAACAATTTATCTTGCCCAAGGCAACTCCCATTTCCTCTTCTACCAGACTCCATTTTCTCCCCTACATATGAATTCTTTGAGCACCCTCTTTCCATTCCCTCTATACCCTGGCTACAGCTCTGCAGCAACACAATGTAACTCTCCTCCCACATCCTCCTCTTCAGCACCCTCTAAAGAGCACCACAGGCATTAAGTTGTGGCTCTCTACAATCTCTCCATCACGCCACTAAGAATAGTATTTGCAAATTCAACAGCAGCCTCTTTCTGAAATGCTTTTTCCTCATTCTCAATTTAACTCCAATTTATCAGAGCCACATAATTTCTGTGGAAATCTCCCATGTGGTTTTCATGGTACCATATTTAGTTATTCTTCTGCTTGCAAAGACTGCAATCAATGCATTTCTTTGCAGTTTCAAACCACTCTCTCACTTCTGGAGTGGCTTAGTCTTCGGCTCCTTCCTCTTATTCTGTACTACGTCCTTGATTACAGTCATCAGGAAACTCTACACCTTCTATATTTCCAACTTCAGAGCCTACTATATAAGCTGTAAAACTCTACTGGCTTCCCAAGTCATCTTAGTGTGTTCCTCTTTTTCTTTACATCCTAAATTTAGGATACTACTTTGCCCCTTAACTCCTTGTATAAAAGGGTTCTCAAATACTTTGCTACTATTATTGAAACCTCAACTCAACATAGCTCTTTAACTATCCAGCTCCTGCCTTGTAGCATTCCAGTCCATCCAAAGCGACTAAAAGGCATTTCAGAGGAGTATTTCAGATCTTGCAGTTATCAGATGTGAGGTGAACAATGATGTGATGTTTTGCTAGCTTCACCCAACCCTCTAATGGTGGAAGACCAATGAAGCATGAGCTTGTGCCCTTGTAAAACTGGGGTGCATTGCAGGTTCATGCTATCTACAGAAAGACACAACTCTCAGTAGAGTTTCTTCAGTGCCTGTTTTATTTCTGCTATATCTGTTTTGAGAGTGAGTATCATACACAATGTAGATCAGGGAAACCTGGATCTGTACAGTTTACAGAGCAAGCAATGATTTTTCATCATGTTTTATGCGTTTTATCTTTATATTTGATGTTTATTTGGTTGCCAATATGGATTCAACAAAGGTCTTGAGTTATCCACAAACTGGCTCATCTTCCTTTTTGGGCACTGCATTTCCCCAAGTTATTGACAGATGCCATTATTTAGTCAGAATCCAAGGTTTGTGTGCTGCAGAGATTTTGCTGTCTAAATAGGATTACATGACATGAACTGATGAAGGAGAGCATCACAGTAAGAACATCACACTTATACTTCTTTATATGGATACTCATACTCAAGGTCCCCAAATTTACTCAACCCCAAAGCAACATCCCAGGACTAAAAATAGTTTAAAAATTCTGAATAGTAAGTTTCAACTCTGCTTCTTTTGGGGCTTCAAAAATTTTATATTTTATTAATCACTGGGTAAAAAACTGGCTACACGGCCGGGCCCAGAGAGTGGTGGTGAATGGAGTTAAATCCAGTTGGCGGCTGGTCACGAGTGGTGTTCTCCAGGGCTCAGTTTTGGGGCTGGTCTTGTTCAATCTCTTTATCAATGATCTGGATGAGGGGATTGAGTGCTCCCTCAGTAAGTTTGCAGACGACACCAAGTTGGGCAGGAGTGCTGGTGAAGGGTCTGGAGCACAAGTCTTATGAGGAGGGGCTGAGGAAACTGGGGTTGTTTAGTCTGGAGAAGAGGAGGCTCAGGGGAGACCTCATCGCTCTCTACAACTACCTGAAAGGAGGTTGTAGCGAGGTGGGTGTCAGTTTCCCAAGTAACTAGTGATAGGACGAGAGGAAATGGCCTCAAGTTGCGCCAGGGGAGGTTGAGATTGGACGTGAGGAAAAATTTCTTTACTGAAAGAGTGGTTAAACAATGGAACAGGCTGCCCAGGGAAGTGGTTGAGTCACCATCCCTGGAAGTCTTTAAAAGACGTGTAGATGAGGCACTTAGGGACATAGTTTAGTGGGCATGGTGGTGTTGGGTCGACGGTTGGACTCGATGATCTTAGAGGTCTTTTCCAACCTTTATGATTCTATGATTCTATTGCCTCTTGTGTTGGTACTGAGAAAGGATAGAGGGATGCTCTCTTCCGCCAGCAGCTCTGCTCAGTAACACCTACTGGAAGCAGCAGTTGTCCAGGTATCTGTATGTTGCAGCACAAGTCAGAACTACTCCCACATCCAGGGAAAGCCAACACCGCATAAAGCAATTGTATTATTATTCATAATATTATTTATAATTATATTTAAATTAATATTGTAATTAAATTTAAATATTTTTATTTTTTATTAAGAATACAAAAGATAAAGCTGAATTACTGGATAGATTATTCAGGCAAGTAAGCAGAAAGGCATACTTATGAGCAATTCAAGGACTGCAGCAATTTCTAAACAACGTTTTTGGCAAAGAAACAGGAAAGCAAACCTTCAGGTTCAGAAGTCCAGCTGGATTAAGAAGTGGGATGTCCATCTGTCACAAGCGCATCCCCAAGTATTCTTTTTCCCTGTCAAATAGGCAGTGCATATTCCTACACCACAATTAAAAGGGAGATAACTTTGCAGCCCCAGAGCCCAGACCATCTTGCTCATAAAAGTCAAACACATATGTCATATTTCTCCTAAATAGCGAATCACTTGGCCACATCACCTACAGTCATCTTTTGCATCGAAGGAAACTGAATCCTGCTAGTCACCGTAAAATACGCTCCTGTTAATCCCATGGCAATTGCACAACAGATCAGCATGCTTGTGATGGACAATTCAAACAGCAGAACAAAGCTTGTAAAGGGACAGAGAGGAAAAAACTCCTCACACATTTAAAATAAATTATCGTTAAACAGAGGATGGTTTTTCAGTACAATCAAACACTGAAAGAACAGCTGATTTAACAGCAGAAGATGTAATTAATGGGCCAATGGAAAAACAGCTGAGACTTTTACGGCAGAGTTCAACTACAGCTGGATTAATTTTTTTTTCTCTGCCGTATTCATGTATTTTCCTGTTTCAGCTGCAATACAACACTACCGTTCAGTGGTCAGACACACAAAGTGCGGACTCCAGCAGTCCTCCTCTATTTTTGTCCAAACAGATGGCAACTATTTTAGGAGTAAATAGTGTACTCACATAATCTTAAGAACCAGGAAATTAATATTACTCTAATATGTGATGGCTAAGCAAAATAAAATTTATTTTAATTTGGGTGCTTGAGTAAAGCCTTGTCAGAGGTGCTAAAATAGTTTCAAAGACTAGGTAAATAAAACTGGAACATATTACAATTTATTACCAGGAAAAACATGATACTATCTTCCATAACTCTGTGGACTTCTTTTGAAAAGTATCTGAATTTCAAAATGCGTATGTACAAGGAAACAATTTACACAGCTATACACACTGCCCTTTGCTGAAAAAGATAAATGCAGGTCCGTGCCCTTGTGAGTTATTTATTTCATTATTATTACTGAATTCTACTGTTAAATACTCAGGAATAGAAAAATTAAGCACAGAACATGTTGCCCATGATGTAATGAATGAGGAATCCTAAGGAAGCTTGTTCATCCACTTACACTAGTATGGCTCATGTCCTCTGTGTCAAGATGGTGTTTACTTTTACTTATTTGCCATTCAAATCATTGTACTCCTGCAACTGGACTTGAACAAAAGCTGCTGGTTTCAGAGAAGTCTCTTAAACTAGCTTAAGCACTTGTCAGTGTGTTCTTCAAAAAGCAGTGACACTTGAGAGCTCGTTGGCTGAAGAAGGCCTTTGTATGACAAAACCTCTTATGAACGAAAAAGCTACAATTTGAAGGCCACATAGTAGAAAACCCAAGTGGCTTTTCGATCATCAATCATATTACAAGTGAAAACGCTGTTTCTTTCATTGGTTGGGATAATATTACTTTTTAGAATACTGTGCCAGATATATTCAAAAATTAAAATCCACAACTTTGTTATGTTTGCAATCAACAGCAGAGCACTGGACTAGATTCTCATGTCTGTGTGTAAAGTTTCTAAAATAAGCAAGAACAATCAATCATGAATTTCCATTGTTCACATTTCATGACAAATTTTAGCTTATGATTTAATCCCATCCTTTTAGTTGCTTAGAGCAGGTAAATGAGGGGGCAGAGACCAGCTAGGTGAAATGAATTCATTCAAAAGAAAAATGCAGTCAGGTGCCAATTTCTGGGAATAATAATTACAGGTTTGGAAATAAGAAGGAAATGTCTTTTTAAACTACAGATAAAAATATTTCTCAGGGTAAGCTTCTAGTGCTAGACGAAATTAAACATTGTACTCAGTCATGCTCACTGTGTTTAATAAATGCATGATGTTAGCCCATTTCCTCAAAAGGCAATTAGCGGGTCTGCTATTTCTGAAGTAGTTTTAATGTATTTCCCCCAAATTCTTGCAAACTTGGATTTTATTCATAAATCTCAAAAATAAGGTGCACATGATCAATTTTTCTCAAAATCTGCTTTTTCCAAATACTTGCAGATCAGTAAAGCCTTGCGATTGCAATTTCTCCTTGAATTCAATACAATTTTTCAACCAAAGGCACTCTCATCATTTTACCTGAAAGTGTGCAATACTCTTATTTCCATTTTCAATTAAGAGATCTGTCAAACACATGCTGTAAGGCAAGCATGAGTCCTTGAATTAACTCTTAGAGGAGAAGCACTTGATTCATTTTTCACCACAGTCCACTATGTATTTTTCTAGAGGTCTGCTTATTTTTGCGAAGTCTTGCTCAGCAGGTGGGTCCTGCTCTGCTCAGCTGGCCAGATGCTGCTCTCTACCTTTCCAGCTGGGAATTGTGGCAGCAAGCTGCAATCACTTTTTGAGACACTGGGAGATCACACGGTCTTCCCTTGGAGACTGTGGGAGACACCGCTTATCTGGGAATTGGTCTGAATAAAATTTACTAGTTGTCTGGATCCAGATCCAGATGGAAATCTTCTATTTGTAATTTTGCTTTGGATACTGCAAATCCCTCTAAAACAGAAATTGTATTATATACATTATTGACTGATACACGAAAAGGTCAAAGTTATAGTCTGCACACTATTTATGAAAGCATACAAGTTAGAGACTACCATGTCATCAGGTCCACCTGGTGGCATTCAAGCAGGCAGTTTCTGGAAAGCCCCCTGGAAGCAAAGACTTCCTTTTGTTTGGACTGGTCATCAGATTCAGAGCAATCTGCCTCACAGTATGTCTTTGTCAAATGTGGGAATATTTCTGGCTTTCTTGTTCTTGTGAGAAAGAGTGCATGCACTGCAGAAGCAGGTAGGAACATGGAATTTGTAAGAGTTAGTAATATCTGAACCGAACCTATCACACCTCGTGCCTGCAGCAGAACCAGATTTCAACCAGTGATTCAAGTAGCAGATGGACTGTGCAATAACATATAGCTACCCAAATACATTTAGAGATGGGAGACTTATTTTTCCTTCTCTGAAAGCACTTTAATTCCAAAATCCCAGTGCTACAATGCAGGCATCACCTTAAGGTCCATGACACAATGTTCTCATGTTAGCTTACTGACTAATGGTGGACTCTGGTGATAATGCTGTAAACTGCATTTCTTTCAGGCATAATCATTAATAAAAAGCATGCGGGACAGCACTCCATCCTATACTGTCTGAAACGTAACCGAGATGTATGATGCCTTTTGGCTAGATACACATGCTAAGTTAAGGCTCAGCATGCAACACTGAAAAAGAGCGACATGGTTGACTTCTAAAAAAAAAGGAGGAAAAGGGAAAACAGATGTCAAGGTTTCAACAAGTCATTGCACACTGCAGCTGGAACCAGTACAAAAACAACACAAGGATGCTGATAATGTAGCATTTCATGTAACGATAAGGGCAATAAAACAGCAGAAAATGCAAAACCTCAAACAGCTAAACACCTTCCTCAAATTCCAGAGGGTCAGTTGGGCTGAACAATAATAGTAATCCTTTCAATAACCAGATCAAGTGATTCAACTCTTAAAGCTCTTTATGCTCAAGGAAAGTGAAAATTGAGAGATTCCCTTTCTTCTAAGTGCAGAATATGGACAATAAATCTAAAGTCCAATCCAAACAGACATTCAGATGCACGCTACCTCATCATCATCACTCTTGAAACTATTTGGCAATAGTTTCCATTATTACAACAGATGTTAACAAGATGGATAGAGAGCATGTTAAATAAACATTAATATTAATATATAAGTATCTATCTAGCAAAGCCACTGTTCAAATTATATACTTCCCCAAGAGCATTTCTTGGGAAATTAATCAGAGAATTTGTCTTGCTAGTAACTGCTATAAATTTAAGGTATTTCCATTAACAAAGACTGCCTCCTTCAGAAAAATTACTAAGCAATGTAAACAGGGTCTCCATGTGTAATCCATAACTGGACTCTGGTGGAGTGATTCTCGTAACTGGAAAGCCATTCTCACTGGGCTTTGGCTCCTTAGGACAGAGCAGCAAAGGTAGGAGATGTGCAGAGAGAATTTAACTTACAAAAATTTACAATGTGGAAGAGTTCAAAAACTTAAGGATGAAGAAAGAGCAGACACGAGCAATAATCACAAAAATCTGGAATTTTAAGCCCAGCTCTGTGGAAGAGACACCTCGGTCAGAACAGTGTCTCCATTATGCAGGCAGGCTGGTTACAACTGTTAAGATTTCTGAAGCACACTGAAAATGGAGATTGCTTTCTCATGTAAATGTTTCTTACTGGAACGCAGACTATTGCTCGCGAGTCGTTCGGTACACCAAGTTCTGGGACATTACTAAATCTAGCAAGTAAAAACTGAGCAGAGTTTACAAATCCCTGAATATGATGTGAATCATCGGGATTAGAGCTGACATCAAAGAAAGCGAGCAAGAAACTAAGACTGACACTTGGGAAAAGGATTTTACAAGCCATGCTAGAGTCACAACTGACTACTCAAAGATTCGAGAATTAAAAAGAAACCTGCTAAGAGATAGATAAACAAAAAGATGCAGTTAAGAGTTTCAAATAAATGCAGGCCAGCAAAACACAGAATAAATTAACGTAGCAGTGGGAGGTGAAGAGGAGCTTTCTCAAGCACATCTGAAAGTTCTAGCACGATGACATAGAAAACAATTCCTTCAAAATCCCTTCTTATTTTGCTAGAAAAACTTCTTTTAATATTTAAACTGTCGTCTTAATCTCAGCTGTAAGCTGTGAAAGGAAGTACTTTTATTAAGAATAGGTATCCAGAGTTGTTAATTTTAAGATTAAAATTATTAGAATATACTGGTACCAATACCAATATCATTAAAATATACTTGTTGCCTAATGTAAAGGAAAATTTTTGGCTACCATACAGCCCTCTTACATTCGTCGCTGACCCGACAGCTGCGTATTTATAGATTCCACAAGCAAAGAGCATTGCATTCATGCTTAATTACTAGAAAGTTCATCCTCATCTGTGCACCTTTAGGGTGACTTATTTTAAGCTGTAGCATAGCTTAGAGGAAACATGTGGAGAGCTAATAAGTGCCAAAGGAATTTGGAAGTGTTTTGATTCTTTTTGACATAATAAGATATCTCAAACTGACACCCTGATGCAGATGCACATCTCTGCTGGCAGTGCAGCATCGCTTACACGCATTAGTCGTACCGAAAATATTTGCCAGATGCGCTTGGAAATGATATGCAATTTAACACACATTTGAAGAAGAACTGACTCAAAACCCAAATGAAATCAAAAAGATGAAGCAGTCTGTGCTCAGGCACTGCAGCCCCAAATAAATTGTTGAACTGGAGGCCCAGAAGTCCAGCAAACCATTCAGCACTTTGGCTGTTCCTTACACAACTTTACAATCTTTCAACTTGTGTCACCTACGCTCTGATTCTACTACCTATTATGAACTCAAACCTAATAGCCTTCAGCGAAAAATCCTTTACTGCTAAGATCCTACATCTTTTAGGGAATGATGCGATAAAGAAATGTGAAAGAAGTCAGGCTACAAAACATAGGAGAACTTAGTGCATTTGAGATTCAGGAGGCTGCTAGGTGCAGATAAGTTTGAGAGAGAAAGATACAGTAACAGAAAACAGCACCATGTTGGGAAGGGAAATTTGCACCAAAAGCAGTTTCACCAACACCCTGCTGTGTTTCTGAACTTCCTTTTCACTCGCTGATGCTTTTGGGCAGCACACAAAGGGCCAGATCCCCAGGACAGCTGATCTCTGCGCTGCACCCAAGTTCAGCATTTGCATCCAGAACGACTCAAGAAACTGAGTTAAATCCATATACATTTCTCTACACATCCCATGTGTATCAGTATCAACAGATCTAAAGATCCCAGGATACAATTTGTAACTGCCAACATAATGAACCAGAAAATGTCTGGCCTGTAAGAAAAAAAACAGATGAAGGTTCATCCAAACTGGTTCTCTCTCCTAAGTTTAGGTACGTCTGTGAAATGTCATACCCTGAATCGCTCTCCTGTGCTTGCGTATGGTTTTGTTGTTGTTGTGTTTTGTTTTGGTTTTTTGTTAAGTGAGAAACTGAAAGAACTGGGTTGCCAGCTCAGAAGCAAAGAGGGGAAAACGGTAAGTATCTTAACCACCTGACAGCAAAGATGGAGCTGTGGATACACTAACTGTCGAAGCTGGGTCATTTGTGCAGAATTAAAAAAAAATAATTATCAAGTCAGACAAAAGCAGCAAGAAGGAACTGACTGCACAGCCCACAGATGGTGACACACTCTGATGGGGATGGAAGTAATTACGAGCCATTCTTAGTCCTGGGACTCTTCAAGGAGTCCTTGAATGATATTCACAAACATTATGCACGTGACAGGGGATAAGCACTCTCACTTATATTAATGGCAAGGCTCCAATTACTCCGACTGGCTTCATTAGTTTGGAAGCGTTGTTAATTACTTTCAGCAAGCGCAGATAATGCTTCAGAAAAGATATGAGATGCTTTTCTTTCTTAAGAGATATTGCAATAACAACTTGATATTGGAATCCAAAGTTTAAGTCTTTTTGTTGCTTAAAGGAAAACCTGAAAAAGGGGAATATGAACACAGAAAAATCAGAGTTTCACAAGCATGCTTGCAGAGCGCTGCCAAGTGCATAACTGTTCAAGGACGCTCTGCATAGTTACTCTTCTCAATGTTATGTTAGGCAGCAATGTATATGAGATGCATTTGTTTTGTATTAACTACATAATTACAATTTTCTAGCAAATTTATAACAGGCAACAGACTCCCTTAGCCAAAAATATCCCAAACATACACCCTTACTTCAGCTTTCCCCACCATTTAAAATCAAGTTAACTCTTTCAATCCCCAAAGATACTTCTTTCCATCCCTTTGCATTTGTATAGAGGTAGTTACTTTGCCTTTTGTTCAAGATGATTAGCCTTTAGTATAATCCTTCTTTGCAGAAGCCAACAGGCTGTGGGCATGTTTTCCCTTCTTATAATAAAAATGAACCTGAAAGCATACAAAGTTCCTTTTGTCTACTTCAGAGCAGTAACTTGGTATAGAAATAACCTACAAGGACCCAGAATAAGGTCTCAGTAGGAGCCAGAGAGTTTAGCACCACCAGTGATGCACCTGTGTAAGGCCAGTGTTAGGACTCGGAAAGGTGTTTTATCGGTCTTTTTACTTATCAATATATCATTTGGGCATAGTGTAGGTATTAACACTCCTTTAAAACTAAGTCATAATAAATTGTATTTCTTTTCTCCTGCTATTATACACAGAGGGAACGTATTCACAAAAGTTCATGAACAGAAAGTTCTTCAATAGAAAGAGACAGATTTTAAAAAAGGTGGTTCAGAGCAGGAGCAAAACTTCAAGCACTTTGAATTACCTTCGAGAGGTATCTCACTGCTGACAGGCGTAGCTTAGAGTCTCAGTAAAAACCAGCCTTACTAGTTAACCTTTGTAAATACATTTACTTGGCATGCCTAATTGTCTCAAAACTTCCTAAACCTGCAAATTAGCGCAGGAGAGGGACAAAATAGGCACACAGCAACAGAAAAGAGTACTAATAGAGATTCATAAGATATAACTAAAGATCCTCCAGACTACATTAGAACTTGCCTCTGCAAAGAGGAACTTGATCACACAAGTACTGTATTAATTTCTTTCAAGTTTCCCAGAAGTTTATGGAAAAATATTCCAGAGGGGAAAAAACACCCACTGTTTGGAATGGCACAATGACTCAACCAACTTGAAGGCTCAGAAGAACATATCTGGGGCATCTTTTAAAATATTTCCTGTGCAAAGGTAACTGCCTACCTTACTGAGTTCGTTAGTGGCCACTTGAGAATGAATTCACTCTTGAAAAAGAACCGTCATCCCAACGGCAGGCAGCAGCCTTGCCTTCCCTCCTAACCAGCCACGAATATGCAGGGAAATGAATACTGCTTCTAAACGAGGCTAAATAGTTCCCTGTCCATCTGAAGTGGCTCCAGAGGTCTTCATTCAATTTTAAGTATCCAGCGCAGACTGCAAACGTTCTGCATACTCAAGCTCAGCAACATATGACGGACTTGCTTGGTTTATCATGATTTTACGTAAGTTTATCCAACGTTAAAAGTTAGCGTTATTAAATTCGAATATTTATCTGAAAGCAGTGATGCCTGGTGACAGCATGCTCAGAAAACGCAGGCGCACAGGTGTACCCTACAAGAGGGGCTGCAGGGGAACCGAGGCGGCAGCTGGGCCGGCCTAGAGCGGAGCCGAGCCCCGCG
>NW_008825109.1:1037010-1038487 GCF_000699105.1 Pygoscelis adeliae | reverse complement strand
CACCCTCTGCGGGAGAGAAGCCACCCGCTGGGTTTGGTTCATTTTATTTTTTTGCGTTGTTTTACAGTCTCTAGCAAAGAGACTCACGGCTTCACACTCAGCATCTTTATATCCAGGCGGGCTTAAGGGGAAAAATAGCACATGAATGGAGAAATAAAGGGGGGAAAAAGGATCACAAATGAACTCTCCTACATCCTCAAGGGAGCTTTCATTGCAGAACTTCAAGACCAGTGACTTCCGTTTTTTTAAAGGTGAGAAATCTATTGTTTCCTTTCCCAGGAGGAAGCCCTTCACCCTTTTTGACATTTCAGATGCACAAACTTAGTTTTTCTTAAAGCTGTGCTTGCCTATGAGCAATCACCCAAGCTAGTGCTCGTAGCGTGCAATTTGTTTCTCACACTTTCTCCCATTTTTTCCTGAACATCAGGAAACAGATATTAACATGAGGGTGACCGAGCACTGGCACAGGTTGCCCAGGGAGGTTGTGGAGCCTCCAGCCTCAGAGATACTCAAAAGCCACCTGGACACAGTCCTGGGCAGCCTGCTCTCAGTGACCCTGCCTGAGCAGGGGAGTTGGACCAGAGGACCTCCCGAGGTCCCTTCCAGCCTCAACCATTCTGTGATTCTGTGATTTTTTTTTTCCTGCAGTTCACTTTCTCCTGCCATCACTCTCTCACTCTCACTTACTTCCATTAATATCCGCTGCCTCAATTGCCTTATTCCCACCGTGTCATCTCTCTGCTCACTCTTCATCTGCTGTAACATGGGACAAGAGGCACTACAGGAGAACATCGTCACCATGGCTAGAGGATATCAATTCAGGTGTACATACTATCATACATACTTTGTGTAACCAGTAAATTGCACTATTTGTATCAACATAAAAATGCTTCCTTGTGTCACGAGGACTGCTGACGTGCTGGAAGTAAATGTATGCTTCATTTGTGGAACTGCCACATAGATGGTAAGTATTCTGCAAAATGAAGTTGAAATTTCTGTTTTTTTTTTTTACTGATTTTTGAAACTAATTGTAAAGGATAATAAGCAGAGCTTATATGGGTTTAGAAGCAAAACCCCCTGACAGGGGGCATTTGGCGGATAAGCATCCTCCAAAATAGCTCATTCCCTTAAAAAAGCAAAAAATAAAAACCCAACTTCAGTATAAGTCACTTTCATAAACAAAAGTGGAACAGAAATAAATAACAGAACAGATTGTGTGTCCATAATTTACGGGAGACAATCCTCACCACTACCAATCCCTCTCAGTTTTGCCTATGCGCTGTGAACAAATTCTGCACCAACTGTACCTGGACATCAAATTACGAAGCTATCTGTCTTGATTAACCTCACTCACAGAAGACGAACTATCCCTGACCCTGTTCCTGAGGAAGAGGGGTAACTATTTCATCTGGCTGTGGAAACTTCACTCAGACTCGGGGAGCGGGGAAAGGCTGTTTTCCCTCCTGCATCATCTGCC
>NW_008825109.1:1011976-1036975 GCF_000699105.1 Pygoscelis adeliae | reverse complement strand
TCTCCTCCCTGCTTCAAAAAGCTGAAACACACCATAAACAAAAGTTAGAAAAAAAGCCTTTGACGTTCTTTCTGTTGCCTCTCAAGCTCTGAGCTTACCTCCTGGCACGTAATTAAAGCTGTCTTAAAAGTACTAAAAAAAAAGTATTGAGTCCACTGCATTACATCCCTAAAACTAAAAACTCAAGCCTGTTATAGAATGACATACTAAACAGTGTTTCAGGACTGGGGCTTGCGCTATTATGACTATTTAAATGAGAAATTAATAATCTGTCTGAGAGAACAAACGGTGAGCCCAATCCTGAGGAATGATACTCTACCTTTGTGCCTCTTCTGAAAGTCCCTATTTCCCACTAACAGAAATAAAGGATTTAACCCAAACTCAGTTAAGGAAAACTTTGAAATAAGTTTGCTCTATCAGAAACGTAGCTCACTAACAGAAAATTCTTTCTGTTGCTAAGCAGCACTAACTGTTAAATCCAGTGAAGTTTCTAGTTGGCATATTATACACAGGGGGCCATGCAGCCATGTTTTGGATGCAAGGGGGGGCATACAACTCTGTAGCCCTGAAATTACCATGTGCTCTCAGGCACATGGACCACAACAGGTGAGAATGGGAGAGATCTCCCAGGATATCTATGCTTTTTGTTCCTCATTCTACTGGTATTTTTCAACTTTTCAAAACACAACAAAATCCATATCCTTTGAGGTGAAAGGTGTCTTAAAAAAAAATCCAATTTCAAAAAAAATGCTGCATTCCTGTGTAATCCTATCATTTGTTTGCTAGATCTGCTCCTCGGCAAAAGCCCTGCATTCCAACAATTGCTTACTTCCTTGTTACAGTCTTAGCTGCAGTGTCTTGATAAATAGATGTTTCCATGGAGATGACAAATGAATATCATCCATGTTGCAATGAGCTTCTGATTTCATCTTGAACCATTAGCTTTCAAACCACAGCTTATTCATTATTCATTTGCAGTAAGGAAATGGCTGAAACCCAGAGCATTACACCAGATGAAAATCTGTGCATGCAGACTAGCAGAAAGTGCATTTGCCACCATACAAAATGAACAAAATTCCCTGGGATTAAAATAATGATCCTAGAAGCTGTCCTAAAGGCCTACAAAATTTTTCACCTCAATTAATAACATGCCTACATAAAGTATGGGAATTAAGACACATTTTAAATATTCAGACAGGCAGGGGACTTTCAGGAGGAAAAAACATTTGGTAACATTCAACTTTTTTACACCATAAGAATGACGCTAAATGCTTTTCAGAAACTCGGGAACAGGCACAAACATAAATAATCAAACCTTTGACTTAATAGGAACCTGTAAATGTTTGTGCTTTTTGACTGTTCTTGAATATAGAACCAATATCTGATTCCCATTAAGAAAATGCCTTTCTTTTATCATTGGCCGACAGGTGACTGTAGTCTTTGGCAGCTCTGAGGGAGACTAAGAAAGAGAAGGAGAAAATATTTTCAGTCTTTCCATAACTAAAAACCTTCACAGCTGCTGCAGTTATTTTTTAAAAAGGACTTTAAAGCTCACCAGAGCTTTCCACTCTGCAGGAATAAATGTCTACTTTTGTCTGCTCAACTTGGAGAAATATTTATTCTTCTATATTTAAATAAATTAAAGGCAGTACAATTTTAAGATGGGCAATTACATTAACATACAGTATCAGTGCAGTCCATCATCTGAAGACATTTTTTTCAGTCTTAAGTCCTGGGCTAGAAGAAGAAAAAAAAGTCAATGCACTGTTATTGCTACAAGTAGCACCTTCTGAAAGAAATGTTCTATCTTCTGCCCTTTCACATACAAGGGCTTCAAATTTCTGGTAATTCGAAGAATATAAAATACTCTCTCTTAAATGCTGGCCTAAGACTAGCCTCCTTGGAAGGAAGGAGTCTGTCACCAATGCTTGAAAGACACAGCAGACACATACACTGCAGCGTCACCTTATTTCTACTGCCTGCTCAGTATCTGTCATTGCCTGTAACAGCATTCAAATTTAATATAATTAAGGTAGGTAGGAATTTTCTGGCCAATTTTGAGGTTGAAGGTGTTTATATGTACATGACCTGAAAGACATTTTGTCTGGATGAAAGTTATCGTGCATCTGATCCAGGGAAACAAAACAGGACATATAAAAGTGGGACGTCCTTCACACTTGCCCTGGTTAATAACATCCATGCTCCTGCTGTCTGAGCACAGAGTTGTCCTGGGAAAAGCATGTCAATTAGAGTAAGTTATAACCAATTAAGTGTCTCATCATTTGAATTATTGTCCATTAAGAACTGACCTGAGTTTACAGAAGACATTTCATTCACGTAATAGGCTTAATACCAGTGTGACGAGAGGTCGAAGGGTAACAAGAAACGATGAACGGAGATTACTTTGTTACATGGAAAGGGGACAATGAGCAGTAGCTCATTTTTTCCACTAAAGCTACATGCCATTTTCATACTACTACTTTCTCAGATTACCATGACGCTGGAGTGACCACACGCTCCACTGCACAAACAGCCATCGCTATAAAGTCTCTTCATATTTCACAGATGAGGTTTTATCCAAGCATAACATAGGGATGAGATGAAGCAAGCAATAAAGGCCTACTCTTATTCATGTCAAGAAATATGCAGACAGTCTAGACAAAGAGCTGAGCTCTTCCTGTGCCGGTTGCCTCACATGGAGTAGCACATCTACTAAATGACCTTTTCTGCAGAAACACAAACTTGCCAGGGTCTTTTTTGTTGTTGCAGACAGGGATGGGGGAGAGGGGGAGAAGAGGAAACCACTGCCCAGCCTTTTCAACCTCTGAGGATTTGATCCACCACATTTAATTCAGGGAGTTTTTCCACTCAACTCAAAATAGAAGTTGCAATTGAATCTGTCCATTATTGCAATTCACAGTAGTTAAGGTCTGGAGCTGCCTAAGGTTTGAAGTGAGACATTTGGGACACAGGCTGTCAGAAAATGGATTTGTCTCTCAGACCTCTTTTCTTATTTGGCAGGAAATGGGAAATGCTCTCTCTTCATCATGCTCTTCATTTGTCTCTGAGCACAGATCCATAATAACCATGACAGTGTGTTCTCACTCACAAGCACAAATTGTAACTTTCCAAGAAAATAAAAGCGACAGGCAGATAGACAAAGCCATGGAGACCTTTCACCACAGCATGGTGTGCTGGTTTTGGCTGGGATAGAGTTCATTTTCTTCACAGTAGCTAGTATGGGACTATGGTTTGGATTTGTGCTGGAAACAGTGTTGATAACACAAGGATGTTTTAGTTACTGCTGAGCAGTGCTTACACAGAGTCAAGGCCTTTTCTGCTGCTCACCCTACCCCCCCAGCGAGTAGGCTGGGGGTGCACAAGAAGTTGGGAGGGGACAGAGTCGGGACAGCTGACCCCAACTGACCAAAGGGGTATCCCACACCATATGGCGTCATGCTCAGCATATAAAGCTGGGGGAAGAAGAAGGAAGACGGAGTCGTGCGGAGTTATAGCATTTCTCTTCCCAAGTAACCATTACACATGATGGAGCCCTGCTTTCCTGGAGATGGCTGAACACCTGCCTGCCGATGGGAAGTAGTGAATTAATTCCTTGTGTTGCTTTGCTTGTGTGCACAGCTTTTGCTTTACCTATTTAATTGTCTTTATCTCAACCCACGAGTCTTCTCACTTTTACCCTTCTGATTCTCTCCCCCATCCCACCAGGGGGAATGAGCGAGCGGCTGCGTGGTGCTTAGTTGCCGGCTGGGGTTAATCCATGACACATGGTCAGGATTCCAGCATTGAGCTAGATGACCAATGGAGTGAAACACATGCTCTTTTCCCTTCAGAAGAAAAACAAGAAACTCCAAGATGGATCAAGGTGTTCCAGATACAATGTCACGGAGTACTTTTTTGTAACTTCCTAGGATAAACACAGAAAAGACTTATACTTTTGGTGATGATATTTACTGGAGCTAAAATGACCGCTGTGAACTCACTGTAGATCATGCTGGATCTTCTGAAAGACAGCGTGATATTATTAACTGTTACGTTTGCAAATCCTTGTTTAACCTATAAATTCTCTTTGCTTGCTCTCTCATGCATTTTTGTAAACCTGTCACTGTGTGCCTACCTGCTACAGCCTTTACCTTTTCCAACTGGAAATGGTGAAGTAACTCTGTAGGCAGACAGTACAAGACAGTCTAAATCTACTAATAAGCGAGCACACGTGGTCCTTCAGCAGAAAAGTCACTGCAGCCACCCTGCCTCACCTGGTGCAGAAGCAAGCCTTGCTGTCTGACAGCTTCCTCTGGTATTTTCAGTTAGATGCTGTCATGCACAATACACTTGAGCCTTTGAAATCTGCAGCTTCCAAGTCATTCAAAGAACATAATCCTATATTTGTTACTGTTTCAAATACCTTACAGCATTAAAAAGTCTGCAAGTTTAGATATTGTCCATGGGAAAACAAGAAGCTATACAATAAGCTACACAAGAAGCTATACTGCTCAGGGAAGTGGTTGAGTCACCATCCCTGGAGGTATTTAAAAGACGTGTAGATGAGGCGCTTAGGGACATGGTTTAGTGGGCATGGTGGTGGTGGGTTGACGGTTGGACTCAATGATCTTAGAGGTCTTTTCCAACCTTAATGATTCTATGATTCTATGATTTATATAACTGATCATTTTTGAGGTGACAGTGAAGTTTGAAAATCACAGCCCTAAAAGCCCAGGACTGGAAACCCCTATAGCATTTGGCCTACATAGATTTAACCCCTAGGCCTAGGAATGCAATCATATAGGTTCTGTTCCAAGCTCAATTTCAGTCTGACCTTGCAGAAGCCACCACATTATTTGCTCCAGTTTAATCAGCATGTTATGGCACAGATATATTTTTCCGTACATTCAAAAAGTGTCCTAGGTTTGGAGAGTGTTCAGTCAAAAGCATAATGCAGAGAAGGAAGTTAATTTTTCTTGAGCGCTGAAGAACCTAAATCTTCTGCTTTAAACCTAGAATAAGATATGAAAGGTTTATCAATGAAAACTGTTTGGCCTTTGTCCAATGACGTGACATTAAAGCAAGAACACATGATCTTCAAAAAAAAGTTTGCACTAACATTATCCTTTTTCCTATTAGGAACTAACTAAAGTCCACAGAACACAGTTTATATTGTTAAGTTGTACAATACTGCAATATTAGGGCAGAAAACAGCATTTCAGGCATAGAAACTCTGATTTGCTCCAGTTGAAGTCATATTGCACGGAGAGATATAGGCTTATCCCTGCCACTTCAGCCAAGCACAGTTAACAGAAAGCAGCAAGTCTCTATACAGCATGGCCCAACAAGGCAGACATGACAACCCAGAGCAGCTGTGTCATACCGCTAGTCAGGAAGTCATCCTGTCACAGCCTGAAGTCAAATTCAGTGTGCAACACTATCAAAACTATGGGCCATTGCAACCAAAGCCTGCTACCAACGTCTGCGTGGCAGAAAAAGTGGGAGAGGCTCAACTATGTCTTTGTGAAGATCCTCCCCAACTTACAAAAACAGGAGAAACATACTGAAACGAGGAACTGCTCATTTGCAGAACCACACTGCAGCATTTCTTCCCCAGTGTTTCTATCTAGTGACCACATTAGTGCAGCTTATCTACTTTTCTGCTTTCCTTCCTGGCTTTAGTACTTCGTGTGATCCCCCACAACCTGCCGGCAAGTAAAGGACTCAGGGATCTCTCACCCAAAAATTGTGGAAGAAGCTGCAACAGGATGGGAAGGTTGGGGCTATCTATGGTACTGCTAGTTCTGAAGCCCCTCGAAGGACCAGACTTGAAAACCTCCTGTCATCTCATGGTGGGTGTCGTGGTTTAACCTCAGTCAGCAACTAAGCACCACGCAGCCGCTCGCTCACTCCCCACCACCCGGTGGGATGGAGGAGAGAATTGGAAAAGCACAAGTGAGAAAAACTCGTGGGTTGAGATAAAAACAGTTTAATAATTGAAATAAAATTATAATAATAACACACAAAGCAAGTGATGGTGATTCCCTGTCCATCCCCACCCGCCGACCGATGCCCAGCCCGTCCCCGAGCAGCGGCCAGCTTCCCCCAGTTTATGTACTGAGCATGACATCACATGGTATGGAATGTTTCTTTGGCCAGTTTGGCTGTGCCCCCTCCCAGCTTCTTGTGCACCTGCAGCCTTCTCAGTCGGTAGAGCATGGGAAACTAAAAAGTCCTTGGCTGGTGTAAGCATTACCTAGCAACAACTAAAACATTGGTGCATTATCAACTTTGTTCTCATCCTAAATCCAAAACACAGCACTGTACCAGCTACTAGGAAGGAAATTAATTCTATCCCTGCCAAAACCAGGACAGTGGGAGAAGCCCCATGGAGAGCCAGGGGAGAGAAGCTCAGGGTCTGACATTCCCGTGAGTGCAATCACAAGCCCTCACTCACAGAGTCCATATTCACCAGGCGTAAGTGGGGCCAAGCACACAGCTTTTGACCACAGCGTTTTGTCAGCTTTGAAGTCAAGCTCCATGGCTAAACAGCTTGCCCGGCATTTTCAGAATGTACACATAATCTTTGCAGTTTCCAACCTGCTTGATGATGATCTGTAACCAGAACGGACATAGCACCACCACTGCAGCACCACTGCAAGGAAGACTCGCTTCGATTTTAAATTACTACTTCTCTTCTGAAAGAGATCTTATTTTTGTGTCATGAAACCTGCTTTTCCTAATTTCTTCTCTGCAGAAGGGAGAATTTATGCAATGTGTAGAGCTAGCTGCACTATGTATAAATAGTATTATAGATCATCACTATCTCTGATGATCGTGTCGAGTTCTTAAATCATTTGACATTTTTCACACCAGTGTCAGTCCCAGAAAACAGGAGGGAAATCTTCAGTAGCAGCTATTCAGCCATTTTTCTGTTACCAGCTAGGATAAAACTCAACCACCACAAGGGCTTTACACAGAAAATTTAGCCCTTCCATGCTTTGGAGCAGGGGCTACACCAAGGTCAAAGAAAAGCCTCATTTCTCTCCCTGTGAAAACTCCAATTTGCTCAGATTTTAAGGTGGGTGTGCATTATTCAAATGCACATCCTGTAGAAGCATACTAGACTCGGACAATCTTTTTTTCTAACGTTCTGCCTCCATAGGGCAATTTCTAGTCCCAGAAAGCACAAAGCAACATTAGGAAGGATGTGCCCCTCCCAGCTCTATGGCACAAGAAACCGAAAAGCCCCATTTCTGCATGTGCAATTGCCGCTCCAACCACCAGATGCTACTGCGGCATTAGAATGGGAGCCAGGGGCTGCGGCTGCCGTGCTCCCCATAGTCCCCTACTGGGGAATGGACATTATACAGTCTTTAATTACATGATCATACACTACCTCAGCCGCCGAGCAGGTGTCCTTTGGAAGAGGATAATGAAGAAGGCTATTATCTGTAGGACCCTTCTTCATTTGCCAGAAAAGTTAGCAGGTACGTATTGAACAAAATGAGACTGCAGGGGAAGAGGAGGGTGTCGTGGCTGAGGCTGCTGAACACAATGAAGCTGTGCTGTTAAAGAGACCGTTGAAAAGGGCTGCCGAGTTGGGAGCCAGGGTACGGACAAACTGTTCTGGCTATCCAGAATCAGAGGATATTTGAGACACTGTATTTCATCTCTCCATGTTTCCGTTTCCTCTGTAAAATGGTGATAACGCCTGCCAACGTCTCTGAAGTGACTTTATGAATATTAAACAAATAGTGGTTCTAATGCATTAATGTATTTATACATGAACTATTAATAGCAGTAAGACTCAGCATCACACACAGTATATAGAAGAAAAAAATGACTATTTAACACACAGCCATTCAGGTAATTTTGTTTTTAAAAAAAAGATAAATATGTACAAAACTCAAAAAAGGATACCTATCCAACGTGTTCTAAGCACCTTTGACAGCATTACGTATTTAAAATGCAGCAGCGCAACTTAAACTCCAATCTCCTTCCAGGCACATTGGAAGGAAAATTTAGAAGCCAAGGTTAAGGAGACGCCCTCCAGTAGGATGCCTTTAAGGCAGCCAGCACACCACAGCCACTGCTCCCTTACTGCAACAAAACTTGAGCTCTGTTTGCCTGGCATGAGGGGAACGATGGCCATGGTACCTCATGGATGGCCAGATGACAAGAATGAAGATGGGGTGCAGAGGACAGGAACGGGTGATGAAGCTCACGGTAAATGGTTCAAACAAGTATCCAAACTACACTGGAAACTACAACCCTTTAGCCATTTGCAGTTGTCTTCCCCATCACGTTGCAGCCTCAATGAATGCCCAATAATCTTTGTATTACCTCCTTCCCCATTTGCTACAACAAAAACCTGAAGTCTGTGCACTGTCAACTGGAGGGCTTGAATCACGCAGAAATGAGATAACTGAAAGTCCTCCAACTCTTCCCTCCCTCCATGACCAGACCTGTGTTTTTGTATAGCAGCCCATGCCTGCTCACACCAGTAGGAAAACAGCTACTGTCCGGGAGGCTGATCTCTGCTGCCACAGGGTAGCAGGAAGGAGGAGAGGCACAGGGGTAGAATTAGTAGCTTAACTTATTCAAAGCAAAGTCACCTTATCACCGAATTGAAGGTAATATTACCACGAGAGAGAGAAATTATGCTTTTTTCCTTTTTTTTTTTTTAATCTTAGGATTGCAATGTCCTGATAAGCAATCAGGCTCAAACATTTAAGCTCAACATGCAGAATCTAGTCCCTTTCTACAGTCTCATTTCCTTTAGATAGCATTTTTCCTTCAACAAAAATAAGCCCTTATCCCCCCCCACCTGATTCTTAGCTCCTTTCTAGAACCACAGTTAGTCCACAAGTTCAAAGAAGAGCTGCTGTCCTACTGCCTGCTGCCTTCCGGCAACTGTCCTGCACTGTCAGAGCTTCAGCCTTACCTGCAGCCATTTAAATGCATGGCACACAGATCCCTTTCCTCTCACCTTCCCCCTTTTCCTCCATCAGAGAAAACAGGAGCCTGTGACACAGGCCAGGTTTCCTCCCTTTCTTTTCCCTATGTATTTGCCAGTTTATTCTGCGCTGCAGAGCATTCAGATAGATTCATAAAGGGGTGTTGCTAAAATGGCATCACTAACCTAAGCAAATACCAGGAATTGCTTTTGCCTGTACAACTGCCTGGAGCACAGCGCTGAGGGGTGCAGAATTGGGATGGGGTAAAGGACAGGAGCAAGAAGGTCAAGGAGTGTGGTAGAAAGGAATAAAGGGTGAAAGACCGCTGTTCAAAAGCACAAAAGGATGCTAAGGCCAAGATCTTTCTGGATGAGGACTTCAGGTTTGGTAGCTTTTCCCAGTGATTACTCACCTGGATCTTACTGTCAGGACTGGCTTGTGGGCTTGTGGCTGACTAAAGAAGGAAAATGTTTATCATTTTATCTTGAATGTTACCAACATTTGAAAAGATTTTCTGAAGCAACAGGACAGTTCTACTCCACTTTCTTAAGTAAGTTTTGCAGACTATTTTTCTGATGCAAGCCACAGTGAGTTTACAGAGACAAAGGCAGGGGGATGAAAGAATAATATAAATGTGTGTTCATGTGTGTCAGAGAGAACAGCGACTGCATCTTAATGTTTCCTCTGTATTACCACAACCACATGCATCACAGGTTGAATTTTTATTATTGATTAATCTACTAATTGATTGTTCTATTTGTAAAAGATTAATAGAATTTATTATATCTATTATTATATACATAATAATAGAATTTATTATTCTACTAATTCACAATTTACTGAAAACTTAAAAGTAGCATATAAAGAGTTTCTTGTTCTGCCCAAATAAAGCCCTAAACTAGCCTAGGGTTCTTTAGTGGCTTCAACACTTGAACTATTTGAACACTTTGCCCTATGGAAAAAGTCATCAGCTCCTTCACTGCATGAGCATGGCTAGGACACTTGTCCTCATGAGATCCCAATTCCAAATTTTCAAGATCACAAAGACAGGACAGTGAGAGGATCCAAGCCACCAGAAACTGTCACAGCTGGAACCAAAACCAGGGTAATCCAAAACAAAGTACTGTAATATTGAGCAGGATGGTGTGGCAGAACTTAATATTTTGGTCTAGTAGCAAAATAGGTACAACCACCATGAAAAAGAAGAGTCTAAAGAAGTAAATTATGAATGACTGCTCTTTGCTTAGGTGGGGCCAATCCAGTGAATGTTTTAAGTCCTGTCAAATGAACTAGCAAGTGACCTGAAGGGCAGAAGCAGTTTCTGCAGCATAGTACACAATTCCCCTACACTAGAAAAGTAAATTGAAGACCACAGGCTTTGTCACATTATTTCTTGGACAAGTGCTGGACAGCTGCTCTGGAAACATGTGATAAGAAGAGGGAAGCTGCTAACTGAGAGCACAGGAGTAATACTGACTGCAGAGAGCAGAAGACACCACCTGAAACATTCCTTCCCTACCCATGGGGACATGTGATTAGAGGCTAATCAGTGAGAGATAGGAGCTACCTTCATCTAGTCCATGCAGTAGATTCTTGGAAGAGGTGAAGAGACATTGATAGACAGTGCCATATACAGAGCACTCTATCTGTCAAGAACTGTGCAGGAACCATTCAGTCCAATAAGCCCCCACCCCTAAAGAGAGAAACACACGTGTCACATTTTATGTGCTGATGGAGGAACCTTCAAAAATTTATCCATATAGGAGTCTCTTGACAGGACAAAGAGACATGGGAATCAGATTTTGAGTTCAATTTACCTTCCCACTAAGAAGTCCCCACACAATAAAGGAAAGAAAAGTTAGCTCTGTAGTGACAACCAGGCAACACGTCTCTAGAAATGAGAGGGGCGGCTGCTAGCTAAGGAACCTACCACAACCAAGGGACTGCATTTGTCAGAATTTCATCTTCAAGGAGTAATTCCTTACAATGGGATGCAACCCATCTGAAAACTAATGCTTTAATAACAAGTGCTCTCACTTCTATACGGCTCCAGTCTTGGCTCCTCCTCCACATCAGAAACCAGAAAGATTAATTGCCAAGCATCTTCTATTGAAACCTAGCCCTCTAAGTGAATGCCACTTAGCCCTCTCTGGGGTCTTGATCTTCTGACAGTGTCTCCATTTTCCCTGTATTGCTGGATTATAAAACAAGCCTCACGACCTACCCTTCCAGACGTGGTTACTGTTTGACTGAGTGAGGCAGCTGGAGGCTTCAGGAGAGAAGCAGAAATGCTGCAGTTTCCTCTGCTTTGTAGGAATGGGTTGCGGTTCTCAGACAATGTAGGTGCCTCAGAAGATCTTCAGGCCTGGGAAGCATCTAGAGTGCTGCTTATCTCTTACAGAAGGGGCAGCTATTCAGAAAATATTGCCTCTAGGTTCATTATCAAACTCAAAGTACTTCCTAAAGAGAAGGATGTTAGGGATATTATCAAATTCCAACACTTCCCAAAGAGAGGGATATTAGGCGCCATAGTTCTGTTTCTTGTGAAGACTTTGCTCCTCTTAAAAAGTAATATATATGGTGAGAGAAGAGATCATTTCACTAAGTTAAATTTGGACAGTTTAATCACCTGACAGAAAATTCTGCTCGGACTGTGAGCACAGTTCAGCACGAGCATTTTAAGCCTGTTTCAAGCAATGCCAGAAGGAATTTCACTTCTTTCTGCAAACTTCTTCCACCACACTGATAGCAATCACATTTTAACCATAGAAAACCTTTGAGAAGTAGTACTCAGCTGGCCTAGAAACAGCACTGCTGATTGTGATGGAACTTGATTGCCATTTTCTATTCACAAACCCTTTCAGTTCTTGCAGTGCATGCTGTTATGCAAGGTAATTTTCCAGTTATAATGAGGTTTAAAATAGCTAGACAGACAATCTAGAACAAAATAGAGCACATGCAGTAGGTATTTCTTATGCATTTCAGCTTCATTATCAGTAAGGCTTCCAGCTATTTCTTGATACATTGACAGAGAAGTGTAATGTTATTTTGATACAACAGAATCACAGAATCATAGAATCATTTAGGTTGGAAAAGATCTTTAAGGTCATGAAGTCCAACCGTTAACCTAACACTGCCAAGTCCATGTTTAGTTCCACTAAACCATGTCCCTAAGCACCACATCTACACGTCTTTTAAATACCTCCAGGGATGGTGACTCAACCACTTCCCTGGGCAGCCTGGTCCAATGCTTGACAACCTTTTTGGAGAAGAAATTTTTCCTAATATCCAATCTAAACCTCCCCTGGCGCAACTTGAGGCCATTTCCTCTCATCCTATTGCTTGTTGCTTGGGAGAAGAGACTGACACCCACCTCGCTACAACCTCCTTTCTGGTACTTGTGGAGAGCAACCTATCGGGAGAAGAGACCGACACCCACCTTGCTACAACCTCCTTTCAGGTAGTTGTAGAGAGCAATGAGGTCTCCCCTCAGCCTCCTTTTCTCCAGGCTAAACAGTCCCAGTTCCCTCAGCCGCTCCTCATAAGACTTGTTCTCCAGACCCCTCACCAGCTTTGTTGCCCTTCTCTGGACATGCTCCAGCACCTCAATGTCCTTCTTGTAGTGAGGGGCTCAAAACTGAACACAGTAGTCAAGGTGCGGCCTCACCAGTGCCGAGTAGAGGGGCACGATCACTTCCCTACTCCTGCTGGCCACACTATTTCTGATACAGGCCAGGATGCCATTGGCCTTCTTGGCCACCTGGGCACACTGCCAGCTCATATTCAGCCGGCTGTTGACCAACACCCCCAGGTCTTTTTCCAATGGGCAGCTTTCCAGCCACTCTTCCCCAAGCCTGTAGCACTGCATGGCGTTGTTGTGACCCAAGTGCAGGACCCGGCACTTGGCCTTGTTGAATCTCATACAGTTGGCCTCGGCCCATCGATCCAGCCTGTCCAGGTCCCTCTGCAGAGGGACTTCCTACCCTCAAGCAGATCAACGCTCCTGCCCAACTTGGTGTCGTCTGCAAAATTAAGCATAAGATATGGATCTTAACTGATTGACCCTGAACTTAGGGCTGTTTTAATTTCTGTATGCTCACTCTTTTGCTTCAAAATAATTTCCTTATTTCTTTAGCTCTGCCAAAAGTGATACCACAATAAGGTGAAAAGGAATTGCTACGAGTCAGTGGCAGACAGCACTACAACTGTCTGTCTGCTGTGGCAAGTAGGGACATGCTCCCCTGTGGAAACAGTCACTGCCTGGGAAGATAAAGTGGCCCATATTGAGTCTTGTGCTGCTGCAGAGAAACTGCTTCCAATATTAGTTTGTTAATTTAAAACTAGTGTGGAAATCTCTACTGTGTGCTCTTGTGACAGCAGTGCAGACAAATACTGAGGTTCTCACATGCATGTCAAAATAGTATTTTCCAGAAGGTACCCTTTAGAAGAAACAGGAGCAAAATGGAATCCTTGTGTCAATTTTAATCTTCGTGCAGTGGTAAAACTGTGGATGAGGGTGGAGGCAGTTACAATTGGATGGATTTTGCTGATCATGCATAGTTGTTTTTTTCCCCTATGACCACAATACTGTTAATGAAGCAGGATATGGAGGACAAAGCCAGATAAGCTCTCCTACACGTCATTATGTGCATGGGAAATACTAAATTCAAAACACCTAGACTTGCTGACTTGAGTTTCCCCAATGACTACTATGTGTTTGGAAGTGGCAGGGAGCACCTGCAGATTTTCAGAAGCTGTCTCTGAGCCACCATTCTAGCAGAACACAGTCTAGGCACAACGACTGCTTGCACTCAGGCAAACCACGTATCAGCTTTGCCGTGTGAGGGCATGCAAAACTACTTAAACGTTGGCAGTTCTCTGTCCTCCCACAATTCCTAAAAGGTGCCATGGAGGACAGACACATCACATTACAGTTCATGTGGAAAGAGCCACGGAGCAGCACTGAGAACTGGCCTGTGGGACAGGGGCTCCGCAGCAGAAGGCTGTGTTGTGCCCTTCCAGCTGCCGAAGGACTCCTCTTTCCTTCACCTTTGCAGGCCTTTGGAGGATTAGGGAGCTCATTTGCTAGTTTTCAAATGGTTGACTTGTGAAACAGTGCCATAAAATTCCCACTTTCCAAGGCAACTATCTCATCCAAGTATCTCAAGGACAAGAGCGTCATGATTTTCCACACCTTTAGCTTGCCAATAAATGCCTTGGTGAGAAGACACATAGATGTTACAGGCCTGATTGCTTTCACATACAAGACGCCTATTTTATGCACTGGCAACAGGAACTTCCTATGTATCTGTGCTACTTTAAATTAAGAAGCAGAAGTCTGTTGTGAGGGCCTCAATCATCTATACCTTAACAGAGGTTTAGCCAATTTTCTTCACATTCTTCTTTCTTCACTGCCTTTGTGATATACCCCAGTTCTGAGGTCTACACTGTTTTCCAATCCAACAAACATTTCCAAGCACAGGGAAGCTAGAAGTTCAGTTTTATTAAGTAATCTAATTGCATCCCTAATTCTACCTTCTGATCCACCCTACTGAAAACATTTATTTAAATGCCACTTCAATACAGAAAGGCAGAGAAAAAAGTATAAGTAGTATGAAAAAACATAATTGCAGGCAACAAAGTATTATTGAAAGGCATTTTCATTCTCGTTTCTTCCCTTTCCACAATATTCCTTCTAGAAGAGCAGCTAAAATGCTAAAAAGTGCCATTCTGATTCAAGACCTCTCCAGGTACATCTGACATTTTAGTGCAGCTCAACCTCATTTGCCCCTTTGCCCGTCTGCCTCACCAGCCACCCAAACACTTATTCTCCAGAGATCAGTACCGAATCAGACTTTATCTCAATTGCCATTTTCTTCTTCTTCCCTTCCACCAGAATGAACAATACTCTTTTCCACTACTGCACAGTGACCGAGCTTTCACTTTGCCACACTTCAAGATAGGAAATGTATATGCCTGACTTTTTGTGAAACCAACAGCAGCATTTCACTACATCTGTTTTTAAAACATTCTACCCAATAATCTTCAAATATATAAAACAACTTATTAAATACTAAGTTTGTCTTCTGGATAAAGAACTGTAAACTGATAATGTAAGCGCATTACCTCTGAAGTAATAATCACAATCTGAAAATTATTGGAGAACAGAAATTAGTCTGAACTGAATGAATGAGCACACACTTGCAGCTTCAGAAGAAGATGCTCCCCAGCTTGTAGTAACTATGTATTTATTTCTTCCATAACTATGGGCATAACTGATCGGAAAAAAATACTACAACTATTTTTCAGTTGTCCAGAATGTGTGGCTTGGTCAAGCAAGATAACATGGGCTAACAGCCTTTCTTGGTTTAGTGGTTAAACAAAAGCAGTTTAAGGAATCTTTTATCAAATCACACAAATGGAAAAGAGAGGAATAAATAGTAGCATGGTAAAAGGTGTAAAAGTCAGAAAACCAGTAAGGAAGTAAGACAAAGGAAAATTCTCACCTCCAAGGACTCAGGATACTGAAAATGTTCAAGCAAATTAAGAACAAAAGCAGTAGTACAGGTTCTCTATAGATCAGGATGGCAAAGTTGTTATAAAGATGCAGAAAAGGTTTGTCTATCCTGCATTTGGGAAGTGGCAGAAAAGTTACTGCATCAAGTCATGATAGAGTGTGTTCCAGTCCCTTGATAACTGAAGAGAGTATCAGAAAGTATCTACTACAAAAACAAACCTTTTAAAATCTAAAGAGCTGGATAAGTATCATCCAAAATCTAGAAGAGATTAGCTGAAAAATAGTCTACCTTGTTGATATACAAATCTTTGGCTGCTACAGAATCTTTTGAAGACTGCAAGTGTACCAATAACAAAAGGCCATTTCAGATAACACTGGCAGATACACACTAGTTAGCCTGACACCAGTCTTGACAAACGTAATACATTTGAGAAATAAAGAATTAGAAGATAAGAATATAATTAGTGATGGTCAATGCAATTCTGTGGAAAATCTACCTTGTCAAATAAACCTGTTTTTATTCTTTGATGAAATAACAATTTGGTTGATAAAGGTAACTACATGGATGCAAACTTAGACGAGACATCTGAGTTGTTATTGCATGACATTCTGATTCAAAAATTAGCAATTCAGTATCAGTAAAGCACATAGTAACTGGATTTAGGTGACTGAATAACAGTTCTCAAACAGTAGCTGCAACTGGGAAATCACCTTGAAAAGGCAGCCTTTCCAGCAGGGATCCACAGGGACTGGCACTGGGCTTGATGATGTTTAACAGTATTTTTTTTCAGTCAGTGATGCCAAAATAAATATAATAAAGTTATTGCTGATGAGATTTGTGAACAACAAGGACAGGCATGATATGTAAGATGTGCTTTGCAAATCATGTTTTACAGATTTCTACTCATTCTGCAGTGCTACTCTGGACCCTCAGGTGACATCTGTACAAGTAAATTGAACATTTCCCTAATACGGGAATGCGCTAGTTAGCTCAGACCAAAAAGCATTCCAGGGAGCCTTCAAATAATTTAAGGTTATGGACAACAGAGTTCCAGTGACAGGAGATGCTGTAGAGTCCAAGAAAGACAAAGAGCAAAGAAAACGTATAAAATGTGACATACGAAAAAAAATGAGCAAACTAGAATCGTTTAGTCTAGAAGAAAAAAATAAGCATAAGCACTTGTATATCGAAAGGACTACTGCATGGGAAAAGGATATGTTGCTAGGACAGGAAGGCATTTAATTATAAGCAAGGAAGATTTAGGTTAATCTTTAGGAAAAACTTTTTGACAGCAAGAACTGTAAAATACTAGAAAAGATTCCACAGAGAAGTTGCAGAATCTCTTGGCAGTTGAAGTTTTAGACAAACATATGCCAAGAGTTGGTCCTGCCTTGGAAAAGGGAGGCTGACTCAACAGGCCACTGACGCCTTTGGAGCCCTTTCAAATATTTTTCTCCCACAATACTATAGCACGCACACAAAAAATTAATACAATTCCCCAGTTCTGAGAGAACAAATATCCTTCTCCCTCTTATGCTGCCAAAACCTAATGTATTTACAACATATCTTTTAACCAGCACAGATAAGAACGTTTGCAAAGTCACAGAAACCCAAAGCCTAGATAGATACTTGTGAGTTCTGCTCAAGTATATTCTTGTATTGATGAAAATAATTTAAAGACTTAGGCACTTTTCTGAGTCATTAGATAATATCTCTAGATACTCCCAATTTTGTTGTGCAGAGAAAAGTCGACCTCCAAATCACTCTATTGTGGGTTTTTTGATCACCTCATCTGTAAAGATGACGTTATTTGTAACAAAGACAATCTTCGTGTTTGCTGATCTTCAGCTTCCATGTGGAGAGCAGACATGAGGTGTCAAAAACAAATTGGTGATACATTCTTTTCTTTTCAACAATACAAACTTTGTGGACACAAAGAAGAAGGGATGCAAAACGTTCTTCCTTTTGTACACAAAGGTATTTTTCCCTAGTAAAACATTGATTTAGAACAAGAAGTTTTAGAAAATATTGATTAGATCTCTTAAGAGAACTATTATAAACATGATACACTTGGCATAGTTCATAAAGCAAGAGTCTGTTTCTACATTTGGACTCTCTTCCCTGGATATGTCAAATACACCTGCATGTTCCCCTTCCACAACTCATCTTTCAAAGAACAAGAAAGAATAGAGCCAAGGGCTTTGAATTGTTCTGTGCCACACAGAGTACATAAATGACAGCAGCATCCCCTAAGCCAGCACGTCTGCAACAACATAAGAAGAGCAGGAACCATTCTTTCTCCCCTCAAAGTACCCAATTCCAATTAAAAAGAAGTATTTCTAATGCCATGTGAAGCTAATCAGAGATACGAATCTCTCTGAGAGATTGAGTATCATCACTGAAGAATCAGTCTGTACCTATTTGATTATGCTAACTCTGAAAAATGATAACACTAGAGCAAGAGTCCAACCTCTGAGAGAAAGTAGCTTTACATTCAAACAAAATTTCTGGCCTTATCTGTAAATCAAAAATGGACTTTCAACACACACACACTTGCTTATACATACGTCTGTAATTTTCAGGACTTTTCAAGTATGTCTTCAGCTTAAATGACAGGCATCACATAAGACCTGTATATTACGGTCATAAGCATTTTAATTTAAAGTTGAGATGTAAAGTAGGAAAGAACTGAAAACCATGATCAATTGTGCTAGCTCAGAATGAAAGTTATCTGCCCACTTGTCATGTTAGTCTAACTCACTGCACCGATAGTACACAGAGTTTAGAATCAAGTAACATTTTTAATGGCTTACATTTTTCTATGAGAAATTATATTAGACTTCTGAATTAGACTTAAAAACCGCTTCCTGTTTCTATTTGAGATCTATCACCTATTGCTCATGCAATGAGAAACAGCGAACAGTAATTCCCTATTTAACTTTGCCACATTATTCACGATTGTACGGACCTCAACTATATTCCCCTTTTGTTGTCTTTCCTCTCCATGCTAAAAAGTTTTAGTCTTGGAAGAAGTTTCATGTCCTCTACCCTTCTCTGTACATCATCTAACTTTTATCTATCCTTCTTAAAACAGGGTTGGGCAGGACTGCATGCACAACTTGAGAAGTGGGCATGCCACTGTGGTGCTGTGTGAATCAGCAGCATCTGCTGTTTTGTCTCCAACCACTTCGAAAACCCCATTTGCGCCCTTGACTACTGCTGAGTATTGAAGCTGAGGCTTTCAAAATACAATCCATTTCAACTTCAAGATCTTTTTACTTAACAGAAACAGCTAATTTATAAATTATTTAATGCCTAGTTAGGTGCATCACTTTTCATCTGCTGACAGGAAGTTACATTTGTGCTTTCTTCCTGGCCAGTTTTTTTAATATCATGAAATACCTGTGTGAGTTTTTGCCACCAGCTTTAGCATTGACTTTTCTGATAGGAAACACTTTGTCAACCCGACACTGATCCCTCTTCCCAGATATTTATGAGCATGATGAACAGGACAAGTCTTAGCACAGAACCTTCTGGGACTTCATTACGAATCAGATCTTACTCCCACCATCTGTTTCTCAGCTTTTCATTCATTACAGGCTAAGCAGACCTTTTCTTTCCATGATGCTCCCTTACTTACCCAACTATTACTCCAACCAGCTGAACATAACTCAGATCATCATTTCTTGGCTGACATACAGAGCTCCACAAAAATGAACCTTGAAAAGAAATCTGAGCTTGGAGGAGGTAAGAAAACTCATGAGCAATTCATATTGGATATTTCATGCACAAGAAATGGCAGTCACAACCAAAATAAAATAACCTGAGCCAGTTCAGTTACGATTTTCAAAACTGTTTAGTTATAATTTTCAAATAACTTAAGATTTTTGAAATGTTGGATATGGAGCCAAGCTTCCCAAAGGTCAAATAATTGCAGGATTGTTGTGTGGTTTTGTTTTTTTTTTTTTAATTCGTGCTCACCTCTATTTTTGGACCAATGATATTTTATTTACTTGTGCTAACACAGGGCTTCTGCCAGGAGTAAAAGCGGTGTTTTATTGCATTCAAGTCTACTCTTTGCCTGCTAAAATTAAACATGTTTCTATTCTCCAGACTTACCTGTAAGACCTCTTCGGCATCTTCTCACACATTAGATCTCATGCCTGTGATGAAGGTTGAGTCAAGTGAAAGCAGAAGGGTCAAAGAAAAGCCACAACACAGTGCAGAGGACTGCAGGGATGTGTGAGATAGGAGTCAGTTGTGCAAGTCTTACTTATACAGTAAAAGACTTGACAGCTCTGTTTATACTCCACTTCTTTATCTCACCAGTCTACATTCCAGTTTAGTCTATAAATGGTTTGGGAAAAGACTATACTGTGTATTGTCCAAAACCTAGCATAATAAAGTCAGTACTGCTTGACCCACATGAACACAGTTCAGCTGAAAACTCTTTATAACCAGACCATTCCTTAGAAACACTTTCCTTTGTGCTCTCCGCTTCCTCTTCACATTTGCAGGAGTTATATCCATGTACCCAAACATCCACCCGCATTTGCCCACAGAAAGGGGGCAATTGATCCATATGCTATTACCCAGTGACTAGGCAACAGGTACCGCAACTTAAAACACTTCAGCCTAAGTTGTTCTATGTTCAGCAATTAGAGATTGGCTTCCAAAATAATTTATTTTCAACTTTTCTTTAAATAGCATAAATCACAATGCTACAGTTGCATATCTGGACAACAACATGAAACACACACACCTTTTCAAAGCCATTTGCTTGAATTTCCCTGTTGTCCCTACCACCAAAGTATTCTGACAGCCCCACAAATTTCTCCACAGGGTTAAAGGATTTAGGTTGAGTGGGAAGGGGTTTCAAATCTTTGTTCCTAGAAGGAGAACCCTTAGGAACTCCCTTAAAGAACAGATGCTAAAAGGCTACCGTGACCTCGCTTCATATGAAACCCAGACTGGATTCTGACTTAAGCAGGAGGTTAATGAGTTGAACAGTCTGACATGTTCATTTGATAGGCAGTGATGAAAGGCCAGCTGTCAGATTTAATTTGTTTGAAGATAAGCTGATTTATTGCTTACAAGTAATATGGCTGGCACAGGGCATGTGTCTGAGTAATGGTATATTTCAAACACTATCACAGACACAGTCAATTCTGGCAGAGTACATTCACTGTTCAGAAAAATAAATACAATTTTTGAAATGCTGTTTCAAGCTATCATTTTTCTGTATCTTCCCATGTGAACAAAAAAAACAAAAACATTTTTTTCCCAATGAATTTTTTTTTCCCATACCTAGCTAGTACACCAAAACTTGCTGCTACCACTTATATCTATCTATACATAGCCACTTAAATCGTACTCACCGTTAAGTTTTAAAAACTGAATTGCAGTCTATTTATAAAGAGATTTGGGAAAGCTTTTTTGTTGCTGCTGTAACAATCAATGCTTTCAACTCCGCATATTCCCTCACTTTCCACTATCAGTATCTCCTGATAGTCTTATGCTTTACCACCATTTTGGATCAAAAAAGAAAGCTCAGAGTTATTAAATAACAAAGATCCAGGGAAATTAATTTAAAAGCCAAAACCAGGCCTGCCACATGACTTTTAGCGTTACATTACTTTTTAATGATTACTGAACAAGGAGTTTTAAATGGGAAAAAGATTAATCACATTGCCCTTACAGGAAAACCAATGGAAGGGGAGTTAAAAGCAGCAGCAGAGTCAACAGCACTGAAGGACTACAAGGTACAGAGAAGCTGAGTGACAGGATAAGAGGCACAAGATTGATAGGGGATACCAAGGTGAATCAGGACAATCAGAAAGGATGGATACACGCACAGAGAAATTGGACATGTACAAAAGTCGAATGAATTGCCCTTTTGCTGAGGAAAAAAATTAACCAAGGTAGAGGTTAAAAAGAGAAAGTTCTCGAGCTGTTTAATAGAAAAGAAAGAGCGAGGAGGCTGAGGGGGTCTATTGGAGAAGGCAGGAATAGGGAAATGGAGGTGACCAGCTACCACTGCCTGCCTGCTCCAAGGCCAGGTGGTTCTGAGATGGAGAAGCCTCCATAAGGAGCACTGTCAAAGCCAGGAGTTTAGACAGAGAGCAATACAAAGACTAACCTCATGTGAACAGAAGATTTTGGTTTCAAGATCTGAAGTGGGCATTCCAGAAAGAGCAAAAGAAGAGAAGGAAGGTAAAATCAGATACCCTGGTTTCTCTTGCCTCTGCTACTACTGCTCCATTTTCTGCCCTTCTCCAAGTTCACAGGCAGGAAGTATTTGCTCCCTGCGTTCAGTCTTGGAATTCCCATCCCCATCTCCATGCCTACTCCACTTTCAGTTTTGCCTCTGGATGTCCACTGAAATTACTCTTGCCAAACTCTTGATGGATCTCTTCCTTGTCCCCACCCATCCTCTACACATCACTGTATCCTCTTAACAATTTGTTGCATCAAGGAGCAGTAGTGCAATGTTTGTAAACACCATTTAAAAGTGTTTGAAAAATAGGCTGTAGAAGAGATAAAAATGGATTGGTATTTCATCTACTTCTAAGCTTTTCTGTCTGGTTAAAAAAAAAGAAAGTACTTCAGTCGTTCATTAAAAAGAGGACTCAACTGTGGTAGTATTTATTTTATATTTATATTTATATTTATTTTTATTTTTATTTATATTTATTTAACCCCTATTATTTAAATAATACCAGGTACATAGATTTGGTATCAGGAAACAATGCAATGGCATAGTCAAGGGTATATATACTAGTGAAAATGAAGGCAGTAAGTCGTCTTGCTATGCAAGTCTTGTGAGGCAAGGCTGGAAAGAAACTGCACAAGGTAACAAAGCATCTGCAGCCAACAGGAAGCTCACATTTCACATTTACCCAGAGTTTTGTAGAGATGATTTCTCAGGGAACAGGGCTTCAGTTGTTCTCATTTTGCTTGGAAAGAAAGAGCTACAGTCCTCATATGAAGAGGAAGCTCATGAGCCATTCACAATAGTAGCAGCGTGAAAGAAACATTTATTGTTTTTGAAACAGGAAAAGAGGGAAAGGGAGTTGTATTAAGTGTCCTAGGCATCACCATCAAAGCGACAAGGAAGCCTCCCACCAGGCTTCACCACAGCCATCACTTCCAAGTCTTAATGCCAACTTATGCCATGCCTGTCCCTGCAGTACCCAATTACCTCCACAGTTTGAAGTACTTGAGAGCTTCTCTCCCTGGTAACTGGCTGCCCTACCAAGAAAGGCTTCAGCTACCTGATGGCCTTAATATGTATTTCTTACAGCACAGGGCTTCAAAGTAATTTTTGTGTTCCAGTCCTGAGGCAGGGTCATGTAGTGCCATCTGTTCTCACTACAGCAATGTCCTCTGTTGGCCACCCTTTGCTGAAAAAGCTGCCCTGCACATGCACCTTTACCTCTCAGGATGAACTGCGTCTCTCATGGGAAACCACCACCCTCGCTATACAGTCCCTTTCCAGAAATGCTTGGGTCAGTTCTGTGATGAACTTTGTAACAGCTACAGTTTTGAAAGCTGCAGGCTGCATAAAGAAATAAGGTTTATCAACTCGTACTGCTCTCATTACAAGACCTGATGCAAAAGTGGAAAAGAAATTAAAAGCCAGTACCGATTCTGAAGTTCTGCCAAGTGTATTCCGAAGTATATTAATTGTCTCTGTGACAGAAATTGCCCATCCAGCATGACCGTTAACTTCCTATCTGAAATAATAACTACCTACTTAAAAGTTTCCACTCAGCTGTAAAATCTAACATGAAAATCTTGTTGAAAAAAACCTGCTGAAGGGCAGTCCTTTAATGAAGGCAAATCTTTCTTCTGTATCTACTAAAACTAATTGTTTTTCCTTACTCAGTAGCATCAGATGACCCCATTTTCCCATCAATGCTTGTAGAGGGGAAACAGTCCGAGAATATAAACTCACTGGTATGGCACTATGCTTTTCCTGCTTTAAGCAATAGCATTTTTCCTGTGTCCTATACTGGGATTCCTATGTTGACCAAGTAAAATTCCATATGATACTGCTGGTTTTGTCTCTATTTGTTCGCAATTTCTGTTTCCCTTGTTTATGATCCAAGTCCTCCATGCTATACCCCCAATTATCTCCTTAAATGTCTCAATCCTTAGGAACACTCAACATCCCAAAGCCACAACAAAAGTAGATACATGCTTTCAGAAATGCAGGCATTCCTAAACAGAGAGATAGGATCAACAGATACTCCTGTTTTTTTTACTCCTATGGCAATTTTAAGCGTCTCAAAGTTATCATACTTCCTGTTTGTAAAACAGACCTACGACATCTTGTAAGCTGTTAGATTTTGAGTATGTGAGCAATGCAGCTTTGCCTCCTGAATCTTATCAATGGGAAATTTTTTTCTACATTCTTTTACTACAGTCCTAATTCTAGTTGAAACTGCTGCCATTACCTGGATTAATCCAATGGATTAACAGGTCTTCTTTTTTATTTTAACTTTTAAATTACTATTTATTATTTTGTTATTTATCATTCTTTTAACTTTAGTTAAACGATGTCCAACAATGATTTTAAAAATGTAGCACATTACCAATTAAAAAAAATAATAGCACATTACTTGTATTTATCTCCAAATTTGTAAAGTTTTGTAATTATGAATAAAATTCAAATGGAGTCAGTAAGAATAGTTTTAAAAAAACCTGAAAATAAAAACTATTCTTCTGCTAGTGAGGTTAGTCACCACAAGCAATGTGACATCCTGCAAGATGCCACAGTGTACATAGTATGCCAAATTCAGATCGACCCTTCTGAAGCACACAGATGGAGTAAGTAGCCACCACACTTTGCACAGCCAACATACAGTGTAATATCTCTTTGCTTCTTGCAATGTAGATTACTCTTTCCTAAATGCATATTGATATATTTGACATCTGCATCCCAGCTAACAGACCTGGCCAGGTATGCAATGGGATATTTATGAGTAGTGGGGTGGTCCACATACATTTTGTACCCCATGAGAACTTAGAGAACAGTAGCAACACTGAACCCTGATCCTAAATTTCTGGATGGTTACCAAAAGTCCCTCTGCAGAAATGCACTGTATGATCCTAAGGGAATTGACATGAAAAGTAGATTTAACTTGTTTTTAAAAAAATCTGAAATTAAATGTACATCTCTCATCATCCCACTGACATCTACAAGTTACTAAAATCTTTGTGCTAGAATTGCACAGAAAAATCCTTTTCCATCAGAGCATCGTCCTTGTATCTCAAAAGCATTCAGCTGCTGTCACTTGGAATGCAAGACAATTGTCATACCAGCATGATCCAGGATAATAATGCACTAGTTGAAATTAATCCAAGCTCCAACATGGTATCACTAAGCTGCTGCTGTATGCCAAGTAATTGTGTATCTGCAACATCGCACACAGAACCTATTTGCAAAGCATTTAAATTAGGTTGGCACACATTTCAGGACCTTTCCACAACAATGCAGACAAGCAATATTCTAGTTA
>NW_008825109.1:971766-1011905 GCF_000699105.1 Pygoscelis adeliae | reverse complement strand
GAAATAGAAACTGGTGAAGAGATCGGCAGGAAGTTGGGAAGGGAAGTAAAATTAACCAGACGAAGAACAGTGTTCATGTAAATGAGACACATTATAATGCAGCATTTATTTTAGTTCCAGAGGAAGGAAAGATGTAGGAAGCAGAAATGACATTTTGTTTGGATCTTCTTCATTGAGCAGAACAAGGCAGGGTAACTCAGCTAGACAGACCCAATAACATCAGAAGAAGAACATGGCAGTCAAAAGATGGGCTCACAAAATTTCTGAACACTTTCATTAACATTTAGATTTATATACTCCACATATTTGAGCATGACAGCTGAGCTCATCAGAGCTTCAGTCAAGAGAAAAGCTTATAAACACAGGCGTTGATGACAGCACTAGTGACCTGAGTGAAGAGACTGACCTGAGACTGTGATACGTGTCAGCTGTCACGGTGATATCCAAGTGCCAGTTTTAGTCTGGATTTTTACATACTAGGAAAAGTTAGAGAGAATTTTTTTACTCTAGAGATTTGACATTCAACAGCAGCTATCAGCTAACTGCTTTTAGTTGTGATTTTATTTGCTTTCAGAAAGAACAAAGATAAAAAATTTCCTAAGTTTAGGTTTGTAGACCTCATTAGGACGATGGGAAAGTGCAGCTTTAACAGACAGCCTCAACAAAATCCTGTAAAACTGATACTTAGAACACTGACCACATTTGCACAACCTTAGATACAAGTTGCAGATGTCGTATTTTAGCAGAAATGGTGCAATCAGCTCTCTACAATTCAATCTATGAGGAAAGTCTTATGATACCCAACACATTTCAAGGCCACATACCAGAACAGAACCTATTTAACTAACCAAAGAAAAGCAGGGGTTTTAGTCAGGAATTAGACTTCACAATACGTTTTTATTTTCTTATAACTTCAGTTTTAGCCCACAGCTCTGGTTACAGATTTCCATGGGCAACACTGCAGCTCCTGACCCAGCCTGAGAGGGACACAGTGATGGCGGGTCTCTCCTATGCTAAACGAAGGGCCAGATTTGTTCCGCAGAAGGTTGCACAGGGGAAAAGGTAGGTGGTGGGCAGAAGCCCTAATATGTTCTGTCCCACTCTGGACAGCCCTGAAAAAAGCACTCGAGGTTGTGCACTTCAGTGAAGAGCTAAGCTGAGCACTATAAAAAGTAGTCATAAATAATCAGTATTTTAAATTCTGATAGAAATATATAGGACAGGCCCCAGTCTGTAAAGCTTACCTTTTGTATAAATAATATGTCACTTAGGAAACAGAAAGAGAGATGAACTGATTTGTTAAAGAAGTATGTACCAAGAAGTTTCCCATATTTTGCCCAGTCCAGTGCTTTATCTACAGTTCTACTTTCTGGAGGCAGACACTTTTTATAGGAAATGTTTCTTGATCTTGTAAAGCGTGAGGAAAACTGAAAACAAAACAAGACCTGGACTCATACTGCTATTTTTCATTAAAGCCAAGAAGCTGTTCTCACCTTGCCATGGACTGACTTTTCATCAACACTCCACAGAACACGAACGAACACTGCTTGAAGCAGTAAACCGAAATCATCAATAGCTTAGTAAATGTACTTCATGTGTTTCTAGAATGAACATCAAGGTGTGTCAAAGAACAGATGAAAACATCTAAGGTTTCACCTACCTCAAAACCAACCCAAGCACACGCATAGACTGAGGAATATTAATAACAAGTTTTGTCTCATAAAGAAGGCAGCCAATGCAGACAAGCTACACTTTGATACATAACTTTTGGAATGTCTTAGAAAATGAATAAAAATAATTTTATTTGGCTAACAGCACCGAGAAGGCTTGGCTTATCCCTTCCTGGAAACTTAGTCTACCTTCAAAAACCCTGCAAAAGCACTAAGACCTACAAAAAGATGTGGAGGATGACATTTCTGTTGAAGAAAACTATAAAACAGGGAAAGATAAAGACAGTAAAGGCAGATGGCAGTCAGGAATGGTTAATCTTTTTTTAGTCAATGGAGAGGCCAATAATTTTATTTTGAAAAGCTTTCCTTTTCATTGCCTGTTACCATTCTTTACTGTGGCTTCAAGTGTGATGGTAGTGAAACACCCCTGTAGTGACAATAATCTATTTTCTCAGCATAGTTCTTGGTACAGAACCCCCTCCTAGTGACCCCAATTCATATAATCTAAAAATCTTTAAAATTTTGAAACCATCCATACTCCAGGCTTAGCTTTAATTTAATCTTAGCCTGGTCTGAACTTCTGACTTCTGGAATCCAAACTAAACTGGTTTAGCCTTCGTTAGCCCTACATCAGTTCCTTAAAAACTTGCCACCTCAGAGACAAATCCTCTGCACACAGAAATATCACAGAGGTGAAGGTCTTCGGCTTGGATTACAGTGTTACCTCAAAGCAAAATACATATTAAAGGCCTTCTTCAGTTCCTTTATTCCCCTATTTCCTGCTCACTTCCACCTAAAACTTGTTAGCTTCTCTGCATAGAATCCTTCCTGTTCTGTCTCTCCCCCAAGCTTTGTCTTCTTTTCTTGATCTTTCATTACATGTGTCTCGTCCTGCAGATGGTACTCAAATGACCCTCTCAGCCACTGGTTTGCAACAATTTTGGTAAGTTTTAAGGCAAGATTCCTTTTCGAATTAACCATCCTGAGTTCCATATCCTTATTTATATTTCTACCTAATGTTTTGTATCTCCCACTATCATTTTGTAAGAATCCCTGCATTTTCAGGATTAAAGTCAAAGTTTAATTTAAATAAAGTATCAGTGTATACAGCCTATATTTCTTTCAAATGCTACAAAACTCACCGTATGCAACTTTGTAAAGCATTTTATCTATTTTTATACGGTCTTTAAAAAAATACTGCTTACCAATACAACCATCCCTCCTCCACAGCTTTACCTCCTACAAGAAGCCTGAATAATTGAAATTTCCATTTTACTTGGAACTTCCACTAGTAATTACCCTCTAATAGCACCTTTCAAAATCAATTCAAAATGCTTAGCTCCCAGGAAGAAGTCTTAGAAAAAAATGCTGCAAAGTATACTAGTTGGCTCCAGCTTATGGATACTTGAAAAATACTATTATTTCTGGTGATCTCAAATAATTTTTTTTCTAGGGGAGTCAACAGTGACCACTAATAGAAACAGGTATCACGTGACAAGGTAAAAATAAAAAGGTGTTTTAGCAGACCCCACACTTTTCATAGAATCATAGAATCATTAAGGTTGGAAAACACCTCTAAGATCATCGAGTCCAACCGTCAACCCAACACCACCATGCCCACTAAACCATGTCCCTAAGCGCCGCATCTACACATCTTTTAAATACCTCCAGGGATGGTGACTCAACCACTTCCCTGGGCAGCCTGGTCCAATGTTTAACCACTCTTTCAGTAAAGAAATTTTTCCTCACATACAATCTAAACCTCCCCTGGTGCAACTTGAGGCCATTTCCTCTCGTCCTATGCAGCAGTTCTGAAGTCTAAAAAGACAACCTTATATGCCAGAAATGATACCTAGAAAAACTTAATCCATAGAGTCCCCAAAACAATTATAAAAATGACAGTTTGTTTTGGTTTTTTTTTAAACAGAAAATGAAGTGCAGTGGATTTATGTATGAAAGATATTGGAGTAATGACTACTGTGCAACTTAGGTAACATCACTAACCCCAAATCCTCCCCTTGGTGTTGAGTTATGCTGGGTGGCTATTTATTAAACTAGTCCATCAAATGTGAGGTCTGTAAGACTTTCACAAACTGTGGCCCTCCTTAGTGTCTAAGCACTATATACACAAACGACTTATGCTTTTTACCAAGGCAAGTCACTGAACACCAGCTTGAAAAGCAGACGCTGCCAGTGCAGAAAGCTGCAGCAGGGCTAATCTGCAGCAGTGTTCACTGTAGCTGACAAGAATATTAAGAAGCGCCAAGGATTAACACAGAGCTGCAGTTCTGTTCCAAAGAGCTTCTAATTATGATCATCCTGTAGCCATACTGCCTGCATTTCAACTCAGTCCAAAGCACTGCCACTTGTGTGGTCGAAGAACAGCTACATGTCCATTGAGTGCCATTCCCAGTCCCATATATCTCCAGAAGTCCTGTCTAAGGAAACTTTCTGCTTCTGGTCTACACCCAGAATACCAGTCCCTTCAAACCCTTCAAAGAAAAGTGGCAACCAGTTTTGGTTTTGAGAGAAAACTGCCTCATACTCTTTGACAAGCTAAACTGTGCAGGTCTCTAGAAGCACCCCAAAGCCACAGTCTGATTTTCCAGAAGACAGCACTGAATCACAGCAACACATTAACAAATCAATGGTAGCAGCTATTTGGCATACAAGTCTGGAAGAATACTCTCTTGTACAGCACTTTACACCATCACTCCATATGCCTTCCTTTAAAAAATTGCCCAACAGTCTTGCCTTCTTTCCAAGACTCCAAAAATCTAAACCTTGCAATCTGACACTTTGTTTCTAAGATTTAAGAGTAGCATCATCCAAAAAAAAATTACCACCACTATGTGTATATGAAAAATAATTTCAACAAAGGTTAAACCCATCAAAGAGCACGGTGGGAAGAAAAAAAAATTCAAATGAAACAATGCAAAGGTGGTGTAGGAATAGCCCAACATCTGATACATGCAGCTGGAAGAGGTGGATCTTACTACACAGCAAAATTAACATGCAAATAAACATCTTTCAACAGAAAAAAAAAAAAAAAAACAAAAAAAACACACATTTGGTTTTTCATCAAAAGGTACATTTTTATTTCTGAGTGGATCTGCTTAACCTAGTCTAACTAAAAATTAGCCCAGCCTATTTTTTTCCCTTTTTTTTTTTTTTTAAAGCTTGGAAAACTAAAGCATTAAGATGTAGCTTGAAAAATAAATAATCAAGTCTTCATAACTACACAGGAAACAAGTCACCGTATGGTCCCCTTACTACACAGGCAAAGGAGGTTTAAAGAATGTCAGAAGTCCTCATTAGCAGTTTGCAATTATAATAAAGTCACTCGATCTGCATTTAATGACAAACCATTCTTGCAGATTGCCCCTGAACGCTGACAGTTTTCAGCTCCAGTTCTATAGTTTTGCTCCTTCTGTGGCCTGGAGAAGAGCACAGGAAGCAGCTGTTTGATGCTTGGCAGTATTAGGGTTTTCCAGTAGATGTGGTAAACATATGCAGGCAGAAACATCTTTGAGTAGCTGCAACGGAGTAGGATAATGAAAAATTTCTATCTTCAGAGAGGGCTTCAGCAAACAGAAGCAGAGGCTCCCACCACTTGAATAACTCTTCAGATGGGAGAAATAGTATGCTTCTGGCACTGAAGCTGTTCCCTGGCAAAAGTTTTTCAGGAAGCTGTTCTGGATTTTGTTATACTGGACAGCATGACTACACAGGGTTAGCTACAATGGTTACATGCCAAAGTAGAATGGTAACATTGTTTGGATTCATGTTATAAAATCCTAGTTTTTCAATTTGATTTGTATTAAAATAGTTAAAACTCAAGCCTAAAGCTGCTTTAAACCTCTAGAACAGCTCCCCTTAACCTAACAGAAAACTGTTGCTGTCTGTTGCCTTGTAAACCTAAATAAAATCAAACCCAGGTATTTCTGATTTCTGCTTTAAAAGCAAAGAGATCCTATGCCTAGAATGTAAGCCGGCAATCTCAGTGGAAACGCCGAGCCAAACCAGACCCGAGCACACACCAGCTACAGGCTGGCTCGGCCCCCTCCGCAGCAGGCAGCCCATGCGCTTCAGGGGACAGCACAGCCACAGGTGCGTGGATGGGCCGTACTCGCTGTGCCTCTCCCAGCTCACAGGATGGCTGGGTTCAGTCCTAAATTTTAACATCCAGAAGAAAATAAAGAATGTATTTTTTGTCAGTAAACTTAGCAGGCACAACTCTGAATACATCTGCTAAGGATGCCCACTGAAGTGGTGCCTTCAGCAAAAGCACGCTCCAAAAGCAGTGCCAAGTGATTGTATTTCTCTCCCCAGATCCCTGCTGCATCAAAAGTCTAATGGTGAGAGTTCTACTCCTCTGCCTACCAACAGCTCCAAACAGGGCTTTGCTGATCTACTTCCTCAGCACCACTTGCGTAAGACTTGAAAAACACATTGGTGCTTATTTTCAGGAAAATTCAGGATACTAGTGTGAGATTCCTAGCCAAATGGGCTCAGTTATCTCATTTGATTTGATAAAGGACTGGAGATAGAGGTGCAAAACAGATAGCAAAATGCTAACCTGGTCATATTATTTTTGCAAGCTAACAACTTTGCAACAGAATGGTTTCTTTTTTATGCATGATAAAGAGATTCTCATTAAGTACCCAAAATCCAATTCTGTCATGCATGAAAAAAATAATTCCTACTGTAACAAGTGGATTTTAACTCAGTGTTTTGTGCTTTTGTGTAAAACAGGCTGAAAAAACGTTGGAATTTTTCTCATTGGGAAATGAGGATTTTGTTTAATTAAAACATTTTGTGAGAACATAGGCATTTCATCAATATTTTAAACAAAAACAGTGCCAATGTTTTTGAAGTGCTCCATCCTCAAATGAGATTGATATTTTGTCCCAGTTAAGCACAAAAAGCTCTGACATCTCAGAATCTCCCACAGAATGAAAATTCCTCATGATCAGTTACAAGCTTGAAGCTTGAGTCTGCAAGTGGCTGTCGTGATCCATTTCAAAGGATATTTACTTGTATTTACAGCAGAAAAATTCTTCATGAATATGAACTGGAGAAGTCTTGGAAAAAATCACCACAAAAATAATAACAATGTAAACTCTCTGCTTCTTCAACAGTATTTTTATTGTTCCTTGAAATCAAAATTGTCCACATCCCATATGCAGCAAAACTAAGATTTCTTTCAAGAAAACCCACAAAAGCAGGTATTTTAAAAGTATTGACTCTTCAGTTTTGTACATATGTAAACAGGATTGTTCCAGTGACACTATTGAACCACCCACTTACAGCAGCCGAGGGGATGAACAGGGGCAAGAGGTTAACTTACTGAAACCAGGACAACAGCCATGCAATCTTTACAGCAAAGCAAAGCATAATAGTGAAATACTCTTGAAGTTCATCACTTCCTAAACATTTCAAATAATCTCAACGCATAATTTTAGGAAGCCTTTTTTCTACCTTTCTTTACAAGTTTTAACTTGAATCTATCACAGTATTCAGTACCAGTAGCATAAGGAGAGAGGTGAGGCATGAAGTTCCTTTATTCCTTTTCATGTTGAGACTCCACTTGCTCTTAATACTCTGAGCACTACCTCTTCAATTATGTAAACTTTTGGGATTTCTTGTGGGACTTAATCATAACCAATGTACAATTCTTCCAAGGTTAGGAATTAGGTTTTAATTTACCCTTCACCCAGCATGGTATGCATATATTCTGAGAAAAGACACTAAAACCGTCCCTCTTGAAAGCAAACATCCCGCTATAACCAAAGCCATTTTTTTTCCTCAATGAGTTCTTCAATAGAAGGAATAATTCCATACATACTAGCTCTAATAAGTGTAAATTGATGCAGTTGGTACAACTGATTACAGGTTTCCTACTATTCCTGAACCTTCTGAAATACACTTTTCATTCCATTAGCAAACATTTGTGTAACAAACTGATAGAGAAAGATTGAAAAACCATCTTCCTATGTACATTCATGAAGTTGTTAGACAGAAGCAAAGATAACACAGTCTGATTGTTCCTGATCTACAGGAATTCTTGTAGAACTTGAACTGCTCAGAAGAGGAAGGTGCTGCTATACTGGATGGAAGCAAAGCAAGTACCCCATTTTGTTTATCCATACCTCTAGTTAACTGGGAAATGTTTTCCTTGAGGAACATCTCTTTAGTAACAGGTTTTCTCAAATATGTATTTGGTACAATGCAACATACATACCAAAACTGTCCCTGAGATTCTGTACTCCTGACTACTGGTCACTATGCTCAGCAACTGAATAGTCCCCAGTTGTTCATCCCTTTTGGCTTGAGCAGAGGGGTGGGTGAGAGCAGCAGTGCTCTGACAATAATATTGTGGAGTGATATCCAGAGCCGAGGAGCAGCAAATAGCTTTGTTGGAGACAGAGTTGAAAGCTTTCCCATCTCTTCTATGCTCAGTATGCTGCTGGCCAGTAGCCAAAAAGCACTACTGACTGGTGGCTATATACTAGAAGACAACTAACGTTCGAAAGGATGAGAACTAACATTACAAGAACCATGGAAGAATTTTCTGACAAGCAGGTTTATAAACTAGAGGCACCGTAGGATTAAGAAATGAGTCAGTTTGCTATCTAGTAGCCTGGCACAGCATGGAAACAGAGAAGATAACATAAAGAAGGAATGGCAAAATGAAGTTCTCCAAGATTCCTTCCCAATGCCAAAGCAAAAAGAAAGCAAAAGGAAAGACTTTTTCAAGTGAGCTGTTAATTAGCTAAGTGATATAAAACAGGATATAGGCTGAAATATTTCATCATAAAGCATGAAATAATACCCCTGCCATTATTGTCAAAGGAAGATGCTAAACAACAGCTGTGCCAGTATGGGTTATGAATCAGTAAACTTAGGGATACCTTACACTTAAGACTTGTAAAGGGGGCTGAGTGAGGTGCTCTGAAGCAATAAAAAGTCCAGAAAGACTGGGAAAAGCGTCCAGTCCAACATTCAAGGGAGCTGAACAGGGTTATCTGGATAATTAAAAAGTCTTATCAATCAGACACTGGGCTCTGGTAAAATAATACAGTAGCTGATGTGGGGTTCAAGCAATTAAAAGAAGGAAATATAATGAATGACAACTGAGATAGATTTATGGAAAACAGGTCTTGTTAAATGATGTGATATGATATGATATGATATTTTGTGAATGTGGAAATCGTTGCTTTAAATGAGATGTGCTACCTCTGATGGGTGAACTGGTAAACAGTAGTGCCTTCTGTAATGTTCAGACCAAAAAGAGCAAATAGAGCGTTCGGATGTACAAAATGGGATCTCAAATAGTGGTGTAGAGGCAATGCTATTTCTGTGTTTTGGGCTAACACAGATGTTCCTGGAACATTATCTGCTCTAGGACAGCGGCAGTAAGTTGGAGAGTTTAGAGAATGGCCAGTAGAACAACTGAGGGATCAGAACATACCCCTTTACTACAACATTCAAGGACACCTATCCATTCATCTTGTCAAAGAGAAGGTAAAAAAAGACTACAGACTAAACAGCTACACAGGAAACAGAAACTTAATTATTTAAGAATTTCTGTCTAGCTGACAAATACCCAATCAAGACAAATTACTGGAAGTTGGAGCTGGATAAATTCAGATCAAAATGTGCACCACATTTCTCAACAAAGGAAAATATTAAGGCACTTATAGTAACTAACTACCAAGGGTTATGGTGGATTTTTCAATCACTGGGAACTTCTTAAATATCAGTGTATATGCTATAGTGGATGTTATTCAAATATAGCTACAAGCCTGAGAGCCAAAATGAGAACAGTAAACCCCTTTGTTCTGCTTTACATGGCAGATCAGGGTAGGTGACCACAACAGATCTTTCTGATCTTTTAATCTCTGCATCCATGGATAATTTCCCCTCATTTTTTCTTTAATAGATAACTACTGTGCTCTGTTACGGACAAAGTCCTCCTATTGGTTCACAAGGCACTGAAAATAGTACTTATTTTGTACTTCATTGCAGTTTTGAACTAAAGCCATGGTAACAGCTCATCAGCTCAACAGTTTTAGGATGCTTATTTGCCTTACTCTACTTCCTCAAGAAAGCAGCCCTAGTTAGTTCAGAAAGTGACCTACTTGACTGAGAAATATGGGTCCAGCAAAAGCATCATCAGCAAGTACTGCATCCTCCACCACACTGTACTGTGTTCACAATGTGGTGCTCTACAATAATCCAGTCTTCTCTTTCCAACAGGAAGACAAAACCAAGACCAAGACAAAACCTTACCACAACAATGCCTTAAAAACAATAGTTACGATCTCTTCATTATTCACTTTCTAGTCCTCCCAATAAAAAGATCTAATCAAAAGTATATTTTTTCCATCAGTAAATACCATGCCTCACTTAAATATTTGTCCCAATCACTCCTCTGCTAAATCTCTGTATTAACACAACATGCTGCTGGCTCACAGGAAATCTTGAATTCTCTGCAGATGTTGGAAAGAAGGACAGAAGTTAGTCCTTTATGTTTTGTCGCTAAATTCAAGATTTGTTGGGAAATGTCGTCCCATAGCTTTAAGCACAGCTGTATGCTGACATGAGCAGTTGCCTTGGAAACTAAACTGCTCAAAATGTAATAAGGACAGAAGACATGTTAGCCAACAGCTTCAGAATTGTTCCCCTCATTAAACAACTATACCATTTGTCAATCTCAACAGTATTACAGGAACTGCCACTATTCTGTCAATAGATGTCTTGTCCATGGAAAACAGGAAGGTTCCTCCCTGCACAAGGTAGTTTCTATCATTTGTGCATTTATAAGGCTTTGGGGTGGGGTTTTTTGGGTAGAGGGGGGTTAGATTTAGGAGAGAATTACCACAGCCCTCATTATAGCTAGTTATTCAGCACTCTGATATCTGGAATGGAATAAAACCATACAATGATGTTTTTTATGTTCCCCATTCATGCAAGGTGGAGCCACAGTCTTCACTTAAACATTTCAATATTGCAGACTGTCATTCAAGATGCACACAACACAAATGAACCAAATGACACCTGCTGAGAGGAATAACTTTCAGATTTGTGCACACAGGAAAAAAAAAAGAAAAAAAAAGATTACTTGGCAGGTTCATGATCTTTTTCATTCAACTCTAGAAACTGTGCAATTTTGACCAATAAAAAAGCAAAATATGAGTTCAGATGACTGTTCAAAACATACCATACTGACAAAAAAGTAATATTTAACAAAACTGTGGTTTATTTCAATGTGAGGACGATGTGATACATACAGGCACTGATATTAAAGGCTAACTTAGGAAGAGCCATTCCGCTGACTGATGTAAAATCCTTGCAACAGTACACATTTTTAATTATCTGTACTACATCAAACGCACTGAGATTTGAATAAGGGATGCAGAATTCCGCATCGGCATATACGAGAAGAATTTTCAAAAGCACTTAAGGTCATCTTTGCTAGAAGACATCTTTTTCATGACAAAAAAAAAGAAAACACTGCCTTGTCTCCTCTGTTTCAGGAGATCTTCCATTAAATTCAGGAGCAGAGTCACTTGTGCCCCTCTTTCAAATATACCCCATAGCCCAGCAGGCAGGGGCAAGGGGGAAGATGGAGAATGAAATTTCACCAATGAACCCATGTACCATGATACCATCAGTGGCAATGTGGATGCCATGAGAGTTCAAAGAAATACGCATCTATGTTCTCTTGCTTACTGCTTTGGGGATTCTGTGGGTAACTCTATAGTTTAGATGCCATACTTCTCATAAGAATTGTCTTACCAATATGCTCCTTAAAGACAATATCTTCTGCCTTCACATCTTCGTAGGTACCACCCTGCACCTCTACAGTTCTTGGGGGAATCTATGACAAGCCTAACTGTAAGACTTGCTTAGTTGTTACCAGTGACCGATTAAACAGTTCAAGATGGCAACTTCCTTCTAAATCAACATTGTTCATTCTCCCCCAAAGCACTCAAAAAGCAGAGGAAAGAAGGTTAAGCACATAATGCTTCGAGCTTGCTTCCAGCTCATCCCCTTTCTTAGGGCTTAGATGACCCAGGATGTCCCAGAAATCCAGCAGAGCCCCTTTGCCTTAATCTGCAATACTGCTCTTTGGAAGCAGCTCTTCATTTCTCCCCCTTTACTAGACACTCTATCTTAGAAATACTCTCTTGAAATTCTTTTTATAGTTTAGTTCACTGTTTATTTCCTACCATGTTCCAAACAGACCTCTTATCTCCACAGTCAAAATAATATGCATAATTGTCACAATTAATAATCAGTTCTCCAGCACATTTTTCCTCTTTTTTTTTTTTTTAATACTTTCAGATCACTAAAGTCGGTCTGTGACAAGAGCTTGATCTGTGACGAAGATGTACAATGATGAGTCAAGTATGTGTATATGAGATGACTGGATTGTGATAATTGATTCTGTATGAGCTTCCTCTTATCTTTTCTGGCCTCCAGCATGGCTGAGAGCTTTACCTTAAGGCATGCAGCAGCATCAGAACAAATTTACCTCCAGACGTTTCAACCCAAAGCTCTCCATGCAATTATTCATACTGAGCTGACAAGCTTTAAGAAGCAATTTCCTGGCACCCTTGTATTAGCCTCTGGATGGTCTTTTGCCACAAGCAGGGCAGCAGCAACAGACCTGTTTGGGGAACCCATAATCTGCCATCTTGACTGTGTGCACAGTACAGATGAGACCTTTTCAGAAAGGTGGTGGTGTTGGGGAGGTTGCTATAAGATAGCATCTTAGCAGGTAACTGCATTGTTTCATGCAGGTGGTGCAGATTAATTATTCAAGCAGTTTGATATGGCAGCTATACAGTCTTCAAGACTTGCACTCTACAAAGGAAAGGAGATGGTACAGTCAGGTGATAGTCTGCAGGCTTAGTGGACTCTGAAAATCCTTGTTCGTGTCAAATACTATTTTTGTAGACAACTAATGCATGAGGTTGGTTTCGTGATAATTACGAAATTTCTCTCTGTACCATTAGGAAAATGGAGAGGGTACTGGCACAACAGCTAAACTGCTCAGGGTCTTTGAGTCTTTGTGCCAGTTTTGCAGCTCGTCATGATGTAGGTTGAAAACTCATCTCTGTCCTTCAGAAACAATAGTGAGACTGATTTCTGGATGAAGCTAAAGAATGTGACTAGAAAAGTGACTTAAGAGCATGCAGTGAGCCAGCATTGCATTTGCACCTCTGCCTAGGGAGATGCCTTGTTCTCTCTCTCCCCATCTCCTATCCCTAAACAAAACAAAAATCCTACCACCAAATAAAGAGGTAGAAATAAGACTCAGACTACTCACTGTTAGAGGACCAGTATGCCATTTTAAGCATCCAGTTCCTACAGAGCTTAAACAACAATACAACCATAGATTTTAAGATTTGCTTAGTATTTTCAGTATTTGTAAGACCTTATGAGAGGGTGGGGCAGGGTATTTTGGGGTTTGAGGGGGAGAGGCACAGTGAGGGTTGTTTTTACAGAATGAAAGGATTAGAAGCAAAAAGACTGTGACTTTAAAAACAAATTTATCACACAAGTCAAGAAAGGTTTCAGCTTGTTGTCTGAAGACAGAGCATAGTTAATGGAGGACAGCAAACCTGAAAGGGTAATTCATTGCATCAGTCATATCAGCCTATTTCAAGAGGAACTGAATTGCCCTGTGGAAGTATCTACTTATCTCTAAACAATTAGCTTAGACTAGACACTGAACTTTAGACAGTGTTAGGTGAGATGAATCACCCCTTCCTTTATTCTCTTCTACCTCTGTACCTCCCTTTGCCTGCTGGAACATAAGGAAAACATTCCCTGTTTGTAATTTATGCAGGGCCGACACTGTTGTACCCTATTCAGCATCTCAAGTTACTTGTGAATTAATCCCCGAGTCTCTAGCCTATAGGGAACCAGCAGGATACAGATATAGCTGGTTTTTACAAAACAATAATCCCAAACCAGAAAATTCCAGTAACTGAGTTTTTCATGTGTTCATAGAGTATTAGTCTACAGGTGTTCTCCCGTACCTCCAAACATCACAAAGAAAAAAAAACCAAACCACCACCAGAGACTTCAAATGGAAGTACCTCTTCAAAGACTGCCAACCAGTGAAGCTAGGCTACCCCCAGGCCTTTTTTAAATGAGGCACAGCAGGTAGCCAAGACAAGCAAAACTTCGATCTATGTTGCTATTTTCCTTAGCAAAACATTTAATTTCAGCAAACATACAGAAAATTTATATAGCTGCATTCAGACCTGGTTATCTAATAAATTCCTTGCTGAATTTTTATTATTCAATTAATGCACAAATATATATCTACCAGTAAACACAGATTAAAAGTCAAACATAAATTGTGAAAGAATTCTGTTGCCGCAACTTCTCTGCCTACTAGATTTTGATCAAAGTATATCAGTCTCTGTATAGCCACATCTGTCTTTTGCATATGAAAAAAATTTCACCTATAGAAAGTGACAGTTCTTCAGTTTAGGAGAAAACAGTGTCATTGAGCAACTTCCTAAAGATTCGACTTTTATCCATATTGCTTTTATCCATACTGAAACCTTTTCTTACCCCTTTGCTAAGTGTCCCAAGTAAATTTGCATTCCTGTCTAATCATGGGCCCAATAAAGCACAGTACTGACACTGTCATACGATTTCTCAGTGAAAAGCCAATAAAGTTTTAAAGTAATAATGGCTCTTCATGGCCTGCTAGGCAAACTGACTAATGAACCTGGGCTTTGGAAAAAGAAATGCTTCCAATGACACAGAAAGGAAGGTTACAAGATTGGGGAGGCATTTTAAAATCTACTCACTCGGTGAGAAATTCAGGACAGGGAAAATAGCTTGTCGGACTGTTTAAGCTCAGAAGTAGAAAAACAGTGAGAGTCCAACCTGCTCATCAGCCTCACACACATCTGCACAGGCAATAGCAAGAGGGTTTGTTTAGGGACTGCAGATCATGCAACCTATGTTTAAGCAGACAGCATGCAATACTGACTGCAACAAATAGGGTAAAGTTGCGACACAGTTGCTAGCTCGTCCTTCAGCTGGAATAACAACTGTGTGGTTAGTATTTCAGCTTTGCACCACTCCTAACAGCAGGTAAAACATTATAAGCTGGTACTAGAGACACCTTGTATTCAAAAGTACCAGCCTCAGAAATTACGATGAGTACCTCAGTTTTATTTAATTATTTACTCTAGCCCTCAAAGTTACGGACAGGTACAAAGCAGAAAGATCCAGAAGAAGAGCTGGGTAATTAGAAATAACACCAAAAAGTTTTACTTGATGCCACCCCATGAGCAGGGGCAGTCTGGGCAGGCAACGGGCTTACACCCTGGGACCCACATTGCTCATCCTTGCTCAAGGCTCAGTGAGCCGACAGCTGGCTGGCAATCAGCAGCCAGCTCCATCCCATTCCTAATGAGCTTTTCAAATGACTCGTTATTGCAAGAACTGCCACATTTCCACAGCATAGTCCTGGATGGAAGTAGATAAACCACGTGTCTTTGACAGTATGACTGTAGAATAACATGGCAGTATGTTTCCAGGCAACATCTTCAGAGTTCATGTAAATACTCTGCAATGAGCAGTGTTGCGGTCTCTTAGAGGTGCTGCCATTTCAGGTCCTGGTGGAGCTAGTCCCTTAGTGATGCGAGAAGCTCCAGACCAAATACATGATTCAATTTCTTGCCAGTAAAAAACCTCCCACTGACTGACCGATCACCTTCACCACTTCTGACCCTACAGCAGAAAATCAGAGTTGAGAGATAGGCATAGTTCTTCCCTCCTCTAGCAGGAAGAGGAACTTTTTGGTTAAAGAATGTGGGAAACAGAAATATTTAGGAACTTCAGAAGTGTAAGTGGATGCGTCCCCTCTTTTTTTTTTTTTTGCAGACTGATAAGTAGATAGGTGTCTTCTGATGTTCCTCTGCATAGTACGTCTGGGAAGGGAAAGAATGGAGCTTGCTGCAGCTACCCCCCAGCTTCAAAGAGCTCCAAAGTGCAGCAGAAGTATTGAGCAGCACTGAACTGAGGCTAGGTAGCAATTTTTCTCCTGGGAAGAAAAGATGACATAGGTACGCAGGTGTTGGATCAGAGCTGGATAAATGGTACTGGATGAATTTGTGGGATATAATCAGTGTTTGGGAACAGGTTTCTAGCTCCTACTTTCAGCAAACAGCAAGAGTTTCCACAATAGGAAATAAGCCACTGCAGACTGCAGGAGCAGGAGTACTAACACTTTTGTAAGGGTCTCAAATGTAAATGGCAGTTAATTACCTCCAACTTTTTTTTTTCCTTTCTTTTAATACCATGATTATTTGACATTATTAACACGAAATCCAAAACCCAAAACATATTATTTCAATGCTGCACTGTTACAAAAGTATGCACCAAATAAAGGTCAGGCACTACTCAGAGGAATAGAGAAAATCTAACATTTTTGTGGTATTCATTTGTCATGATGCCACATCTTCCTTAAATGGAAAACCAGAGCAATATATTAGGTATTTCTCAACTTTGGGATGTTCATATACTTCCATTATAAATCTTTGCTGAAAACTTGCATGGAGGAGATCAAGGTCTGTCATATAATAGTGTAATTATAATGTAGCAAAAATATTTCTAACTTTTATGAACAGAAATACACTCCCAAGTGTACACTGCCTAATTGCAACAATTTATTTCTTCCACATATTGAACTGGCAGGTAGGAACTATGAACTTGTATGTTGCTGGGTACATAAGCACTTCATGGACAACTCACAGAAATACCATCCTTACAGTATTCCCAGGACCTGTGTTGAGCTTCCAATATGTCAGAACCAGCCAGGTTTGACTTCAGTGCATTTTTTTGGTGATTACACCTTTAGGGACAAAGGAAACAAAAAACTATTGATGTGGCGAGGGGAGTGAAAACCGCATGGAAGAAGAAAGCTCCTGGTAGGCAGGAAAAAATTGTGAATACAGAAATAGCGTGTAAGTAAAACGTGTGCTCAAAAAAAGCAAAATGTTGGCCAAGACTAATGAGGCATTTATCTTCCAGAGCAGAAAAAGTAGAAGTCTCTATGATGTCTCTACAGTACTTCATCAGATCTCTCAGGAACAGGGTCTGAAATGAATAAATGCACTCAATGGAGTATCTGAGCAATTAACAGGAAACATGAAGAACTGGGGGGAGGGCGGGATGTACCTTAAATACCACCTCTGCCATTCTTAAATGCTTCACTCCAAGCATTCATCCACATGCCAAAGCCTTTCCATAAGGGAAAAGAAATGAAAGAGTACTTCTTTTTAATCATCAAGGGTAGTAGACAAGCAATATTCTAATGGTTAAAGGAAATATTTCCCTTTCCTCAGGAAAGTGCTCTAACCACCAGGTCAAACTGTTCTGGGCAGCAGCACTTAAGCCCATAATGAAGCTGTTTCACTTTGCAAAGCACAACACAGATCATTATTAGTTTAGAAAGCCAGCTAACATCAAGGACTGTAATTTTCTAGCCCAGATATTAGCGTACTCAAGAGCAAGAAAAACCTAAATGTCAGTTACTATAACCATGTTATGCTTTTGTTATTAATTTAGAGTTTGGTAAGCCTGTGGCGTTCTGGTCATGCACAGAAATGCAAATGATCTATGCTGGGATAGAACTAGCTTGAAAAACTGAAGATCAGGTGCTTTTTTTTTTAATTGTCCCTAGCTTTTCAGGCAAGTATCTGATATTCACGCCTGCAACTGATGACTCATCCATAAAACCTCAAAGAGAAAAGCAGCAGCATCACAGGTTACATGATGTAACTACGTGGTACATTCACTCCAGAAGTCCCCCTGCCCTTACAGTCCTCTGCTTCTGATCCACCACAGCTCACACCCACCGCAAGAAGCTTATTTGTAAGGATCCCATGGGACACCTTCATCTCTTCATTTTCCTATAACTCTATTAAGCAGTCCTTGAAATTAACTTTCAGTTAAAAACTCTTATTATAAGGGGCTGCTAACAAATCACCTGGAAGTGCTCAGCCCTCAGTATCAAGTCTGCAACATTTGGCAACCACGACACAGTAAATTCAGTTTTGCTTTTTCTAAGCAAGGTAAGGAGCTGATAAAAGGCAGATACCAAAGCACTGACTCATACTGAAGTACTATTTATAATGCTGAATTAAAAAAAAAAAAATAATCTAAGACATCTCAAAGACTGATTTCTTTTAAAATCAAAAGAGGATGGAAAAGGCAGCTATTTTTAAAACTGCTGGCAAAGTGAAACTCATGTTTGCAGTTCACTTCCTGGCAGAAGTCTAAAAAAGTTGAATGAGGAGAAAGTGAGTAATTCTCTCCGGTCTGACTAATGGCAAGGTAATACAACTTACTGCAAGACCCTAGTGAATTTTTTGGAGGTACTGACATGAACTTTTTTCCTCCAAAGTTTAATGTAAGCTAATCACTGGTACTTCAGGTGTAGACACTTAGATATATGACCCAGAAATGTAACAGTAACCTCACACACACACCTCTTCCTATTCCTTCCCCACCCCCCCCCCCCGACCATTTTGCAATGCAACCTCCAGCAGAGACCTGCTCTTCACTGTGGTAATAGCTATAATGAAGAACAAGAGTTCTCTGCATAAACTACCTTACTTAGACCAAGATGTAGGTGAAATACAGCTGCTGACATTCTCCCTATTTGTTGTGTACAGAATTATTCAACATGCATTTGCTTTACTCACTTTTAGTTTCAACTGCCTAACCCCATGAAGAGGGCAGCCTTAAAGAGAGCACAAAGCTATGGATAACGCCCGTTGAGCAGAGGTACCGGTGAGAAGACAGCAACTACTGTTAAAATGCCTCACCTGTATCTAAATGTGAAAGTACTGGCAAACAGAAGTGACGGTCTATAATGTCCGCTAAGAAAGAAGGTCAATCTAAGATCCCTTTGAAAATGTATCACAGCAGTACTGAATGTTAAACTGAGATGAGAGGTTCACACAAGCTGCCACAAATTGACGGGAGCTATATATTTCAAATAAGTCATAGAATGTTTCGGGTTGGAAGGGACCTTTAAAGATCATCTAGTCCAACCCCGCCCCACCATGGGCAGGGACATCTTCCACTAGATCAGACTGCTCAAAGCCCAGTCCAGCCTGACCTTGAACACTTCCAGGGATAGGGCATCCAAAGCCAGCTGTGTGTAGTTTGAAACACAGTGTCTCAAAACTGACCTGTGAAGGATCTTGCACCTTCAGACTACACACATGCACACACAAAAAAAAAGCAACATTCCGCAACGTGTTTGGGAGGTCAGAGCAAAGAGACTCAGAACAGTAACCGAAGGAAGATACTATTGTTCTCTTGCTTCCTAAAACTAGCAGGCATTGGGAAGCAAAAGGACAACAGTATCTTCTTTTATGTTGCATAAGACCCTTTTTTTTTTTTTTAAATGAGGCAAATAAGGACAGAATATGGAGCAGACATTGTCCTCCAAAATATGTAGCTCATATGTCTATTTTTCATTTCATTCCTGAATTAGTATATACCTGATTATGTGACTTAAAATTATATGAAAGCTTTTCTATAAAAAAAAAAGAAGTATCTGATTAGCCCTAACAACTCCCTTGCTTCTGAGAAGAGTACTTTCTGTTCAAAGCAAACATTCTATTATTTCACAGCCAATACCGTGTATATTTTTGTTTTGGCTCATTAACCTGAGCTGGGCAAGCTGTAAATAGAAAGCTCTGTTCTCATTGATTCACTTTTAGAATTAAAACAATGGATTGGGCAAAAGAGGCAAAATGTTTATCATTAGCAATGAATCACTCCAGCCTGTGCCTAAAAGACAAATGTTGCTGAAAAATACTCTTATGATAACACATTGTGAATAGTCTGAATTTTATTCACAGGCTTACTTTTAATACTAAAAGCCAGATGCTGCCTGTTAGAAAAATGTACTTCAGCCAAAACTGTCATCATCTTCTATATGCTATAATGACAGCAGAATTTCTACCAGATTATGCCCTTTGATTTTCGCATATCTGTGTGTGCAGATCTGGGCGTGGGAAGGACTTGCAGATTCGCAGTTTGGAAAAACCAAACATGGTTAGCTAAAATCTACTCCTGAAGCTGAGATTAGATGAAGCTTCTGTTTTCCTAGACAAAAGCCACTGATTTCCAAGGCAAAACTGATAACTCCTGGTGAAGTTTTTTCAGGGAGGAAAGAGTACAAATGTGTCTGTATGCTATGTTTAATCAATTGTATCTCAAGCCAATCAGGATTGTCTAGGAGGCCAAAATCTGATAACAACCCAGAATACCGTTGTGTTTTATTATGAGGGCAGAACTCACCCTTCCTGGCTAACAGCCAAAAGGGAAATTTATGAAATGGGGGTTGCAATTCAAGCTTTATGAATCCAGTAAAAGATTTCTTTTTGACACCTGTATTGTCTCAGTGAGTTCCCTCCCTCTCTGCAGATATGCAAAACTTCATCAACAGTAAATTACATAAATGTAGCAAGTAAAAACTTTCATGTATCACAAAATAGTTGCACTATGATGTGGTATGAATTTTTTCTTGATAAAAGTGAGATCTACTACCACATTTATTTTTTCATTACTGTACTGCTTTTTACATGATTAGCAGTGCACATAGTAGCTATGAAATAAAAGGCCAGAGGAAGTATTACCATAGTCTTCTAATGCACATTTCCAGAACTGACTCAGATATTGAGGAAACCAAGGACTGAATCACACTGAGCTATTTTTGACTTAGGATCTGAAGCCAAACAAAGAGTCTACAACTTACAAGTCAAGTCCTCCCAATATTAAACCCTTTCTGATAGGTAATTCATATAAGCAATGAATTGCTGCTTTCTTGAGTGGTTCAGTCTCCGCGTTGGTGGGAATGATGCTTAAAATGCAGGGCTTAGCAGCAAACACTGAGAATATGAGAGAGAAGGAGAAAAAAATTGAAGTTATCACAATAAAGTCATGCAGAACAACTTCACAGTAACTGGCAAGTTTGGCATGCCAACACATGTGGAAATGAGAGAGAATGGGACCCTTTCTGTTCATGGTATTTGAGGGGGAAATTAGGTGGATTTAATGGATGAGCATCTTTTCTTTGAGAGGGACTGAGAAAGATCGAGAGGATTTACAGATAATCAGACATGATAACCCATTTCACTCCTGTGACGGGCTATTTTAAGCCAAATGCTATGGCCAAAAGGCAGATGTGTAGACAAGCAGCTAAAATGCTGCAGTCCTGCCTCCGAAGTCAGGGCAATCACTCTCTGCTCTAAAACATTCACTACCGCACACAAAACATACTATGTTAACGTATCCTTGAAACTGAAGGCATCAAAAGCAGGACAAAAAATGTCTGCATAATAAACGGTATTTCTTAGTTTCTTCCTTCTGAGTTACTTCGACTCCAAGAAGGCAATATCAATATATATTTTATTTTTAATAACTGCAGCACAATAGTATCTACAGCAGAGGAAATACAGTTTTCAAAATACCCTGCTTCCTGATGAATTCAGTAGGGTGTAGATCCTAAATCCATGCTCTTTTGAAGGCTGGCTTTGGCCTTTTGACTCTCACTTTTAATGAAGTGATGTTCAGGCAGCCAGAGCTGCCTAAGCATATCTGAATGCACAGAACCAACAAGACTGGAGGCACGCATTAGTTTAATGGCAGTGTTGGCTGCAATAAGATAATTTCCACCAGAGATGTCTGTCTCCTACTGTATCACCCAGTCACTTGCTTTACTTTTATGCAATTTTACTTCCTTATATCAGGAATATTACAATAATTCTGTATAATCACTAAAGCCAACATATTGAAAACAATTGGGAAATGTGAATATTTAACACACTGCACTAGAGAATTAAAAGGAGCCCTGTCAACTCATGCTATCCTGAAAATTAGTTCATTAAGACCTCTGTGAGCAAACACAAAGAACAAGTACTCAACACTGTTATTAAATGAAAGCAGGAAGCTCCCCTCAACAATTGGAAAACCATAAGTGTGGCTTTACTGTACTTTAGATGGTAAGTGTGGAAAGCATGAACTACAGCAGAAGTCTTGCAGAGTAAATTAAGATATTCTGGGTGGTTTAGGTTTTGTTTCTGTTAAGACACAAGCAATCAGAGTAAAAGATCTGTCTGAAAATGAAGACTACATTAGTACGAACAGCTGCTGAAAGGATGTATCATGGTGCCTGGAAAGGAAACCTGACACTTGTATTCCTATCATCCAAACTGGAGTGAGCCACGTAAAATGCCCCACTCCCAGCACCTGTGCGAGGCGCCTGGCTCTCCACAGGACCTCCTTTTAGCTTGTTTTATAAGGGAATGGGAGACTCTGGTAGAACTTTGGCCAACACTTAGCCTTGAATGGTTTCAAAAGAAACAACGTTCAGAAGGTGGGTTTGGTCTGAGATGCTTCGTATGGTAAGTGCCTGCAAAATCTCAGAAGGTTCAGAGAAGTCGGAAGGTTCCCGAGAAGCACAAGCAGCACCTCTCAAATCCCATTAATTTTTCCTATCTTTCTCCTTAACCGCTTTTTTCCCCGGACCACAAAGACCTTTTTGCAGATGTCAGTTCTGGTGTTTCCAGACAGACACACAGACCTTGTTCTTCTGAGGTTCTCATTCCTTTAAATCAATAAGATGTTGCATATGCTTAATAATCAGGGCCGAGGGGGATAGCAGTTGCAGGCTGGGCACATCATGCTCTCCTGTGCACAACTGGAAAGTCCATTTGAAAAATTTAACTGAAATACTTCAGCCGGAAGGGTGGGAAAGCGATAAGGAATTACAGGCTGTTCCCAGGAAAAATGTATCCACGTCTGAGCCATTGAAAACATATTCCAGCATAGAAACAAAATTAGTTTGTAAATGTTGTGATATCAGCTAAAGAAATAAGAACTTCTAAACAAGACCTGAATTGAAGAAACAAACACTAAACTAATTTAGCTTATTTAGTTTGGTTGTTTGTTTGTAACATCACCACTGTATGACAAATGCCAACCCTGTAGAGCATGACATGGCACTCTGGGAACTGCAACTGCATTACGTTATTAGAATGCTGCCCCAGTTAACGTCCACAAGTCCTCAACATACGATATTTGTGCAAATGCACCACTGCATTATGAATAACTTGAGTGTGTTACCCAACTACAGTGAACAGTATGTGGATAGATTCAAATACCTTGAACAGATGTCAGAGTAACCAAGACCTTTTTGCTGATTTTCAGGAAACAAACATTTGTCCTTTGAAAACTGGATGTTGTTTCTACAGAATGGCAAACAAAAGAAATGGGAAAGCAGACATTTGGATGCACTGCATCTGATATAGAGCTTTTAAAAATGTAAATGGATGGTGTTTGGCTCCTAGGCTGACTTAAAGCAACATACATTTGGTTTCTTCTTCGTAATCATAGTACAGGAATATATGCTAATCCTTCTACCAGCAAGTGTCCTTTCGTCATTAAATTTCTCCCCTGCTTTTTACTTGTGGTTATCAGAAAGTCTTTATATTTATTGAGACTGTAATGGCAATTTCAGGAATAGTATTTCCATTTCCTGCAATATAATGTTCTCAGGAGAAAAAATACACACACACAGAAACAACCAGGGAAAGTTATAAAACAAGTTTATCACCATATTTATAAAGGACTTAAAAAGACTTAACAAATTAGAGGTCATCTAGTTCACAGTTCTTCACTCCGATTTGTTTTGAAGGTACACAGTCTTTGCTAACCTCCCTCCCTCACCCCCAATATTTTAATTGCTATCAAACACTTGGAATTAAGGGGTTACGTTCATGGGCCAAATCCTGCATGCACCTAGGAATGATACATGGATGCAAGTGAAAAGTACCCACTTTGATTCTGTTTAGGCTCCCTACAGTTAAGTCTGCACGTTAACAAACTCCCAACCAGGAAAAGAGCCTTGGTGATCATCGATTTTCCTGTTCATTTAAAATGAAACAGTTTCAGTTAATAGATATCAGATTAGGCTACAAACTCCTCTACCAAGTGTCTCAATGTATTTTTGCAGTGTCTCACTTTTCAGTTTTTTTCATCTCTCTGCACCATGCTTCATGCCAGAGTCAGCAGCAATCCAGCAGGGCTTATTAACTCGGGCTGCCCACTGGGCTTGGACACAACACGTCTGCACCTCCTGGGTGAAGCACTTGCTTATCTAGTGAACACACTCCTTGCAGAGGCAAGGCACTTGGAGCTGGGATCTGAGCAACACAGCGGGAGAGTTTCAACAGAGAAAACAAGTATTCTGCGGCGAGTCTCTTACAGGGATATGGCACAGTCATTACTGGTGTCAGTCAGCCACGGCAGAGACATCACCCCGAGAAACCTGCACCTCTAGCAAATGTCCCAACCATTGCATTATTGAATTTTCTCCTCTCCTTCTCTCCAGAAACTCTAAAAGGGTAGGTTTCATCCATATGGCGAGCAGAGCATTTTCTGGGTTTTGGGAACTAAATCTGGGAGGAAAGTTATTTCCTACACTGCCTCCTCCCCCTCTTCCCCTCTGACAGAGTCCAGCATTGGGCAAGTCCCCTAACTGGTATGGCTGACTATGGGAAACATTTTCTTTGTATTAGAAGAGGGAATTGAGTTTTTGAAGTATCTGATAAGAAAAAGAGCTGCAATCAACACCAGGTGCACTTTGCAGATCCCATTCTTTAATACAAGTAAGAATTAGCTTGCAGTTATGTGCACACTGAAGAAATAAAATTTCATGTCCGTCTCTCTGAACTGCAGAATCACAAGAAGAGGTACGGTCACAATTTCTTGGTGCTAACACACACAGAAGCACAGTACAAACCTTGCAGAAGAAGCAATTGCTTCCTGGATTACTTTTTAAACAAGCTAGAGACACTGCAGGGAACAAATGCTGTAACGTTTCAGCCTGAGCACATAACTTCTGACTATTTTTGCCGATTCATGAGAATTTTTTTCAGAGTTGGCCTTGGTTGATGACTGTCAACAATGGAGCCGTGTATCAGAGTTATCAGGCACGCAGAGCATACAAAGACATTTTACGTTAAAATCAACATCACTATCAGCTTCCTCTATCTCCTGCATACTTTTGTGCAACTAGTATTTGCAAATCTTTCTGCTCACAGAACTACGAGCTGCAGATATTATACAGAAACAGGCTGGAAGAATCACATGGATTTTATTCTGTTCAACCTGCAGTGCAGAGGCTGGATCTGGGCCCCCAGGAGAATTCATTTAGTTATGCTCCAGACAGCTTCATTTCCTCAGGGCAACTTGCAAGCGTAAGAAAAGGGTCTTCAAGGCAATGGCTGGATTCATTGCCCTGGCAGCTGCTGCAGCAGCTTAACGTGGAGCCTTCTTGCAATCCCTCAAACCTATCATGTCACCGGGTACCTACGCCTGCACTGCTCCCCAGCAATACCGAAGCTGTCATACATGCACAGAACAATAACAGTGCTGTGAATGAGCAGTTAATCCCATGCAAGCAGGAACTAACCATTCTTCTGTACAAGTGCAATCTACATGCCCTGTCGAGACCTGTAAGTCCGATGTCTCCAAAACCACTGTGGATATGCATTGGGTTTACCAAGTGGGAGGAACGCCACGCAGCTCTCCTCTAACACTAAAAGAGTTTAAACTACCAACCAAATATTGTGAATGGGCATAATCAATAGTTGATTTGGGAAATAGCATTTTCTTTAGTTAAATCCTTTTACTTCCCACATTTGAGATTTACTACTTTTGTCTTGAATGGGTTGAGACTGTTTAGCAACTTATGAGACCAGACCATTCACTGTAGAGTTTTGATCTATACGGCTAAACTTTTGTTCTGTACCTCATCTCTAAGGTGTAGATGATGATGGATACCATCTAGATATCTACCACACGTAAGAAAAAGACAGAAAACATTAACATAGTTTCAATGAATTTATAACTGGAGAAACACAACATAATGTAGAGGAAAAAGAGCCTGTAGCAAGTTTTAAATTGCAAATGCACTATGTTTTCCATGTCTGTCTGCAAATTTTTCTGAGACCAGAACTGAACTTAGTCATCATTTTCTTTATGAACACTGCAGGGAAGTCAAATATTGCAGCACATAGTTTTGTGTCTAATATTGCAGTGGGGGTTACTAAGTTATTCTACAGTAGTTGGTAAGCAGATATTTGCTACTGCTTCAGAGTGAAGCTATAGTAAAATCTAGGGCAGCACGTATGACACCTTTTATACCTCCTCATAAATGCCAAACACATTGGAACAGTCAAACCTCACCTCCAGCACTCTAATCCCACAAAGCTGGTTTCACAAATTCCTCATTAAAGGATGCACTGATGCGGTCCTGGTGCATGTTGTAATAAATATGCTGCCTTGTTTAATTCTGGTACCTTACAGGAAAAGCCAGATCATTGAATAATCAGATTTAGCTATCAGCACAGCAGGAGATCTATGTTTTAAACCAATTTAAGGACTGCAAATACCATATGCCAGCTGACAAAATCAAGCAACATAATTGACTCAAATGCTATCCTCTTCTGTCCAGCTGTTGTTTATTGCAGGACAATCTACAAAGCTACCCTACAAGAACAGTCACAGTTCCTTTTGTCAGAGGCCACTCAGCTGACGGGCTCTTTAAAATGCCTTCATGCACAATCTGCATGAATAAGTGAAGCTTAGTATTTAACCATTAGAAAGTTTAAGCATGTTTGCAGAGAGATAAGTTTAGGGAGAGGAGGAATGAAAGGAAACTGTTTAATATACAACAATTTCTAATTCTTTTTGCCAACAGAGACTGTGTGGGAGTTTCTCCGTTGCGTACTCACTCCATTCCCATTGCTAAGATAGGGGCTCCAGTCTTCTGTTCACTGCCTCCAGTCCCCTGCACCAGAGGTAGTTTACTGGGAAGGAAGAAAAGCAGAGGCTGCTGCAAGGAGTGGGTAAAACCTGTGCTGTTGTGGCTACAGAACAGCCTCCACCCGGCTTAAAGCTAGCTCAGTGTGCATAGGGAACTGCAGTCACACTCCAGACTGCATTGCAGACGCGCCAGGAGCTTTCATTAGTAGAACTCCCTGCAAGCTTACAGAGAAATATTAGAGAGAATGCATGCACGGCTGTGACCACCACCATTCCTGAGCTTTTCAGTCTGTGGATTTTATACAGAAGATGGTTGAAATTTGGGATTTCAGTTTAACCATCAGAAATCCTTAAGTTACTCAACAAAGGTTTCAAAGGGAAGGTATTCCCTAAACTCCTCTATTCCTCCTGACAACCAATTACAGCCTCTCACTGCACAGCTCCTGTTTGAAACTGGCTGACATAGAAGGGGTAAAAAGGAAACACATTTGCTTTTTTGTTTTTTTTTTAAATATGGCCATCCAGCAGAGGTGTGCGCTATAGAGCAGTTGTTCTCCATTTTTGCTCAGACTAGTGTGCTTTCATGGTAATCTGCAAATCCGATACTCTTTGTATTTCTATAGATACTTTTAAGATTCTTTGGGCTGAATGGCACAGTGCAAGTATAAATCATTCACTTTTACAAGGTAACAGAAAATTCTCTCTTCTGCAGGGAGTCAGACTGAAACAGAGAGTTCAAAACATGTAGTTCAAGAAAGTCACCTTCCAAAAATGGCCCCTGCCCTTCAGCACACAGTGTAAGTGCCTCTTACAAATGTTATCCGTTTCTATATACAAAATACAGACCAGGACTTCTTTCCAGTTACAATGGAGTTACATCAGCTGAAGAAAGATCAGAATAAGACTGTGCTCACAGGTGAGTTCATATACACCACTGTAATCATTTTTTTATCAGCATAGCATATAACTAAATGAATTTCTTTACACCACAGTAATGAAATATTATTTATGGTGTGAATAGGAAGAACAAAAGCTACCACACTAAATTAATCTTCTGCAAGTGGTGAACATCCTGTTTTTAATATGGCCGTTGAGATAGCTTAACCGATATATACCACCAGCTATCATGGAAAACTATGACAAGCAATAAAGTACAACTAATTCCATCTCCTTGACTACATTAAGGCAATAGTTCCTTAATTATCTTCTGATACTAAAACCACACAATGAGAATGTGATATTAAACTGCTCAAACTCATTTTACTGCCTTGCAGTAAGCTGACAGAAGTGATCCATACTGCATCCTATACAAGTACAACCACATGAGTTAAAAAAAATACGAACCTTAAAAACACTAGACTGCACCAAACCAAACACTGGCAATAGCAAGTATGATTAGGATGACCACACACCTTTGCTGGTTTTGTGTGCATTAATGACATGCAGTAAATGAGACAAGAAATGTATGAGGAAAATGATATGCAACCGCGTAACTAAAAAGACAGCCTGTGGTCACACATGGAGGCTGAATACACTTATGCACAAGAGAAATGGCCTTTCTCAAATTTTAAGCACCAGATTTTGCAATCTCAGTAAGGACCTTTTCAGAATAAGAACTCCCCCCCCCCCTTTTTAATGCAGTTTTATGAAGATTACATGAAAAGGAAAAATAAAAACCATGATTATATACAACATTTACTGTAACTCACAGTCAACAGTAGCATAGGGAGTTCAGTAACATGAACAAGAACTGCAGAAACAGACTGCCACAGCCATGGGCCATGTCACGGAAGTTTTCTAGATCTTTGCTCATTCTTGGCGCTTTTGCATTTGGCTTGTCTCCAACCAGTCAAACAACTTTTCTGAAGCCTGAAGCCCCATGCAGGGCACATTTCATTTCACTCCTTACTTGGTATTTTCTGAGCCAGACCAGTGCTGCATATAACCGCTCTGATTAGACACCCAATAGCAATGTTTTCCAACAAGATGTCGTTCCCAGTTAGTGTTCAGCTGGAATCAACTACAACCTCAAAATTCTTTTATTCAGACCTGCTTAGCTAGCAACTAATTCCCATGTGGTATTTGATTGTTCTTCCCAACTTCGCACTTAGCTTTTACAGTGTTAAAAAAAGAAACCCTCAATTTTAAATCTGTTCTCTAACATAGCTTCCATCTCTGATACAATTTGCAGGACATATCTTAATTAAAAGTTCTTGTTGTTCACAGCATTAATAATAATTAGTAGCAGACTTGGGACAGGTTACTGCAAAATTGGGAATTTCTCTGCAGCTGAAAACAAGCAAGCATAATCATACACTAAACTTGGTTCTAAGTCTACTTTGTACAAAGCTTCAACTAGATAGTATTTTTACACACTGTTCATAGGAGCGCTAGGAAAGTGTTGAAAGCTTTCCTACAGTCAAGATATATCAAATCTACTTCTCCCATATCCAGCAGGCATGTTGCTCTGTCACAGAAGGAAAACAAACTGATTCAAAATGATGTGTCTTTGACAAATCTATGTTGATTGTTGCTTACCACCTCACTTTCTTCCAAATGCTTATAAATTGTTTGTTTCAGTATTTTTCCAGAAATTAATCTGCCTGGCCTGTAGTTCTGTTCTATACTTCCATCCCCCGTTCCCTTTAGAAACAGGCACTAAGTTGGTCCTTTTTCAGTTTTCCAGAATTTCAGTTATCTTCTGTTCATTCTCAAATAAGGTCCCTAACAGCATGAACCCATTTTAGGCATTTGCCTAAACTTTCTATCCTGCATAAGAGTATTTAGGGAAGGACCCCGAACTTTAGCCTCTGTGTATGTATGCTAGGCTGTGTTCTGACATCTTAGCCCTTGTGCTTGTCCACTCAGTTAATCCTGATCAGTAAAGTAAAAATGGTGCTAACAACCTCTTTAGCAACATCTGTCGGTAACTTTCTAGTCTTTCTGCCTAACAGACAAGTTCTTTCTCTAGTGATTTCTCTTGCTATTAATATATTTACAGAATGTTTTCTTGCTGCAACTTTGCCAGCTCTGTCTTGTTTTGTACCAAGTCCTTCTAATAATGTCTCTACATGCAAGTACTATTCTTTTATAAGACATGTTCAAAAGATGACCTTGTACCCCCTTTTTGCATGGCGCCTTCAGTTTCAGATTAATGAATAACTTGTAATTAGGCAGTGGCAATTATGGCTATCTATTCTTCCCAAAGAAACAGCTTGTACTTGTGCCCTTACAGCATGTCTTTAAGAAACCACTAAATCTTCTGTCCTCAGACTTCAACAAACTCTTTAATTTTCTGAAGTATTCTTTCCAGGCCATTGCTTAACAGCCACTTTCATCCAATTCACCACCCTCCTCCACCCATTCCTTTTAGTCAGAAGCAAATACAGAAGACATTTACCATGAGTTGCTTTCAGCACTGCTCATCAAGTAAGTGCTGAGATTTTGCTAGACAATACTATTTTCTGGAAGTTGCCAGTGTAGTTGAAGTCCCCCTGAATACTATGCACTGTACTTGGGAAGACACATAGATGAGAAACAGCCTACTTGAGGAATCTAAAGAGAACTAGCATCATTTTTGCTTTCTTCATTGTACCTTTAGACACTTTCAACGCTGCCTAGTGGATTAATAAAAGGCAACTTTAACACACAAAAGAAGAACTTCTCTTACCCGTTCTTGTTTTTCCTTAAGTAAACTGTACTTATTCAGCACTTCAGTCATAAAAATTACTCCACTTACTTGACTTGAGCGGCCAGCAGGTTGAGGGAGGTGATTCTGCCCCTCTACTCCGCTCTGGTGAGACCCCACCTGCAGTACTGCATCCAGGTCTTGGGTCCCCAGCACAAGACAGACATGGACCTGTTACAGCGGGTCCAGAGGAGGGCCATGAAAATGATCAGAGGCGTGGAGCACCTCTCCTATGAAGAAAGGCTGAGAGGGTTGGGGTTGTTCAGCCTGGAGAAGAGAAGGTTCTGGGGAGACCTTATTGCGGCCTTTCAATACTTAAAGGGGGCTAATAAAAAAGACAGAGAGAGACTTTTTACCAGGGCCTGTAGTGATAGGACAAGGGGAAACAGCTTTAAACTGAAAGAGGGTTTAGACTGGACACAAGGAAGAAATTTTTTACAATAGGGGTGGCGAGGCACTGGAACAGATTGCCTAGAGAAGTTGTGGATGCCCCATCATTCGAAGTGTTCAAGGTCAGGTTGGATGAGGCTTTGAGCAACCTGATCTAGTGGAAGATGTCCCTGCCCATGGCAGGCAGGTTGGACTAGATGACCTTTAAAGGTCCATTCAGACCCAAACCATTCTATGATTATGCTAAATAAAGTACAACTTTGATTTACAAGTATGTTCAGTTCCCCTTATTTGAAATATATAAACCTATCATTTCCACAATTAAAGCAGTGTTTTCATGGACTAGATTCCAGGCTGAAACAGGAAGGTATTTGATCCTTACTACCACGTAATCAGAATAGCAACACTTAATGTGATACGATGAAAGTGAAGTATCGTAACGGGAGACTTAAGCTCCCTTCCTTTCAATGTAGATCACAAACATCCCATCATATCAGGATGTGACATTTTTTTGCATTAAATCAGTGACTGTTTCACAGAGCAGCTGGGTAGGAAGCCCACAAAAGAAAATGCTACCCTTGATTTGGTTCTAAATATAGAGTGGCTCTTCAGCTACAAGATTTTGAAAAATCCTGCATGCAATAGCTTCCTAGCAGGAGCAGTGGAGGCAAAAAATAAACATACAACTGCACCCAGCTTCACAGAGTGCAAGCATGAGAAGTAAGGAAGCTTGTTAAGAGAATCCAAAAGGGCCAGATAAAGAATTTAAATCTTTGCAGGCACTGTGGAGATTACTAATGGTGATAAGACCAGAAAGACAAGGCAGGTACATATTTCCTATTAAGTAAAACCTGAGAAAGGAAGAAAGGAAACCAGAACGGTTAGAACAACAGTGTAGAAGTGATGTTACCCTCAAAAAAGGTGAAATCAAGCCCAAATAGAAAAAAATAACTGAACAGATCATAAACTTTGGCAAATTAAATGTAAAAGCGCAGCAAGGCAGGCAAAACAAACAAAAAATCTGATGAACAACTGGCAGTGACTAATGATAAATCTTTCTTCAAGCACATCAGGAACAGGAAGCCTGCCAGAAACTCTGGGAGGCAACTCATGATCAGAGTAGCAAAGGAAGCACTCAGAAGACAAAGGCATTACAGAAAATACATGAGACAGATTCACTGCAGTGATGGTAACAGTACGAGACGCTGGGGAGCCTCTGTAAAGAACTGTGATAGAAATATTAACATTGGTATGAATGGAGAATAAATGGTAACGTTTGAGCACAGAAACACCAGGGAAAACAGCAGAAGAGGGAATATAAGAATGGCATTTGTTGATGGCACCTAGATTAGCAAGCCAGCAAGACTGCAGCACATTTATGTGTAGTGTTTCAGGATACTCAAATCAGGAAAAGAAGTCTAAAACAAGGGACTGCAACTAATTTGTAATGATGCAGAGGTGAGAAAGGATGGAGAGACTAACCACTAACGATACGGAGGCTAACCACATGCCTGCCAAACTAAGGATCCAGAAGTTGCGATGAGAACTCAACAGCTGGAATCCCTTGTCTTCCACATCACTGCAAGGAATCCTGGACCAACGACTTGGATACACCCATCTTGGTGCCCGGATGCTAAACTGCATGGACAGAAGTATCTTGGTGCTTGTAAGTACACAGGTGTGAGAGTGTGGAATGAAACCAGTTTTGTATTAAAATAAAATCACTTTTCCCTCCTATCAGGTTTCACTTAGTTTTGCCACATTATTGCTACAATATTGCAACATTATTTCTCAGGATTACCCTACCAGGACCCCTCTTTGCAGGAGATTCCAAGCACGTGTTTGAAATTGCACTGACTATATGAGCAGATACAGAAGGAACCAACAAAACAAACGCTAACAACTCACCAGGACCAGACGGCACTCAACCCAGGGATTCTAAAGGAACTCAAGCATGAAATTGGTGACTTACTAACACAATGGTATGTCACCTCTCAATTAAAAGTATCTTGGTAGTAGAGGACTGTGTGGTGGCAAAGGTGACAGACTTTTAAGAGACTGCAGGCAAGACCTTAAGCCTGAGATCTGTGCTGCACATAATAATAAAAACTGCAATGAAGAACGGAATTAGAAGATATCTGGTTAAATATGATCCAGTTGGGAAGAGTCAGCATGGCTTTTGTAATGGGATGTCCTGACTTACAAGCCTGCTGGAGTTCTATCCACAAGCCAGTGGAGAAGGCTAATCCGGTTCCTCTCCTTCGAATTTCAGAAGACTGTCAATAAAGACTATCAACAAAGACCTTCATTAAAGCTTTTAAGAACACTAAATATGCACAAGAGCAAAGGTCCTTCTTCACAGGCGAATAACTGATTGAAAGATTGACTACTTACTCCTACTCATGTTTCCAATTCTTGCCATCACCAGTGGAGTTCTGGAGATAATCTGGGCTGAAACATATAGGACATGTTCCAGCCTTCCTGCTCTGGACAAAGAGGGGAGCCGTGCACTGACAACATCTACCAAAGATATTAAGTTACTCAAGGTAATAAATGAAAAGACAAACCCAGAAAACTACTTAAAGACTTTATGAAAAATGACTGAACTGACAACAAAATGGCAGGTAACATGCAGTGTAGTTAAATCACAAATTATGTGCATAGGAAAAACAATCCTAACTTCAGAAAGAAAATTATGAGCTTGAGTAAACTATCACCTGTTAGCAGTGAGATCTTGGTAGATATGATGGTAGTCTCATGGAGTGACTACATCAGTGGACACAGGAAGGGCTACAGATGTCATCTATCTGGACCTCTGTAAGGCCTTTGACACGATCCCCCACAACATCCTTCTCTCTAAACTGGAGAGGTATGGATTTGATGGGTGGACTGTCCGGTAAAGGGTGAGGAATTGGTTAGATGGTCGCATCCAGAGGGTAGTGGTCAACGGCTCAATGTCCAGATGGAGACTGGTGAGGAGTGGTGTCCCGCAGGGGTCCGTATTGGGACCGGTACTGTTTAATATCTTCATCAATGACACAGACAGTGGGATCGAGTGCACCCTCAGCAAGTTTGCAGATGACACCAAGCTGAGTGGTGTGGTCGACACGCCAGAGGAATGGGATGCCATCCAGAGGGACCTGGACAAGCTCGAGAAGTGGGCCCATGTGAACCCCATGAGATTTAACAAGGCCAAGTGCAAGGTCCTGCACCTGGGTCGGGGCAACCCCCGGTATCAATACAGGCTGGGGGATGAAGGAATTGAGAGCAGCCCTGCTGAGAAGGGCTTGGGGGTACTGGTGGAGGAAAAGCTGGACACGAGCCAGCAATGTGCACTCGCAGCCCAGAAGGCCAATCGTATCCTGGGCTGCATCAAAAGCAGCGTGGCCAGCAGGTCAAGGGAGGGGATTCTGCCCCTCTACTCTGCTCTGGTGAGACCCCACCTGGAGTACTGCGTCCAGCTCTGGAGCCCTCAGCATAAGAAACACACAGACCTGTTGGAGCGGGTCCAGAGGAGGGTCACGAAAATGATCAGGGGGATGGAACACCTCTCCTATGAAGAAAGGCTGAGGGAGTTGGGGTTGTTCAGCCTAGAGAAGAGAAGGCTTCGGGGAGACCTTCTTGCAGCCTATCAGTACTTAAAGGGGGCTTATAAAAAAGATGGCGGCAAACCTTTTAGCAGGGCCTGTTGCGACAGGACAAGGGGGAATGGCTTTAAACTAAAGGGGGGTAGATTTAGTCTAGATATAAGGAAGAAATTTTTTACACTGAGGGTGGTGAAACACTGGCACAGGTTTCCCAGAGAGGTGGTGGATGCCCCATCCCTGGAAACCTTCAAGGTCAGGTTGGACGGGGCTCTGAGCAACCTGACCTAGTTGAAGATGTCCCTGCCCACGGCAGGGGGGTTGGACTACATGACCTTTAGAGGTCCCTTCCAACCCAAACTATTCTATGATTCTATGATAGACAGCTGCATGAAAATACCAGTCCCCTGCTCAGCAAGCCGTTAAAATAGGAAATAAAGTGTCAGAAATCATTAGGAAAGAAATGTCAATAAACACTCAAGAGTTTCAGAAGGACAAAGAAGAGACAATTTTGTTGTCCGTGGATATCATTCCCTAATAAAGCCCAAGGCACTAATTATCAATTCAACAACACTTTACTCTCCAGAATATCTGAGGCCTGACGGACACTCAGAACTGTTTGAAACAAAGCTTTCAGAAACTTTCTCCAGAAAGGCTGGGTTACCAGAGTACCTTCTCTGATACTCACCATGCAAAACCAGAGCATAATTTAGCTCTTAGCAGATTTCCCCTCCCTACCTTTGGCTCTTTCACTATGACCAGTGAAACTTCTGAAACTATCAGCTGGATAGTTTCAGAAGAGCATTGGCATTAGCATCGTTCCCCAAGTCTTAGAGAACAGAAACATTTAATAGGGATTGTTATATCTGTCTGTATGCATTTTCCTATCACAAGATAAACAGTGAAAATAATTACATAAACATGCCCTGTGTTCTGACAATTGTTTTTTACTGCAGGTTAACAAATGTAATTATATGTTCATAGGCCAGAAAAACTACCAGAAAATCTAATTCTCTTGTTGTCAATTACTCTTTTGAGACACATACAGTCACAGTGAATAAAAACTGAAACTCTTAAATAACCTACACCTCTACCCTACTAGCTATTATTTTTCCATTGAAAGATAAAACTTTTCCAGCTTTTTTTATGGTATCAAAAAAATGCAAGCCATCCCCAATCTGCATTCTCTTCTGTTATACTCTGTTTTGAGTGGTCTGCTCAAAAGCAGGTCAAAAAGGTACTCTGTATATGGCAAAAAAATTTAAATTATTCAGATGACTTCTGCCTAAGTAAATAAATCAAAAAGTTCTTACAACACTGTCAAATCAACATGCTCAAAATCCACAAAGGCGGACCCAAACTTCCTAAAGTAAAAAGCAAATGGAAGATCTTGAATGGTTAAGAAAAAAAGTATGTGGATAAAATGCTGTGAACCACATTCCTAGAATTTCTTCCTAAGCATATCTAGCAGCTTAGAAGAAAAAAAGCAATACAGATTCTCACATAAAGCTGCAAGAGTTCTGAAGCCACATTTTGAAGACAGACAACGACTACCACAAAATTAAGGACAGAAAAATTAGAGCTGCTAACACTGCAATTAAACACCTCCAAACAGCCAATTTTGTTTAAAATTCCTGGGCAAACAGCATCCTCGGTTTGCTCTTCTCACCCTGTAACTGTGTCACCACTCTGCTGCTGTGGGTGTGCTGACACGGTTGTTATGTAACTCCCTCGCTCCCAAGTTAGATTAAAAAAGCATATGAAATAAAAAAAATCAAAACTGGAAACCAACAGTTTTTCAGATAAGCTATTCTCCTTTAAGAGCTCTATTACGCCACTGTTTTGGGGGTGGATTCCCAGGTAGCAGAGAGTCCCAGCCTCTTTTCTCTTCCCTTTGCTTCTAGCAGTGTCCAGTGCCAGGCATGTCCTCCAGCACCGTGGTAGTGTTCTGCCCCAGCTGTGGCTTTCCATGATGCATACATCTACATGTACTCTGGTTACCTCACGCTCCACTTCACAAAGAAACAATCCTCTCTTGTAGGTCCAGTTCATCTCATTTTACAAAAGATCACATGAGTCATGCCTTAGAAATGCCTATGTCTTTTCACTGGCTATTACAATAGTCGAGACAATTAGCTTAAACAGAGGAGGCTAAGCTGCAAACATCTGAAGTGAGGCAAATTAATCTCACCCAAAGACACAGGCTCATGGCTGTGCATGGCGTCCTTCCCTTCCCATTCAGGGCTGGGCTGCCTTAGCTCCTGTTTGTATTCTCCTTAGGTCTCTGACATGTCAGACCTCAGCCTACAGATCCTGGGAGCTGAATTTAAATTCTTAATGATCTCCTTGCTGAATAAATACATACATAGCTTCATAAAAATTCCAGGTTGTTAACCATTATAAAGAATCAAGTGCAAAAAATGTATGTATGAAAACATATGGGAATATTCACGGCAGAATTAAACAAACTTAATCTTCCTGTTTAGAAAGAGGAAGCAAAATGGAAATTTAAATGAATGAACTTGCTAACCCCCACTATCACTGTCATACTCTCCCCCAAATCAGTAACTTTACCTTAATAAGCAAACCAAGTCAAATCCCACAAAGAAGCATAAATTCAGAACCTTATCTGGGGTTTTGCTGCTTTTAAGTCAACAGTATCTAAACACCATACCACACTTTGGAGTACTTTAGAAATTACCAAATCAAGGTAACAATCTGACAATCTGAACTTTGTCAGGGAGTTAAGAAAGAGGAGGAATCCAGACAGAACAGGACTTTTCAACAGCCTTTTCTTATGAAAGAGCTTTTCCTATGAAATAGCTCCAATGATCATTGCTAAGGTGTGTGGCAAGACAGTGTAGGGACTGCCCCTCTTCAATGAGGACTTCTCACTACGGATAGCAAGTTCCTGATCATATGTTGAACTTAGGTTACTTTGCAATGAAAATAAGATAAGTCTAGACACAAGAGGGGAAAATGTCCTGGTTTTGGCTGGATTAGAGTTAATTTTCTTCCTAGTAGCTGGTACAGTGCTGTGTTTTGGATTTAGCATGAGAATAATGTTGATAACACACCAATGTTTTAGTTGTTGCTAGGTAGTGCTTACACTAGTCAAGGACTTCTCAGCTTCCCGTGCTCTACCATCTGAGAAGGCTGGAGGTGCACAAAAGCTGGGAGGGGGCACAGCCAGGACAGCTGACCCAAACTCGCCAAAGGGATATTCCATACGTGAATGTGGCATCATGCTCAGTACATAAACTGGGGGAAGCTGGCCAGGGGGGCCGCTGCTCGGGGACTGGCTGGGCATTGGTCGGCGGGTGGTGAGCAGTTGCATCATGCATCACTTTCTTTGTATATTCTGTTATTGTTGTTGTTATTATTATTATTATATTTCAATTATTAAACTGTCTTTATCTCAACTCACGAGTTTTCTCACTTTTACTCTTCCAATTCTCTCACCCATCCCACCAGGGGGAGGGAGCGTGAGCGAGCAGCTGTGTGGTGCTCAGTTGCCAGCTGAGGTAAAACCACAACAACCTTCAATCAAAATAGAAACACTCCCTTCCTGGGTGAAGGTGGGTGCTTCCAGCCAGCTGGATCTTTTCAAGCATCAGCAAGAAAGTAACCCTATTCTAAAGAAGGGGGCAGAGTTGCATTGTCTTCTCCAGCACCCTTATAAAGACTCAATCATCCAACAGATATTGAGCTTGATCCAGCTCTGTACTCTTACCTGAAAGATCCAACACTGTCCAGATCCTACCTTTTGCTCCTCTTCACTTTGTTCTTGTCTCAGCCAAACGTCACACACAGCTGTAACTTCTCAGCCCCCTCTCGTTCACTAGTATCAATCTTTGAGAAAACTTCTCTCAACTCCTCTATTATTTCACTATTTCTGAACTTCATTGTTTCACCATTAACTGATCCTTCTCTCTCATCTGTTTGTCAAAACAAACACTCTCTTCCACTGCAGCGCTTGCTTTGTATATAAGCTTTTTCTGCCCTCTCTAATTCAGAGGATCCTTTCTCTCCACCCTCTGATACAGCAGACAATACCATTCATTGCCACTTTAATTTTCCCCTTTCTGATTTAGAAAGCTTCAATATCCAAAGCAAGGTTGTAAATTCTATTCCAAAAGTCAGAAAGATTAACAGCACCTTGGTTAACTCCTGCTCTGAACAGTCCTTTCTCTCTTGCCCAGGACTGCAGGAGTTAGTCTCCTATAGCTACGTGTGTGGCTGTACCAAAAGCACATCAATTAAATGCCAAAGTTAGACAGTACCCCATCCCCAATACCTTCGCTTTTACAGCTGTGAAAAGATCACTTCCCTTCAGCTTCAACAGAGATCCATTTTCTACATTTTTGCAGACACTTTAGGTACTGCTGAGGTTTCAGAGTACAAATTGGTGATATTACATCACAGCCACATTATGTCATCCTGAGTGATTTCGTAAGGGCTATGCCTCAGTGCTACAGAAACCCAGTAAAGTGGAAACAGCAAAATCACTCTACGTTAGTAGGAATGGCATGTCTTATTTAAAAATTAGAAGAGCACACGGGATCTAGTCTCAGCTCCCCCCTCCCGCCCGGCTTTATGTTTCAATACCACATATACAAACAGCAAGAAGCAGAAACCCCTATGGTTTGCTAGCTCAGGTAACTCTCCACAAAGGCTGCAGTCACTGGAGCTCTGTATTAAAAAGCTCTTGACCCAGAACGGCAGCTGTTAGTGGGACAAGCAGATGCACCAGCCTTCTGCCAGCTGGTACAGAGGGAGAGCAGATACCCCGAGAACCGCCACTCCCGCCTGAGCTGGCCTGTCACAGCTGTGCCACTGCCCTTTACCCCAGGAGTTTCGGCTCAAAAGAAAAGTGGTTTTCCGCAACAGCAGATCAGCACAAAGCATTAACAAAGTAGCAGTTCACAAAAACTACCTGAATACTTACTCAACTCTGCTATACATCTAAGTAACTGATGATTCTCATTTGATTAATTTCTCTATCCAAATAGTACTATTACCTGAAATCAAATGGGAATCATCTTTGTCTAGAAAACATCATAACCTAGCAAACAAAACCAAACGCCATCATCATGCTTTCTTAACCGTGCCCCCATTCACATTCCAGTTTTGGAGGGAGTCATGGACTGTCCACATCCCAAAAATGTAACTTCTCAGTTCAACATACTCCAGAGGGAGATACAAATTTGTAAAGGGCAGAAAACACAACAGCTAATTAGGGCCTCACCATGTGGGCCCTAATACAATCCTTTTTCTGAACTCCTTAGAAAAACTGTGTTGAAAAAATGAGTGTACGAAAAAATTGTAGTTAGAGCTCCTATCTTGTAAGAACTTTTTCTGACTATCTTATATGGTACCTGCAGACATATGCAGTCATCTGTATTGTACCTTATCCTTGGCCGATGAGACTCCTAGAGGTGCTCCAGCCATTCCATTCTCTGGTTCTGCATTAACTGGTCCTGCTCACTCACGCAGGAAAACACGTTTACCTTTCTCGTTTGAATTTCAGAGACAACAAAATACCTGGTAAAGCAAGTTTTGAGCCACAAGCAGCATTAGAAACAGCAAAACCTTTTCAAAAGTAATAAATAATCTGAAGACAGAAAGGAAACATGGGGATTTCATAACACCAAAACCATGGTGAACTCAGGCTTCTCAGCAGCATGCAATTCTCTCTCTCCTTTTCCAAGAACAATGGTGGCATGTCCACAGTTATTTCAGTTTTAGAAAGCAGTGCCAGAACACTAAACCATACATCCAGTCATAACATGTCAGTATAGCCAAAAAACAGGTTCTAATACATCATTTGGACTATTCCAATACAAAGTTAGACCTAAGTACAACCTTATACTAAAGGCCACATGCACTTGAATCTGGAGGCTTTCAAGTAAT
>NW_008825109.1:926447-971727 GCF_000699105.1 Pygoscelis adeliae | reverse complement strand
ATCCAAAAATCCTAAACAATCTAATCTTGTAAGGAAACAGGCCTTATACAAACACACTGTGTACTGCAAACCGCGTATTTTTATCTCCACAATATTTAAAATCATTGGCTTCACTCAAATTCAACAGAGAAACAGAGGCCTCAGCTATTTAACATATCTCCTCATTGTATGATACTATAAATAGAGAAAGAAGGATATAAAAACAACTCCTGGGAGGTGGAGGCTGCACAGGGGCTCACCGTCATTGTCCAGCAAGGCTGCGCTGCCAAGACAGGTTACACAACCGCTGAAAAAGCCTTCAGCGGTTGTTCTGTTACACTCCAAGTTTATCAATCACAGAAAGCTAGCTTTCCCTTTTGCTTTGTCTTTTCTTACTTTCAAAATAGAACAAAGTAAAATTTACTTAAAATATTTGTTTTCATAAAACTGAAAAGTGAAGGACTCCATGATTTTTGTTATTCCGCATCTTTAAAACCACCATAAAAACAACCATTACTCCTAACTTCAAAGCTAAATATCCTGCACAGAGCCACGAAACTCAGCTCTGTAGAACATCTAAAGTTTAAATACAAAACAAGAAAACCAGACTTTTTTACCCCTGGGAAAATGAAAACATCTAAATAAAATTGATGCTAGTAGATACTACCTTTCTCTTCAGGGGAGAAAAGGCTACAACTTTTAAAGTATTTTGTAATTAACTCTTGTTATTATATTGGATCAAGATGGTTTTACCCCAAAAGTCAATTCACCATTGTATTGCCATTTTTCACACCATTTTTCAGTCTCTTATGTTAGCAACAGAGAAAGGATTTTTCTATGGCCTTAAAATCACAATGTGTTGCAGTAACAGTCAGAGGTGATCAAGTGGGATAAAAAGTAAATAATGAAAGCAACCGTCCATGTGAAGCCCTGACAGTGTATGCCTATAGTTACTTGTGACTTGAAGCACACCACACTGCTCTTGCCATGGGCCAGCTCTGTGGCCCAAGGCAGGCACTTGCTTTCCTGCCTAAGCAGAAAGAATTATTCTAATGGGCTGCAAACTCCCTGAGCTTTAAGCAGCATTAAATGCACACGAGTTAAGAACTTCCCACAAGGGATTTCTGTGAAGCCACAGAAGGCATTTCCTCCTTGTTCACCACTTAAACACTGCTTTATCTAGAGACAAGATCACAACTATGCCCATCTTCCTGTAACTTTCCTGCCCCCAAAACATAATCTTCTAAAAATAATGTTATTTGCTACTCCAGTACAATGTTTTACCTAGCACACCATCTTCATTTCAGAAGCTGAAAAGGGCACTCAGTTAGCAAACAGAGGTTGCTGAGTAACCTTTATTTGTTTTGGTCACATAACGAGTATCTCTAAATTTAAGTCCTCTCCCCTGAGGCACAAAGTGGCAAATACATGAATAAGCTGGGAATTTTTGAAGACTGATGAAAGGAAACCAAAATGCTTTTATATAAAAGGCAAACCCCACATGACTTCACTGTACGCTGAGCATTACCAGTCACATGGGAACTCCCCCCTCAGGACTTGCAGTTGAAGGCAATGAAGTTGGAGGCATGTCTCTTCTCCAGCAGGCAAAGTCTGCCTATCCTCCATACACAGAGGTGAGCTCAGTAGTGGTATGTAATGCACCATCAAGGCTAAGAGATCAATTAATATCATATTCTGACCAGAACCCCATCTTTCCTCCTGTCTTTCTTCCCCTTTGTTTCCCCTTTTTATATGGAGCAATGATATTAACCCACTTCTAAAAATGGAAATGTTCCTCTCCAAAATTTGGCAAGGTATGATGTATCTGGACTAAAAGTTTCCATGTCATGTAGTAGTCTCACATCACCCTGATGTGGGAAGCCTCATTCACCACAGCTCTGACATGAAGAGATTTCTTCATATTAAAAATCTTTGAACGCTAGTTTCAACAAGACGTTCTTATAATTCCACAGTCTGGGGCACAGAGTCACCATTTGGTTATGAAGCTACAGCCAAGTTCATGACTTTTGAAATTCTTGTGAAAACCTTCCTGAATTTGACCAAATTACAGATTTCTGAAATGAACATAACAAATATATTCAGCAGCTATCTGCTAGGATGTGGTTTCACCACCAACTGCAGTCAGCCCATGTTAATGCTGCTGTCGTATGGCTAGTCACATCCTACCCTTCCACCTCTGGCCAGCTGTAGCACTTTCTCCCTGTCCCCCAGTCTGTACTGGGATTAGTGCTTTTGGGATCCCAGTCAGCCATCTCCGAGTCCTGGCGCTGGCACAGAAGGGGCAGGGGGAAACACAACTGCATCTTTTGGCAGCACTGCTAACAGAACCCCAGCCAAACAGGACACTGCTTTCTAGGATGCTGCTCTGTGTCGACAGCAAAGCTCTGAAGATTCAATCTGGACGAAACATGTTAATTATACCACACTCGCTTGAGCTGGTAATAAAAAAATCCCATCCCTCTATGACCCTGAACATTAGCATCTGAAAAATCATCCTGAGTTTCATTCAATACCTGGCAAATCTCTACTACATTTGTAATGACTACTATAGCTGTTCAAAGACAGAGAAAAATAGGAAAGGACCTAATTAAAGATAAGCACAAAAATAAGAATATACTGAAAGGCCACAAGGACAGCATGAAGGGAGAGATGCAATAACCAATTTATGCTCCAGATCTAGCAACTGACACAGTATTAACCAACAAATAGCTAGTCCAAGAGACTTATTTGAAACAGTTTTAGCAGAGGATTGAAGGTAGCTAGATAAAGTCATAGAAAGATTTGAAAACGAAAGGGAGGTAGACTACTGTATGTGTATGCCATCTTTAAGCAGTATGAGGTAGCACTCCTAGAAATAGTGTAAATGTAGATTTTTAAACAGAAATAAAAATGACAATATTTCTACAATACAACAAAAATGGGTACCAGTGCAGAAGCTTACGCTTATATATGTTAAAGGGTGTTTGAATTATATAAAGTGTTCTATACAAGATGTATTTATGTATTCTCTATTTTTACATGAACGTACTATGCCAAGCAGTCATATTAAAAAAAAAGGCCTACTTTACACATATTTGACTTTAATAACAAATACCAGAAACTCATCTGTCTAGAAGTCAAATTTGCATTGAATATGAAACAGTTATCTTTAGGATTTTGAGGCAAAGAGGGCTGTTGTTGTTTCTTTCTAAGATAAATAGTTTTCAAAAAGGATGCAAGACTGAAGTTTTATTATAACCTTTAAAAAAATAATCTAAGAATCTATGCATCACGGAATGCCAGTGCTAAAGTGTGCTGTCTCCTATTTTCACTTGATCCATGTTCTGTAAAGTTTTACCATACACACCTGCACAAATCTTGAATCTTTGCACATGTCCATCCATCAGCAAACAGACTGATAATGCAGATCACTGAGGTCTCCTGAGGAATACTAATCCCTGTAAGAAAATTAGTCCCAAGCACAAAAATGAGGAAGTATCAACAGTTGTGATTTACAAAGCATACAAGAGAGTTAGACCTCAAGACTATCAAACCTCTACATGGGTAAATTATTACATGGCTAATATGCAGAATTCAAGATGAGCAGCGGCCCACGCACCTTACATTCAAAGGCACACTCTTCCCTGAGGTACATGGTCTGTCACATCGACTGGGCTACGAATGGACAACTGCCATTCACCACCAGTTCATGACAGAAGCTGGGCTGGCTGGCCTATCCAAACAGGCCAATAAAAAACAAAGAATAGATGAAACAAAACACAAACTTAGGAAGTATTCACAGAACCATAGATATTTGGTTGGAAATGATTTCTGGGGATCTTTAGTCCGGACTCCCATTCCTTCCTGATGGGTTCCATCTAGCCAAGCTCCAAAAACTTCTAGGAATGAAGATTACACAGACTCCAGGCAAACTGCTCCAGTGCTGTACTACCCTCCTACTGAAAATGTTTTTCCTAATGTCTAAACTGAACTTCCCAAGTGAGCCATTCCCCTTGCTACTTTGCTTCACGCTACTTCTTTGTAGCCTTTGATGAGCCTTGACAACTCATCAATTTAGGTATGTCAACTACTTAGAGAAGTAATCCTTACACTCTTGCTCCCCAGCTGCTGGCTGCTCCTCTCCCTCCCCAACCACTTTGCTAGGAAAGAAGCTTTGTCTACAAAGACTGATGGGGGAGTGGAAGAGTACTTCAGCCTTTTGTGCGTTACCTGTCATTGGGCTGCCTTCCTCCATCCTTGAACAGCCCCCCATTTTCCCTGAACTTTCTCTTGCAACTACCATACTTGTAGGATCCTTTTTTGTTATCCTTCATGTCCCGCATTAAAAAAGTTTCTCCAGCAAACCTCTCTGCAAATGATCAAATTACGCGTTGCTTTGTTAAATGGTCATGGTTAGGGATGGATTATGCATCTTAATGTACGTTGGAAAAAATACAAAGTGATTCATTGCTTAAGACAATCTACATCCTCTCCTAAATGCTGAGACAGCTTGTCTAGTAGAGAGTCTGCAGTGCCTATGCAGTGCTTCAGCTGAGCCTGTGGAGGAAGGCTGGGAAGGTAAGCAGCAGAGCTGAGAAGCTGAACTGTAGGAGAGAAGACTTTAAGTTATTCCAGGAATTGCTAAGCAAAAACCAATGGGAAGCCGCCATGAAGTCAACTGTCTACCCTAAGTCCTTTTGTATTAAGGAGCTTCTGCTGCTCAGCCCTAAGGGTTCTTCTTGAAAAATCTCTTATTTCTATTACACTAGTTTGCTGCTAAGATTAGGAATCACCTGCTATGGTCAGAATGTTAAGCAGAGGGTTAGAGACAGCCCCTGGCCTTATTACAAAAACAAAGTGTGATGGACATACTGTCATTCATTCACAGTGTTTGAACCAGAACTAGGAACTGAACTAAACTCCAAGGCCAGTCCATTTTCCTACTGGCTTTCCTTACTTGTTTCTCTGAAGGGGAGCATTTATATGCTTCACTGAAACAACTATTTGACAATTTCTTTTGAGACTTGCAGATCCTGTACTTGCCCAAGTTTCTCTGCAAAGTACACTCTGAAAAAAAAAAACAAAACATCATATAGATCCCAAAACTGTGTCTGGTTTTGCTTATACGTACTTTCTACCTGACATTACCTGCCTTAGCACAGGCTGAGAAACCTGAGCATTAGAGCTAAGTTTAAAAGACCCATGACAGCAAAGTTTGTGATCCTTCTGGCAAAGATAAACAGTTTAAAAGGTATTTAGGTGGCTAATGATTCTGTTAAGCATCTAATAAGGCTTTCAGATGAATACTAGCTGCAGGCAGCTAAGTACGCATAAACACCTTTAAAAATCTTCCCAAGAGTGTAGAGATGTTTCTGAAAAGTAACTGCAGGAGTCTCATAAATTCCACACTGCCTCTCAGCAGAGAAGCCTAATCATTAGTTTACGGGCCACTAACTAGAAGGTTTGATATCTCCTGCATTTGCCATCAAATCTGTTTGCAAACACTGTGTTGCCTGATTAGTGTTTGCTTCTGGTGTATCCTAAAGTTATCACTTCAAAGACCTCTGTAATCTCCAATAGTTTGTTTCTGACTGGACACTAACTTTCTTGCTCTAGAGCAAAATTTTAGAGAAGTCCTGGGAATTGGGGATAAGCTTAGAAATAAAGTCAAAAGAAAATAATTTTTTGGGCTGAGGGACAAAGAAGCCTTGTAAAACTGCAAATTGCTTTATGAAGTGAAATTGCATCAAGGGGTAATCTACCAGCAGGAGAGGGAAGAACACACCGTGTTTACTTACACACATTTTAAACTCTACTGCAGTCTCGCATGTTCTCACTTACAATTGTTTCAAGGCACTGCAGTATTACATATGGTTTTCATCTTTGCACTGCACATGCAGGATGCTTTGTTCTCCATATCATAATCCTGGCTTGGACGTGAGGGAACCTAACCCCTCCCCAGTGCCAATGCACAATTTTAATCAGGAATCATGCAATATTTCATAATTTCCCTAAAGCGCCCGCTTCTGGTTTCAGGCAATTATGCAATATTTGTCCAATGTAGATTTCAGCATACAGTGTGCAGTACCAGGGAACTGTTAACCATCCCCAGCTGAAAGTCTGGAAGAGCATCTGGTGGGGAAAAAAAAGGCAGGGGGTGGCAGTGGAAGGAAGTGGAAGTTTCTTTTTTTTTTATTTTTAAAATAAGCATACCCGTTTGTAAGCTGATCGTGATCATTTGGACTTTCGTTTTCCAAGTTCTTGGGATAAAGAGATTGATATAGTTACTAGTTTGAATGCTGAGAAAGTAGCCATGCTAATATAAACAGCTTCCTGTCCGGGAATTGTACCTGAGGACCATTGTAACAAGAGACATTATATGTTAATACATTGCACAGACACTTTATTCAATCCAAATATTTTTTCTGACAATAAGCCCAAAACCAAGATTAAAAGCTTGTCTAAGATATGACACAAGACTCAAAAGTCGTAAGTACAAAAGACCACCACTGTTATGCAATATGGCCAAGATCAGCAGGATGTGGAAAAGTTGTCAGTTTCCAGCTAGATCCTGCAGTTCTCCATGTACCTGCCAAATAATGATTCACAGCAGAAGAAGTCTCAAAATACTGTACAGCAATCACGAGAAAGCAATCAAGAGAAGCATTATGGTCTGCTGCATAGGTCAAAGGCAAATCAAGGCTGAATTCTTGTAAAGAGATCTTCCCTAGGTAAAACAACTGATTGATTTAATGTAGAAACATGCTGACTAACATTCAATACACAAAGCAACAGATTAAAATGCCCCCCCTTTCTAGTATCAGCAACCAAGAAACTATAAACCAACTAAATAAAAAAAATCCAACCCAAACTCTGAAGATATACACATAACCCATGTAATTCAACTCACTGAAGCTCTACAAAAAACCCTTTACGGACAGCTACGCCGAACACCAGAGGTAGCTGCAGACACCTTGCCAAGGGACATTCAGCTTGCTCAGAACGTCCTGCCATTCACTGCCCTTCGACGCTGGGCTTCTCGGCCTGAGCCAACTCCGCCATTCCAAAGTCGCCATTTGCTGATGGTGAACAGAATCCGAAACTCATCCCTCCCCAGAACTCCCTGCAGCTGGCTTCAGCTCTTTTAGCTGTGCTTATTAAGATGCAGCAAGCAGCCTCACCTATGAAGACTGCCGAGCATAGCCCCTGGGACTATCCTGCTGCTGCTAAACTTCAGCAAACTGAGCCACAGTGTACCAGGCTAGATTCCTCCCCAAACTTAAACCACAATCAAAAAAAAATCATCAACTGCAGAAACAAGGGTGAATGAGAAAAGGGAGCATTTTGCCTGAAACACACATTTCTTGCAAGATTTCCCCTTGAAAACAGCTGTAAACAATAAATGTAATTTCACTTTCAAATCACAGGATGGGCTTTTGCCACTGCAATGAAAATATAGTCAAGCCTGTGCATGTTCGAAATAAAGCAAGTATCCCTGAAGTCTTGCGATTACTGCGACCCTTCTTTGCTCCTTTTCAAAGGGGGCAAGAAAACTACCAATATCGTCTGTTGCTCCATCACCCAAAGCGGCAGGTTTGTGGGCAATCTGGAAGTTCCAGCTTGGGTGATTAAACACAGCAATATGATACCCTACCCTGGAGCTTTTCCCCATACATACACTTTAATAAACCCTGGAAGTTGAACTAAACTAGACATTAAAGTCTAATGTCTAGTTAAGCCAACTCTAAGCCAACTTTGAACCCTGGGAAGTATATTCTCTTTGTGTGCATCTTTCAAACGTCACTAATATTAGATGTAACTTGTGTGACTAATGAGCCAAAGCAATTAAGGCCTCACAACATATGTATATTAAAAAAAAGGTCCCAAAGGCAAAAACTGCACAAGTTTATAGTAAGGAAATAAATTTATGTCCTCCTGTTCCTTATCTTGCCGAGGGCATCTTGATTTACTATGAATTGTCTCTGTTATTCAGAATAAGAGGTCTAGCTTAATGCAACCAAACTTTTAGATGCTGTTTAAAATGGCAGGAAAATGAATAATAGGTAGAACAACACCAATGTCACTATGTGACACTTAAAAACAGCAAGACTAACACTCACCTATACGCATTCACTGGGCAGGCTAGTTTTAAGGAGCTTATAGAAAGTCCTTCTATATAGAATAACTAAAGAAGTGCAACACACCTTTGCAGAGCTTTAAATAACAAGGTAGCACACAGAACAGGCTCTCACAAAGAAAAAAAAATAATCTAAGGATTGTTCATAAGACTTTCAGCAACTCATGCAGAAATGCAGAAGCCATGCACTTTGCCACCAAAGCTTACCTAATTTTTGAAGGAGCAGTCTGAGAAAAAAAGAGCCAGAAACAGACAAAACAGTTTCCTCAAAAACTGGAGCAGCTCTAGAGCCAGGCGATGACTAAAGAAGGGGTGTAAAACCTCAAGCAGAGAGTCCCTTTGCAGGAGCAGAACAAAACAGGACTTCTTTTTGTGGTGCCATTTTGTGTATTTATATGTAAACCCAATATTATATCGTTAACTCATAACACAAGGCTTGATTAGACTAATCATTCAAGGCTAAAAAGGGTCAACAACCTGTTAAGTGTATAGACTCCCCTGTATCACACAGCTAGTGTCAATGTCTTTATTAAATCAACAGCAATATAGCATGAAAGTAACTCTCTTTCAACAGTACATTATTTAAATCTCTATTTAGACAGCAACTACTGACAACTTACTAAAAGGAATTCCAGTTACCTGCTGTTTTTCTTCTGTTTATCTGGGACTCATTTTCTTGCTGTAATTCTTCTGAATTACCCTTACAGGGAAATCTATCCGAAGAGATTTCTAGGAAGTCATTTACTTGGTCAGCTGAACTCCTTTCTTAAGGCAATATTAGTATGCTTACAGAATTTTCTCACAGCCCAGCTCCAACACACGGCACAGACTGTAGCTAAGCTTTAGTTTTGTGAATTTTAAGATGTGCTGTGAAATAGTCATGGTTAAATTTAGTATCTCTTTCCAGAGAGGCAGTGTAAAAAGAGCCTGGTTTTTAGCTCAGACTGGGATGACTGTAAGCTATGTTAGGCAGCACAAACACCTTAAAATCATCATTCAGTTCCTTCCTATGAGACTGAGTTATTAGAAACTTGGACTATTAAACACAAACAGACAGTCTCCAACCCAGGATCAAAACAAGAAGAGTACTTTGACAGTACCAAAAGCTGGGAAGAATATACAGGATAGGGCTGGCTAATGCAGCTTTTGTGCTGACAGCTGCAGGGCCACAGCCAGGCTGGGAAACAACCCCTGTCAATGCGAGCACACCAGGCAACGTAAGCAAGTTATAGAGCAACCCCATCTCATCAAAGCTGCACCAAACCGGGCAATAAAGAGTTTCCCCATTCAAGCCCTCTTCTAGAAGAGGGCTTCTATTCTTTTTGGCCATTATAGAGATAGCAAAAATAAGGACTTTTTTAAAAACTGATATTCATGTCTGCATTCAGTAGCTTATTTGATTTTGGCAGTGTAGGCAATAAAGATAGAATATAGGACATGCACTTTACATAAAACATTTGTGTGGATTTGCTGTACCAAATCAGGATTTTTAAAGTCTGTTATACAAAAGGAGGAAAAAAATCCCCAATTTGGCCAGGTGTGCTGGTTTTGGCTGGGATAGAGTTAATTTTCTTCACAGTAGATAGGATGGGGCCATGTTTTGCATTTGTGCTGGAAACAGTGGTGATAACACAGGGATGTTTTAGTTACTGCTGAGCAGTGCTTACTCAGAGTCAAGGCCTTTTCTGCTGCTCACCCCACCCCACCAGCGAGTAGGCTGGGGGTGCACAAGAAGTTGGGAGGGGACACAGCTGGGACAGCTGACCCCAACTGACCAAAGGGGTATCCCACACCGTATGACGTCATGCTCAGCATATAAAGCTGGGGGAAGAAGAAGGAAGGGGGGGACATTCGGAGTGATGGTGTTTGTCTTCCCAAGTAACCGTTACGCGTGATGGAGCCCTGCTTTCCTGGAGATGGCTGAACAGCTGCCTGCTGATGGGAAGCAGTGAATGAATGCCTTGTGTTGCTTTGCTTGTGTGCACAGCTTTTGCTTCACCTATTAAATTGTCTTTATCTCAACACACAAGTTTTCTCAATTTTACCCTTCTGATTCTCTCCCCCCTCCCACCGGGGGGGAATGAGCAAGCGGCTGTGTGGTGCTTAGTTGCTGGCCGGGGTTAAACTACAACACCAGGTTCTATACAATCTAGATGACTGATCTCATTTAAATAAAGGTCTAATAATAACTCAGGAAGTAGCGCTCAATTGTATTGCAACGTCCTTTTCTCCCTTGTAAATGGTATTTATAATAAACATTTTTATTTAATAAATATTTAAAGTGATCACAGGCTCTCCAATCAACCTATCTGGTTGGAGATTAGAACATCGGTACAGTTCAGAGGATCTACACTCAGCCTACAGTCTGAGTGCTGCCCTGCATCTGGTTCAAAAGGACAAGTTTAGGTCAAATACTTAATCTAGTTGCCTGACTTTTATCAGTCCATGCTATAACTTTTACATTAAGTATGTTTTAGTGTCTAATTGATTCATATAATTTTTAAGTAAATCATGCCTCGAGTGACTTATAAAGCTATTTGGGCAACTGCAAATTATTGTAAGTGCATTATACAGAAAGAGAATTCAATGTTCCCCATTTAATAATCCCCAAATGGTTTTTAAAGAACATTGTAGGGCTTGTATCATGGAATACAGTGTCTGAAAGAGAGAGCAAGTACAAAGGATAGGCTGCTATTTATGGCATTCATTAAAAGATAGGTAACTCGTTCTTTTATTTTCCAGTGCATTCTGTCTTCTCTGTTCAAAGTTTTCAGATTACAGCTAACTAGGAGGGGTTAACCCCTAACAAAAAGAGATTGAGGGCTCTCTGTTTTGCACTGAAATACCACTGCCATACCCTCTGCTTTATTCCTAACTTGTAAAATGTAGCTGGCTTGCTTAAGGTGCAATACAATATTTGAAACCTGTTACCTAGCTTTTTAAACATTGATCTAAGTCAAGTTATTGCTTACTCTGATTTCCAGTAGGTTTATCAGTGTCGACTGCACTATAGCTTTCCTTTACAAACATCCTCACTAGGAAACACCAGACTATTTTTATTACAACAACACAGGAAAGATTGGAGCACTTCTCCACTTACATCAGAAATGAAAACATAATAAATTCAGTAATAAAGGTGGTAACAACAGTCAGAGAGAAAACTGCACTTCACTCAGTAACCCGTCAAGCTGGGAATACCATGCAGAGGCACTGACTCGCTTGAGAGACTGAACTCCAGTTTTCCAAGGCCAAAGCATTTCTAAACCAAGCTAAGTCAAGTCAAAAAGAACTCCTGTGAGTTTGCCTGCAGGCATGCCAGTTCATGTAAGCAGAGCTAGTACTGGGTGACAGAGGGCTTAAAAAAGTATCAAAAAATAAGGAAGTCGTAACAGTGCTTTTTGGCCACACTTACCTTAAGAGGCTACGCCCTGCTCAGAGCCTATGAAAGCAAAGTGGCTGCAGGTAATTTAGCTTTTTGCCTAAGCTACAGAACTAGAGATGCTATCGAATTTCTAATCACTCAGCTTCTCCTTGTACTCTGTAAGCTGCATTGCAATTGCAAACAACTCTTGGCATTTTAGCTACAGGAGAAAAGAACTATTCTTGGCCTCTTTTCTTACACACCTGTGGGCAGACAATACTATGCAATAGCTTTTCTCTTTCACAGGAGTATCTGCATTTCTGCATGTAATGAACTGCTCTGTTTTACACAATACCCACTTCACCATCCCTGAAGCTATTCCAAATATTAATTGACTCAAAACCACTGATGAGCAGCACTCATGTAACACTGTATAGTAATGGCACTTCATTAGAGAATCAATGAGAGGAGGTACACTAAATCTGAGCTACAGATTCTATACTAAGATCAAAAGACCCTATTTCTGTGTCTACACCAGCCTCTGAGGAAGACTCCAATTCTCGCACTCTTTCACTCTCATAGAACTGGATTTATTAGTATGACTGTGTGTCATGTACAATATTTTGTCCTGATTACCACTTACAAAACTAAAAAGCAAATTAATATTCTCCTTTGAAAATGTGTAATTATTTTGTAACAAATTCCAAATAAATTCCTTAGCTACTTTGAGACCATGCACTCAGAAATTCACAGCCGTAGAACTGACGGCTGCAAGGCAGCCTCAAAAATAAAATTTTACACTAACACAGAATCATGACTCACAATATGCTCCCTCTATCTGCATTCATTTTAGAAAACTGACGGAACTGATGACAGGTGTCAGTTTGTGCTTCTTAAAAGAAAGATCAGATGGGAATCCAGATTGTAGTTTTACCAGAGGTCAAATAAGAAAATACTTTTAGAGTTCCAGAGAGCATAGGGAGCCATGTGTCCAACAGTGATCATAGAATCATTAAGGTTGGAAAAGACCTCTAAGATCATCGAGTCCAACTGTTGACCCAACACCACCATGCCCACTAAACCATGTCCCTAAGTGCCGCATCTACACGTCTTTTAAATACTTCCAGGGATGGGGACTCAACCACTTCCCTGGGCAGCCTGTTCCAATGTTTAACCACTCTTTCAGTAAAGAAATTTTACCTCATGTCCAAGTGCTCACTTTTAATCCTATCTTTGCTGGGATATGTAGAATGACAACCTCTAATTGCTCTCTGCAAATCACAGAATTGGGACTTTCTTATCTTACATTGTAAAAACAATTCATTTTTTTAACCACACTATAACACAATTTATTGTGTAGTTGGTTAAGCTGTCCTGAAAACATGCATTTTCCAGTGCTTTATGTCTATGCAACTATTGCACCTTTCCACTGGAATCCTGTAGCTGCGTATAACAGGAGGTTTGTGATGTCTGAATTACAGAGAGAAACTAACACCATAATTACACTTAAAAAAAGTAAAGTTCCTGCTAACAGTCAATATGGAGGCCATGCTCCATCGAATATCAAGCTTATGCTTCCCCTGCCTATTAGCGCCAAGAATGAAATCACTCTGTAGCAGTGTCCCTGTCCTTTGTGTGGCAGAAGCTGTTCCTTGGCAACCGATGCAGACAACTGAGTTGCCATGGAAAGAGGAAAGACCAATTTATAAAAATTCTGAAACAAAGCAACTGTAAAGGCAACCCTGAATAGGGTGGGTATGTTCTGTATTACTTCCTACAGCGTTCCCATCGTAAAAAAAAAAAAAAAAGAAAACACTAAATTACTAACTGTAATTTTCATTATTTCTGTAAAATTGGGTTTACAGAAAGCTAATGTTTCATTGCATCCACAGCAAGTAGCCCCTTTCTCCCTTTGGTTCAAGTTGGCAAATATACCTGAAGATTTATACTGCAGTTGAAAAGGAATGCTTCCCTTTTTAGCCAGTGTTTTCTCCTTCAGGGAAGAGGAGGGCTGAGGAGAAGAGGCACAGAACCACTGTCTAGGGGTGTGACTGGAACATTTGCAAGCTGGATAAAGCAAGTATTCACATAGTGAAAAGGCAGAACAATTGTGTACACCATAGCTCACTTGAATTAAGGAACATATATTCAAGTTTTATTCATTAATAAATATTTATTAGTAGAAAATGTTTTATCTTCTTTAGTAATTAGAGAGATGCCAGAGATAATTATCTCCTGAATGCATTTTAACCACATTTACATTTTGTGGAAAGCATGCTCAAGGCATACATTTTTATCAGTGAACAAGGATGGAGAAAAAAACCACCACATGCTGCATTTCCCAGGAAAGGAAACCAATACAAAAACAAATCCCTTCTTCAAAGAGAAAGCTAGTAGGTTCAGCCGCCTAGCCAGGCAACTTGACTCCTCAGCATGATATACTCTAGAGAAAGAAAAATGAAGAGAGCCCGAGTACATTTGGTCAGAGAGACAGACTCACCGATGGCAGGTTCCCACCAACAGACACAGGCTGGATTCTCCTCCTGCCACATTAACCTCAGTGCTCTCCAATTCACCATGACACCTCCACAGAGTTAGGGTTAGGCAGTAGCTATTTGTTTACTGACTGGCTGGTCAGTGCTTCTGTGCTACGTGACCAGCTGGCTTCTGCCAAACACAGCATCAGTGAGAAGAGTCCTAGCTGCCTCACTTCCACAAGGGGAAAACTCCTTTTGCAGCACCAAGGGCATCAACCTGAGCCTGTTTTACTCAGCCATTAAATTCCATAAAGTCATTGGAACTGCTTCAAAATTGCTATTGCTCTTCCAAGTTTGACTTAAGCAGACCAATAGGTTCAAAACTTATTAGAAAAGGACTGAAATTAATAGTCCATACACTTTATTTCCATGGGAACTGAACACATCAGCAAGTTCAACAGAAAATGCATCCTCTTGATGCTTTCTGCAAATCAAAGAAATCAGTCGTACAACTGTACTCATCCTCAGCTATTCAATGAACTGTGAAAACCAGTATTCTCACTGGTGATTATCACCAAGATTGTCAGGTGTGTAAAACCCAGTGGAGCTAAAGGAAAGCAGCTGCTCCAGAGAAATGCTGCACATCAATTGGTTATTGTGAATTATAAAAGGAAAAAAAAAATGCATCCCAACTGAACCATTACCTGAGTTCCCTTAGTTTAACACCTTACCTGCTATGCAAACAAACAAACAAACTCTGCACAGATTCCATTAATTTTAATGCAATAGCGAAATAATTTCTGAGCTATAGGGTGTTTGTAAGAAGCTTCTCCAGTGTACTACATTACACACAAACAGCCTATTTCCCACCACAGACAGACTCACCCTAACAACCTGACAAACACTAATGCATACAGCTCCTCCAGAGAGTTTTAAAAGTAAGTAGAGGTTAAAATTTAAGCTCTATAGCTTGAGGGGTTGGTGTACCAAATATCGTCTGTGAAGTTTTCTCTACTATGGTACTCTAACAGAGCTACAGTAACTTTTGAGTTAGCTTTAGAGAAATCAGGAATACAAAACAAGACATGAGGAAGATGAGTCCTTTTAACTGGACACCGAACAGCAGAAGACACGTGAGTACAGACCAAATTAACTTGACAGAAATGTAAGAAACTTATCCAGCTATCTCAGAAGTGGTTTTATACTTCAACTATTTGGCTATTCAGATGCCTTAGAAGAGTTAGAGTCACTGTCACCTTAGCAAACAGCCAAAAAAGATGGATAGCATACATTCTTCTCTCTTTACAGACTGTGTCCCGAAGTGTAAGAAGTTTTTATTAGCATGTGAGCTGTTAAGTCATTTCAGTGAAATACATCACTGCACATTCTCCGCTCTTCAAAGACACAGGTGAAGATACACTCTGCACTAGGCAGTCCTAATTCTCTTCTGCTGAAGACATGGTCCAGTCGTAAGTCTTCTTGAACTTCCCTTGATCTCAGGAAGTCAGTCAATAAAACTCCACCTGGATATCTGACAGCATTATACTTTGAAGACACTTTCAAAATGATGAGTGACAAATCCATTCTTCACTGCCTACATGAATTCAGTTTACCCACATAAAAGATTATAACTCCAGTTTGTCATCAAATTATTAACTTATTGGAACAAGGTAGCTGTTGTGATACATGTTAAATCAAGAATATGCAGTTTACTGCTTATTTTAACAGTTCCTTCATTCCTCATCCTAAAACATACATTGGATTAAGGATCCTTCGTCATTCTGAAACATAAGCAATAACAAACATTTCCCCAGTACCTCTGAAAGTAAGGACTTCCACATTTGTTATACAAAAGCAACACACCTCAATAGGTCTGAAGATCAGCAGCAGCGTTAAAATAATGACTCTGTTGGTGACAATTTTTTCCACAGCCTGAAAAGATTTTAACAAATATTTTGAAGCAAGTGGCAGATTGTTTGCATTTATATGTGATGGAGCAAGATCAGGGAAGAACCGCCCCAAACTTTCTAGTAATGTTTTCCTCTCCAAAGACAGCTGTATATGCTATCCCATATATGAAAACTATTTCCTTATAAAGCCAGCTGCCATAGTTAAGGACTAGTCCAGACGGGCTTTGCTCAGTACTAGTTTCCAGCAGAACCAAACTTCACAAAGCTGAGGGAAATACTAACAAGGGCCAGGGAGAAGATGGGGGCGGGATGAAAATCCACATGAAAAAATAACTGGGATAGCACAGTTCTTGTTCACAGACAACACTGACTGGAAGAAATAACAACAACAAAGCAGAAAAAATTCTAACTCCTTAGTTGTTCTCAAGAGAAGCAATGTGAGCGCTGGATTGCAGGTGTATGTGTACATAAGCACACAAAAGAGCTCCAACCTGCCCTTCCCCAATGGGCAAATTACTGAGTAGCAGAGGTTTATGCAGGCATCTCTGAAGAAATGAAACATGAATTATGCAGGGTCATGAAAGAAAGAAAAAAAAAAATCTCTTTTCAATGTAGATTGATTGTATCCTTGTTCAGGAAATAACTTTACATTTATTGGGGGAAGGAAAAAACACCCCCAAACCAACCCCACCTTGGCCTCCCTGCCCCTTCCTACACACCATCTTCACTATAGGAAGGGAGAAAACTAGGAAGAGTACAGTTTGCCCAGCTGTTTTGCAATGTTGGTGAGTAGCTGATGGTCTTGCTTCTCCTCCATACGACAATTTAGAAGCAAGTGAATGAGATAAGATGTCTGAAGAGAGTTTTCACAGGGCATGAAATTTTATGAATGAGAGCAGTACTAAAAAAACGCAGGTTAATTTAGTTTATTATTCTATTGCAGGATGTGTCACAACACTTGATACTTGTTAGCATTAGCCAGTTGACTCAGAATGGTATTATTCACAGCACTTAAATCTTTTCAGAGAAAGGAAGTTTGAGAACATGAAGCCTACAGAAGATTTTAAAGTCGTACAGAAAATAGCTGCCTAAAGGGAAGAAAAACCCAAATTATGGCTTCACTACCAAGACAAAACAAAGTTAGGCTACTAAGGCTACTAAGTCTTTTGTTTGCCAAAATTTTTATTCTGAAAGCCCTTACTTAGCTTCCGCTACAGCTTCACCAAATTAACTCTTGAGATATGTCTGCAATTAAATTTTTTTCAGACTTGCTAAAGATCTAACATAAATACTTGGATACATGACAGCTTATGTAGATGGCAGAAGACTTTCTAAACTACTTGTTACGTTTTTGGAAATGGAGGAGCATCTACCTTTCTAGGGTCTAGAGCCCCCCCTTCCTTCTTTGGGATGCATTATTTGAGATTTGCCAGGAGACAGCTGCTTCTCCCTCTGCAGTGCCTGCTATAACCCTTCTAACTCCCAGAGTTTCACGGAATTGTAAATCAGTTCCTTCTCCTAACTTACATGTAACACAGGCTCCTGTGTAAAAGGGGTGAGTGATCTTTTTGTGTCTCTTCAGTAGCTCTGTGCTGCTTTCTATAAACGCCTCTCTTCTCACTGTTCCTTCTGTGCTGTGTTTAGCCTCACCGTTCCAGTCTACTAGCATCATCCATGACAACTTTATATTGTCCCCTCAACTTCTGTCTGTATGTCCCCTCACAGAGGGCAGATTTTCCAGTCTCATGCTCATCTTCATGTCCACTGCTAAATAATCAGCCTCTCCTTCTCTACATCTCCAAGTGATTGAGATTCAATACTAATTTAAAAAGGAATTATGTACACCTTACTAAAGGCAAAACTTCAGTCTTATTTTGCATAAGCCTCCCATTTAACTGTTATTCAGCATTTTCTGCCTGACCTTGATTAGGACTGCAGGCAGAAGTAGTGTCTTTGTTCTTTCTAATGCAGTACACACTCACTGCACCTTGGAAAACTGTTCCAGCTCTACTTGACAAGCTGAAAATGACTTGTCACCTTTTCTAATCTGCTTGGAGTTTTTTGTACCAAGTTTGAAGACTTATTTCCAGGGAGTAATCTAAAATAATACAGAATAAAAGCTAAGGAAAGTTGGTACACGTTTTCACTGAGGCTTTGTTCCAGAAGAACGGAAACACTTACTGTACAGACAGACTACCATTGATTTGGGATACAAAAACTTCCCACACACTCTACCTAGGTTCTTTCTGGGGAGAAAATTTGGAGCTGTAAGGCTGCCTGTCATTTCAGGATTTCAGAATGATGTTAAGTCGTGACAGGCTGCGTTAAAAAAAAAAAAAAAAAAAGCAGGTAAGCTTGGTGACTGTATAACATCATAACGTTCCTGTTCCAATGCTGCAGCAGGACAAGATGCCACAGTTTGAAGCTAAAGGCAAGGGAGAACCTCCCCTACCCAGGGGAGGAACTGGAGGCAGTGGTGAAGAGCTTCAATCAGTATAACCACAACATAGGTCATTTTTCAGAGCACCTGCCTCTTATAGGCAAATAATCAGAAGGATCACTGAAATAAGAGAAGAACTGTTAAAGCTTTCTTCTTCCTACAGAGGTACAATGTGACATTCAGTTGTTCCTCTCCCCCTCCTTCTGTAACATTTAAGAGAGCAGTTCCTACTGTATGCTGTGAAAGATGACTGGCATTCATTTGGACTCAGCACAAGAGAAAGCAGAGCTTAATTTTCTTTTCTAGGACAGCCCTCCTCCATCTGCAGATAGCAGGGTTCGGTTTTTTACAGGGATGCCACATTTAAAAGCTACTCCTCCTACAGTGTCATTGAAGGCCTGCCAGAGAAAGGAAAGTCTCATCCTTTTGTTCTCATCACCTCCCTCCCCCCACAAACAACTAAAGTATAAAACACAACAGGCTATATACCAGCACCCCACGTTTAAATACCGCTGTTTAAATGAGATTTAAATAAAGCTGCAATACAATTTTGTTGAAAGTATTTTTCAGGAAGGTGTTATTCCTACAAATACTATTCATCTATAATGACTCCTTTACATCTTTACCCATTTGCTCCTTCAGTCCCACATTTAAAATTTAGCAAATGTTTTAAAATTCATTTTAGCTTCACAGCGTTATTTGAAACGTCTGACTGAGAAAACATTCAACTGAATAGCTTTGTCAAAAACAAAAGTTATTGGGTAAATGTATTCATTTTGACAAATACTTTAACTGAAAATGTCAGACATTTTATTAACTACTGGAATACTTATACATTACTATAAAAGGTTTTACTTCCTTTCAATCTTGTGTCATAGAAATAGAGCCCCAGAGAAACTTTACCTAGTTGCTTGGCATGTCCATACTATGGATACTGAATGTTCATCTCAAGTTTATTTGTTGCTAAATTTAACAAAAAAAAAGTGAAATGTTCAAGTATCAATGTTGCTGGTTCTCAGCCAGTTAGAATAGCCCTGTTCTTCCTATTTCATCCCTTTAGATACTATGTCTCTCTCAACCTTTGCTCACCATACTGAGAGCAATCAATACTAATAGTAGTCCAATTATCTTTATATAAGGTACAGAAATTTTAGTTTGCCTATCCCTCATGAAAAAAGCAGATGTCAACAACTGTTTTCACAAAGATCCTCATCAACTGCACAGCCACTAAACACTTCTTACTTTTATGTGCCATTTTCCTACATAAATACATTTTTCCACCATCTCATAGCAATGAAGTGTTCAACATTTCCCGCGTTAAAAACCTTCACATATCATGCCTACTGCACTCTCATCTGGTTTCTGTTCCTCTATTTCTGATAGGCCATTTGATTATTCTTTCCTACATTAACTGCTACGTATTTGCCTTATTAAATTTTACACTGATTGCAGTCCGTGTTCCCAATTCATCAAGATCACACTCTATTTAAACAGATTCCTCCAGAGTATCCGCAATGCTCCTCAATCTGCCCCAGAACAGATGCGTTCTGGTTTAGAAACTGAAACGCCCAAATATCAATTTTGTTCCTGAAAGCCTATAAGCCACTTTCTTTTTCACAAATATATAGAAAACTGAATGTGCTGGAGCACAGGAGGTAATTTTTAAGTAGCAAGAATAAAAGAATAGAAGTACAATAGCATTCCAGATAGCAATATGGGCTACTTGGACAACAGGAAATCATAGAGTGACTTTTTGTATTCCAGGTGCTCTCACACTAAACCCAGCTGCTTAGGTGTAAACTCTGCTACCACCATCATACCCACACAGGGGCACTGACCCTATTCATGCTCATGTAGCACAGAAAATAGACTACTCTGTATCAAAATCAACAATGTCATATATGGACTTTTTCATGATCATGAGCTTCTATAAACTTTTTATTCTTAAGCGCCAAGACAGAATTATGGCATGCATGAGTTTATTCTCGTGTGAACACAGGGTTTCTCATTATCAGTGTCTAGTGTGCTAGGATCATTTTCTGCAACACGTGTGTTACACTCACCTCCTTTTCGAAGTTACTTCCTCTCCAAGGACCATGTAAGTATGCCACTTAAACACTCCATACATTGCATTAGCTTTAAGTCAGATTTAGTGTGGGCCTGAGATGCAAACACAAATTTCATACGTGAAGAGACAGCAGAAGGTTAAAGAAATCTTGATTATAAGAATACAAGATGTACAAACAGAACAAAAGAGCTGGACTGTAGAATCTAGGTGTCATGCTCAGGAGACCATTTCACACACAGAACCAACTCCACAGAAAGTGACATTTGTCAGAATTTGCTAGATTTTAAACAAACAGGAGTTGCGACTAGAAATCAAAAAAGGCGATAATACTGAAACACACAAGAAATTAGTAGTTAAAAAGTCAGAAAATGAAGGAGTCTCCTAGAAAACCTTCAGCAGCAGAAAAATGATTCAGAGGCAGATAAGAAATCAAGAAAGGGAACATGACACAGCAAGATATTTCAGGGACAACTAGAATAAGGAAAGTGTCAAAGGTTTAGCTTTTGGATGCATGCTATATAGCAGCAGCTGCAGTTTGCAATTGAAATTAATGCAAAACAGACAAATAACCTGGCTGTAAGGGAAGGCAGGTGAAGGTATTTTAAACAGCACACTCTTCTATTTAAAAAGTCAGCATGTGCATTTCAGGCAACATCTGTCTTCCCTCACTTTTAATCAAAGGCACTCTACCCTGGCTATTCCACAAGATGCCCCCAATCTTCCCCTACTGCCTGGCAGCTTTGAGAAAAATCATTGCTTAAACCGAGCCAAAAAGATAATTAAAAGCAGTCCAAACTGAGATTTCACTCTCCATTCACTCGATGAGTAAATGTCTCTTACAGTTTTAATCTATTAAAGCTCAGAAGAGTTTTATTTAAAAGAAGTTTCTGAGATAAAACATTTAATGGAAAACCAAATCCACCAGAACAACTGATTTGGGAGAGGCAATCAGCCTTAACTACTTAACATGAGTTTTATTTTCAGTAACACCCAACTCTGAATTCAAAACCCTATAATGCTTTGCTGATTCCAGTGGGAGAATACTACAGTCTTCTGCCTTGCTTTCTAAACCTAAACTCACTTATCTGATAATTTCACATCCCTCTGTGCTCATTTTTATCTATGTGTAAAGTACCATACCCTGTCCTGCATGCCTCAAGTCCCCAAAGACTCCTTTGCTCTTCTGTCTATGACTTCAAGAATTCAGTCCTGTGGAAGAAGCTTGATTCCCTTCTCGGCAGCCTTCTAAGCAAAAACACCTCCTTGTAGCAGGTGGTCTGACCTACTTAAAAAAAATTTTTTGGGAAAACATAAAAGCAAGTACTTAATAAAATTTAAGAACAAACTATGTGATATACACCTTGTCACATACCACTAACCAGTGACATCAGGAAAACAGCCTCAAAAGAGTTTGATTTATTTATAAAAATCTAAGCCATTTTCAGGGCACTGCTGCCTTCATTCAGTACAGTGCAAATATTTTAACCTACTGGTAATTGCATTAGTTCCTAAATCTGATTGAGTCTGGACATTCTGTCCCCATGAACTGGCACACAGTAGTGGGGACATAGATTCAGAAGAGATTAAGTCAATACTTCCTACAGGATTGAACAAATTAGTTTCAAGCTTAAAGAGGAATGGAGGGGAAAAGAGGCAGAATACATTGTACATCACTGATTTAATAGTACTTAATATTGCTGTCCCTGAACATCCTCTAAGTCTCAGTCCCGCTTCTGAAATTCACAGCAGAAATCCTCAGACACACAGAGTAAGGAAACACAATTGCATCTCCAACCTCTATACACTGCAGGGTTCATTTAAGAAAGAATCCTTCTAGAGGTAGAGACCTGGATTCATCTTGATTAACTTGATGAGCACCTGAGAAGTATGCCCTAGACTCACTTTCTACAGAAAAAGAACCACGAGAGGCAATTCCAGACCAAATACATAGCATATCCAAAGACACCTGTGTTTCTTGCTGCTCACTGTAAGAGACAGCAAAGCGCATGGCTTAAGAAGCTGGAAAGTATTGAAAATAAGTTAGGGTGCTTCATGACTGACTGCAGTTTCAGAAGAGAATTTGGGTTCATAAAAGTTTAATTAGAAAGACAAGGTACAAAATTGGGCTGTCACTACCATTTCCTCCATCATCAGCAATTTTAGGACTATTTTACCAGCATGAAGTACGTTTTGTGGTGTTTTAAAGATCTTGGTTCCTATAAACAGATAGAGAAAAATGAAAGGATTAGATTTCACAGAAAAACACAGCTAGTGACAGAATATTTATGTAGCTTGCCCTCTCAATATTCATCATTCACGGAAGAATTTTCTTCTACACAACAGCTTGGCAAAAAGGTGTTGAAGAGAAATGTAAGTGGAAAGAAATAAGTAATCAAGGAAATACTTGCACTAAGTCTCAGGTAGCTGTTCAAACTTGAGTTTGATTAAAAAGAATTATCAGCCTTTAGTTTATTAGCTCAACTTTTTCACAAGAGAGATGCCAATATTTTCCAAGTGTTTGTGCAAAAATTCAAGGCCCAACAATCCAAGGATAGAATTATACTAAAATGCTTACATTAAAAAGCAAATATTTAAATTCTAATAAGCTGCATGCATTACTAAGAATTTTTCCTATGAATAGTATCATTTAATTTCTTAGGAAAGAAACACATGTGCTAAAAAAAAAAAACTATGATAGGAAAATGTTTTTTTTCTTTTGATGACACTTAGAAATCTGCTAAGTGGCTGGAAATTCTTAATCCTCTTGTAACAACTAGTTTTAGAAGGAACGGAAACAACCCAGCAAATCCAAGATAAATTACCCTTTTTTATAGTCTTACTACATCATACCACTTCAGAGACAGGAAATATACATCACATTTACTTATGCCAATGAAAAAAATATTACTAACATAACAGCTTCAGAGAGTAAAAATAAAATCGTCCCAGTGAACACGACAGTTTGACAATACCCACTGTATATCTTCAAACTATTGAGCTCAGCTCGTTCAGTGAAAGTCATGAAATACAGTACCTTAACAGGACAGGAGAGCAGAACAGAGAAAGTTTAGGATGACTACTGTTTGAAAGCATCACAAAAAGATTTCAGCTGCTGACAGAGAACCTATCTGATCCTGAGGACTGCGCGTTACTGAGCAGTGGAAACTCTTTTCAATGATCACCAGTAATCTCACACCTGTCTCCACAAAAGAGTCATATAGCATCATCAGAGAAACCTGCAAGCATTTTTCCAAGTCCTCTTTCACCAAACAAATAAGCAGAAAAAAACCCACCCAAAACCACCACCACCACCAAGACCATACAGTTGGAGATATTTCCATTTGCTTTTCCTCTCCCCCCCACTAGTCAGCAATATGCAAATCAGAACTTAACTGGATGAGAAGCTCTTCTTAGTTATATTGTATATTTAAAGCAACGAAGCAGTCCAGATGTAAGGAAAAGGACACTTACTCTAGTAACTGACAGTTCTGAATGACCACACCATCTCCTTCCCGCTGAGGCACCCTTCCTCACACTTAAACAATATGATACTCCACCTTTGAGGAGCTGGAAATTAGTCTTCCTTAAAAAAGGCTTCTGACTGTGCATAAACTCTCTAAATGAATAGCTGGATATCCTTATAAGACAGTAAGATATTATGTGATATTATGTGATAAGACAGTAAGATATTATGTGATATTTAAAACATGCTGAAGTAGATATGCAAGTTTTCAGTCTTATTCAATTAATAACAGCTTTTCTTTTGCACAGCATGAAAGCCAATCTAAAGGTCACAAAAGATGGCATCTTCTCTTCTTAATTTTCAAAGTCCGCCTACAGCTCCTAAGGGATGCCAGTTAGCAACCCTGGAAACTCCTATTGTGAGAGAGCTTTTAGGGATGGAGCAACGCAGTTGTCAGTCTCAGCTTAATAGGAACCGATCCTAGACAAATGAATGAACACACTGCTTTCAATTAGGAATAGGGCTTCTGTTCACTACTTTACAGAAGACTTTATTTGAGTAACAATTAAAATTGTTAGTCAATGTCATAACGTGACATCAAAACAGCCTACCCAGAGTCGCAAGGGTTCAAGGACCTATCACAGCTCTCCTCTAATACCAGGATAATACCAATTGCCACCGAACTGTTTACCCTAGCATGTCTTTGAATGATTTTGAACCAGATTTTGATGCTTTTCTTATTAAGTACAGTCTAATTTGTAATGGAAGTCTACTTCTCTCAATAGGAATCATAAGAATCTTCCAAGACCCCCAGAGCCCATCACTACCTGCTGCGATAGGCAATTTTCAGTCACTGATTTTTTTTTTTTGTTTTTCAGTCTATCACGTCTTCAAGAAGGGGCCTTTTCCCCAGTATTGAGAATAACCCTCATCTTAAGTCCTTCCCCAAAATCAGTTTCAAAACACCAAAGCCAGAAATTATACATCTTCCAGAGAAAGAAAAAAGTTTTTTGGTTAAATATACTGCAGGCAGGAAGGAGGGAAGGTGAGGTGCATTAAAAGCTGGAGAGACGCTCTTTGTTCTTGGAGAGTGTCTCTCACAGCTACATAACATGGTGGTCTGTCAGCATCTCCCAGATAGGGCCCTAAACTTCATGTCTAAAATTAAGCAGCATGGGTATTTTCTGAGGGGTATGGCTGTCTAGCGTTCACATTAGAAGCCCTTTAGAAAGGAATAGCTTGTACAGTGTAAGCACAACGGGTTTCAGGTCCCCAGGTGGTAGTGCAATATTAAAGTACTACTTCAAAAACATAAGTACAAGTTTCCCTAGTTGTTGCTTCCCTGTTAAAGTGCTTCCGTGATCTGCAGAAGCCATCTTACTTAATGTTTGCTCCCAATTAGTCAGTATCTGCACAGCTACATCTCACAGAGAATTCACCATGGTTGACTGGTCAATCAACACCACCCCTGTGTGCCTGTGGCTGGCAGGGAGCTCCAAAGCCTTCAACAAAAGAGAGAAGTTAAGTTACTGCACTCGAGAGAGGTCGTACAGAAGATAAAATAGCACTTATTGTCCACATTTTTCAAAGTAGGAATAATTTTAAGTTGAGTGCATCTCAAGTGGATTGTAACTACAACTGAAGAACAAACAAAAAGAACATGCACAACCAGTCACCCTTAAAATTAAATACGCTTTCTATATTAAGAATGGAACTGATTACAAACGCTGATGTGAATCAAACTTACAGAGCACACATAAAATGAGTCACTTGCTGCACATAAATTTTATTTTGTTTAACATTCATTTTGTCTCGATTGTTGTATAACATATGTTACACAAATGCTAAGTAGAGAATGTCTTTTCATGAATGATACCTACCTTGCTCTATGTAGATTTTCTGTACCAAAGACAATCCAGGTCTAGAGAAAGACATTTGAGATCTTTAATCCATCTTACAAAAGGATAGATTTGGCCAAAAATTTACTGTAGAATACAGACATTATTACCAAATGTTTTCCGCTTGTTAAGAACAAAATAATAAAAAAGCACATGCTCAGTCTAGGTGTAGGTGCAAACAGTTGCTTTCTTTTTCTTGACAGTGTACTTTCTTTAAACAGTAGTATTAATTCTTTCTTAAAAACTAAGATATTAAGTGCCTTCACAGACAGGAGTCCACAGGAAAGGGAGTGAGTGAGTTTGTATGATAAGACACCCCCTTTGAGTGGGGTTCCAATAAAAAACAAGAACATGTTACACTCAATGAAGAAGCTTCAAGCTTTCCAGCACTGTGATGTTCCCTTTCCTTGCAGCCGCAATTTTAATGACTTAAAGCAAGATTATTGAAGGACTCACTCCCATTCCATCCTACACCTCTCACACACACTTCTGTAAGGTATGTCTTTAAGCAACAGCAGCTGCATTTCATATTTGTAAAGGTAATTTGATCTGAAATAACATATTTAAAAAAAATCAGATAGTGACTTTTATTTTTTATTTTCATCTTGAGGGCGCTCACAAGGCATGTGCGGGGCAACCAGGGCATCAGCAGGCTGCCCAGGGAAGTGGTTGAGTCACCATCCCTGGAAGTATTTAAAAGACGGGTAGATGAGGCGCTTAGGGACATGGTTTAGTGGGCATGGTGTTGTTGGGTTGATGGTTGGACTCGATGATCTTGGAGGTCTCTTCCAACCTTAATGATTCTATGATTCTGCTATCTCTGCCACTGACCACTTAGCTGTCTGGAGTCAAATCCACAGCATAATGCATAAACTGAAAAATAATTTGCATGATTGCATCCAGTTAAGCTAAACAAACCACCTGTTCAAATAAGTAGGTCTCATTATAAACCAAATGTTTGTTCTTCCAAAAGCAAATGGAGGACTTACAAGGTGATAAAGCATTTTTGTCCAAACTTTAGTCATCATCTAAACATGCAAACTGTAAATACTTTGTACAAATACACACACCATAACACTTCTGAAAATTGCACTGTTTCACAACTTTGCTGTTATATGTGACCTTCATTAGTATTCTCCTATTTTAGTCTGTGGTGTTGTTCTAGAAGTGCGATAGTACACAGAAACCAGAGAACTGAGCTTGCAACACAGCAACTAGGCTCTATCTCCACAGGCAGCTTGTACCCTTGATGTTTGCATTGTGTGTCCACACACTGCCTTTTACAAAACTGTATTTTAATGCACATCAAACTAAAAACGACACCTTCTGTTAAGGGAAGGTTAAAAACTAAACTGAAATGGTCCAGCTACAGTAAAGCAAGACATATCTTAGCTATGAGAAAGTGTTCTTTCTCTGCACAAGTACCTGAGAATATTAAGGGTCAACACTAACAATGTCTTTTCATGCACTTAAACAACCTTTTAATCTAAAAAAAAAAAAAGTAATAACAATAAAGAGTAAGTGTATGCCCTCATGATCTGAATTTCTACAGGCAGCCATTAAACCTACTCATTCTATTTTTATTTTCCTTACACAGCAAAGTTGGCAAGGAGAACACTTCAAGACCTCCCCCTGGATAGGTTTTAATTTTGGCCTGAGCTCATAAGACTGTTAAACACTTCTGAGAGTCCCACCACCTTCTTCAAATCCATCAGTATCTTACAGGCAAGTGATTCTATCTCTTCCTCCAGAGTACAAACAGCATCAGTTCCTTGTACCAGCAGAAAAAATAAGTATACCCATAAAAATACACCTATACTATTCTAAACACAGTATGAAACCTATCCTGCTTTGAGGAATCATTAATAATTGAACTGTGAGAATATGCTAAATGCAGGCCACCAATGTGCTATACGATCAGATTACAGTACAGTTGTATGCTGTACCCATTTTGCACAAATTAAATTATATTCTAAAGTTTCAGAAACGTTGAAGTCAAAATACAGATTCTGACATGAGTTATAAGGAAATGCAAATAAGCCACTAATCACCCTGTTTGTAACAAGGAGAAATACATTTTAACAAAACTAAATTAAATGCATGAAATCCAAAGTAAACACCTACTCAGTACTGGAAATAGTAACTTTCCTCAGGTACTGACTGTCCAAGCACTCCCTGTCTCATCAACACAAGCACTCTACATTGTCATCAAATTTTATAGGCCACCATTTAAATTCCTTTTAACTGAGCATAATATTTATTAATGTCTTTTAGATATACAAATCAAAACATCACAACTAACCAGGCTGTTGGAGGGAGAGCATTTAAGTTCAATTCCTCAATGTGTAGTGTCAGTATGGGACAACCACCTGACTCGGATGCCCAGTTAAGACTCTGACTCCTACTACTCTCTTTCGATTAGCCTGAAGCATCTAATGATAGTACCCAACAACGGTATACATACCTCATTGCCCATCTGCACCAACGATATATGGGATTCATGTCAATTTTTGCCATGGATGGGCAATTCCAGTGTTGGCCTCAAAATAACTCACAAGAGATGACTGTACAGAATAGCCTTTCTTCAAGTTACATTCCCAAAGAATAATCTTTGGAAAGCTTTATTCTCTTATCCTTACAGTAAATTACTTTTCTTGGCTCAGAGCTTTAAGATTTTATTGCTATTTAAGTTAGCGATGAAAGATTTAATCACAGATTTGTTAGATTTAACCACTGAACACAGGCTTTTCCAGAACCTTCCAAGCTCCAACAGGAGTCACAGTAGAAGTTCCCAAATATAAACACTACTGGAAAAATTTTGGATTTGCCATCGATTTCCTCCCAGTAATCATTCACAGCTTGAGTTTAGCAATAAAGAAATCCATCATCGTGCCCCCAACACCATCTGGGAGATCAGGCTTTTGGCAGAGAAAAAATGGAGCAGCAATTGCCTAGCAGCACAGGAAATCAATGACTTCCCCATGCAGGGGCGAGCAACAGGCTGCTCCTGCTGAGCGCGGGATCATTCATTTCCCTTTCTGCCAGCAAAGCTGCTTTGTACGTGCAGTGAGCAAAGTCTCCGTTACACTAGCAGGACACACACACCTTCCCCCAAACGTGCCCTTACCAATAGGGTTAGGTAGCCAGCTATGCAATTTCAAGTGAATAGCCAGAACAGGAAGGAGTGAATACATGCGGAGACACCAGTCTCCTGGGAGAGCCTTTAGACACAAGGGTTTCAGGCTATGAGGTAAGTAACAAAGGTCCTAGTACGCTACTGATTTAAGCTTATCTCAAATCTCATGACTTGACAAAGGATTCAACTGAACTTTGACAACATCAGGGCCAGGAAAACCTGGTCTTCCCTTTCCGCCCAGCAGTAGGATAGTACTATTTACTTCCAGCAATTAAAGCTCTAAAACAGGTGCAAAGGTATTTTTTCATTTTAAGCACAACCATTAAAGGGGAGTTAGGAATATCTCAAAAAAAAAAAAAAAAAAAAGTGAGCACATTATCCAGGAGACAACAGGCCACATCAACATCCTTCCAGGCTGCGCTTCTTGATAGCTAAACCACAAGTGTATTTACATATACAATAGAAAACATATATGTGTCCCTTTTTATTGAGAGGGTTTGCAGGAACTGGAATAGTCACTCAAGATCTTTTGTCAAGGTCACAGCAGAGACCACCACTGATCTCTGCAGCTTTAAAATCCCAATTCCTTCCTCAAATTTACTAGCCTTAGTGTTCCCTGGAGCACAAGGCAAGGTAAGAAGGACAGGAGTTGAGAGTTTCCCCAGACACACACTTTACCTTTGCTGCAGGCAAGAAGAATTTCACATCCACATTTTTGCTCCAGGTCAAAGTTCCCAATGAAGTCACAGCAACAGGATCATTACAGGCATGTATGCAGTCATCAAGAACTGAACTACTCTCTGTAACTGGTGTCAGAGGTTACTGATACACCACCACAGATGGAAGGGACTTCTGGTCAAGCCAGTCTTGGCCGTGATTCAAACCAGCGCTCTGAATAAGCGGCTTGTCCATCAACCAGCCCTCTCGGAGATCAGAGGGTATTGCTGTAGCTGTTTCCAGCACTATGCTTGCATATTAACCCCAGTAACTGCAGGCGTGTTAGGATCACCACTGGATCTAGCTGACTGAGTATGTACCAAGCATATTTTGCAGTTTCTCCTGATAACTACACTATTAGCTGTATATCTGTGAATCACTGAGCCTAGAATCTGTAAAACACAGCTATATTACAGCAGAAATATCTTGGTCTCTAGCAGCTTCTAGCTTCTCAGGGAGACTGTTTGCTCATCTTTTACCCACATTTTACACCTCTATCATTTCTTCAGTTTAATAAGTTACACTTGTAAATGCAAGTATCGGCCTTATTTCTCTAGAGTCACCATTGCTCTAAATCAATTCAGGTCATGCTGAAATTAGTCTTGCCCTTCACCAGGTTAACAGCTTCTCCAGTTTTGCTATAATTAATACTTGTCCGCAGATAAATTACAAATGAAGTGAAAGACAAAAAAGAAGTAGGATTACTCTGTAATATTTTTTCTTGCCACTCAATCCCCAAGTTCAATAAGAAGCCTCTCAAAATCTCACTCTACCACAATTTAGTAAGTCAGCAAAAGAGACACTGCTTGAAGGTATTTCATAGAAGAAATAACATGTATCCTACAAGAGATTCCTCAATAAATGTCACCACACATGGCCCTACCTGTTTTCCTGCACAAGGGAAAAAGCTCACTTATTTTCTAAGCTTGCACCTTCTTCATAGTCCATGCTAGCTGCAGTAAGACTCAGCATTTGGTCACTCTAGACAGCAGTAGGCCTGCATTTATCATGGTGGAATGTCCCCTCAATGTTTGTTCTTACAGTTTATGGAAAGGCAAGTACAATGACTCATAAAACTGCTGCAAGAAAAAGCTGAAACAAGTTAACAGAATGAGCTTCTTTAAAATGACATTCTTCATCCTACGTTTCCGGCATGCAGAGTCAAAGCCGCATCACACTTTCAACTGACAGATTTAGAGCTATTATTTATCATAAATGGCAAGACCATCACTGAGGCCAAGTAATGCTTCACGATGTGTTCCCGAACTGCTCACAGATCTTAAGTATACTATAAACAGTGGAAGGCCTGGTTCTACGTTCTACAGAAAAGTAATTTTTTACTAATGTACCATTCTTTTCCTTTTGGAAAATTATATTTTATTCATGCTGAAAATGATCGTCACAAAAATTCTTACCTGTTTTCCATCTAGTGTGTATAAGCGTTTAACCACCCCTGAATCCAACTTGATGGCATCGGTTATATCAGTAAGGACCTGTTCAAATGAATGTGCTGTCTTCTTGTTGAGCAGAATCCGGACTGCTTTCCGTGGTTTCACTCCACTCCTGATGATAGTGACTAGTTTAGGCCTAATGAAATCCTTATTCTCTTTTGCATCTGGAGTACCTCCTTTAGCAGTGGCAAGAGACGGCACTGAACGAGAAGTAGAAGTTGTCTTAACGTTTACTGACCAGTTTGGGTTTACATTCTTCGTGTACTCCAGCTTCTTGAAGGGTTCTATGGAACCACATACATAGCTTTCCCCTGCAGAAACAAAAATGCCAGACCAGCAAGTCAGATTGGAGGGAGAACAGAAAAATACCAAATCAAATCCTTCTCAAATTATTAAACATTGTTATCATTCTTGATCTACAGTGCATAAAGTATTGATCTCTTCCCTTCTCAGATGCTACAGACCATAAAATATCTTTTAAAGATCACTCGTCAGCTAGCCATTCAGAAAACACTGTTACAAAATCCTTGAAAGCAGCAGTTTTCTTTTCAGAAAACACCATCTGCAGTGGGGATCGCTGCTGTCAGTAAGTAGTGTTCATATCTAATCAGCTGCCCAGCGCCAGCACGTTATCACAGTAGTCTCCCAGCCTTCATGCTTAAATGGCCTGCTCCTAACAAAACAACCGGCCCCAAACGTTCCATATTATTTCCTCTGAAGTGTTATCAAAAACTATAGGTTACAAATAACGTTCTATAAAAGGTGGATGAAAGTGTCATAGGAGATTTGTTAACATTTGATTATTTAAAGCTTTAAGCAGCGTAAACACAGGATATGTGCAGGCAAGAATTCTCACCGTATCATTCTACTAACTCTTTATATAATATGGCAGGAAAGGAAGGCAAAGAGTAGTAATTACAGAGTCCCCCTCACAACAAATTTAAAATACTTCAAAGAAAAAAAAATATTATTATAGCTCATATTTCTATTGGAACATTACCTACAATAAAATATTTTTGCAATTACTACACCCACACAATTTCTGGGGAACTATAACATAGCCAGAAGTCACCAGCATGTCTCTGTTCAGTAATACCTTAATCCAGTCCAGCTGCAGGCTGCTACAAAAGGGGCACCTGCTTAGGTGCTCCCAACCTCTCCCTTGAGCTTGACTGAGTGACTGCACTGCTAGTTGCACTGGGTGAGTTGGATCAGCTCATTGATCTGATTGAACACCACAAAGACAACACTAATTTTACAATGACAAGCTGATCCAGTTCACCCTCTGGCTGCAAAAAAAAAAAACCCAAAGAAAACAATACTAGATCCAGCAAGACTGCACCTTCTGGCAGCCTGCAGTTAAATGCCATTACAAATAATGCAAAATCCTATCCTGAACAATACCACAAAAACATCTGAGATGTTTTAATTCTTCTGGGTTCAGTAGTTCAGTGTATGCTAGCGGCACAGAGGCCTTCATGTTAGCAGTTTAGCCCAAGGTATTAAAATAAAAACAGAACAAAACTCAGTGATATACCTCTTATGCCAAAAAGCACATAAGAACCAAAGATTTTCCTAATGATCCCTACCCTAAGGAAAGAGGACTCACAGTTCAATTATTAAAAGAAAAAAGTATTTAAATTTTACTTCTGGACACAAATTTTAAGATTTCAGGGCACCCAACCCAATCCCAGATAATACAGCACACAAGGCATGCTGGCAGATACACAGAGTTACCACAGTTAGAAATGGGGGGAGGATCTACTGGGACATGAGGCCCCGGATGCAACAGAGGTTCAAGTCTGTTGGCATGATCCTCCAAAGGCGAGGCAGTAACACACTGTACAGCGATTATCAGAAAGGCAGTGGAAGGACTCCAAAAGACGACAAAGAAGTCAGAGCAACATGTGAAGATGGACCACTGAGCAGAAAAGATAAATGCAATGACAGCATAAGATCAAGCAAGAACCATAAAAAGATTTTTTGTTTTCCTTTTTTTTTTTTGTAAAAAGCATTCCTTTAAAGCAGAACAAAATACAGAGTGGGAGATGAAGTAAGGCATTCCAATGCTTACTAACCATTGTGTACATGCAAGTTAATCTGCACTTTGCAGTAACTTCTAAAGTGTTAAGAATCTAAGATGGAATGCTTACACCAACCCTACAAGGGACAAAAGTAAGCTTCTCCTTTTATCCATTGCATATATATGAGAAAGAGATATAGATATATATATGGTAACATCAGAACAGAAATGCTTAGCCGCAGTAATGACCCAAGAGTGATCAAACCATACATGTCTTCTTTTATCCATGTCCTTGTCCAATATTTTTAGCACTAGCTACTCAATTACTGCAAGGTCAGAATGCATCCACAACACCACATCCATAAAATTAACAAGTTATTTAAAACATTAATAGCCTTTTGTACAGAAAAAAATAAAAATATAGTACTATTAATAGGACTGCACTCAATACAATAAATATCTGTTCTATAAAATACTTTGCAGAAGTCCCTTTTCTAAATTTTAAACAAAATTTATTCTTGTCTCCACTTACGTTTGCTGTAAGACTTAAAATCCACCAGCAACTACTTTTTTTTTTTTTTTGGGGGGGGGGGGGGGGGATGGAGAGGGGAGTTGAAATAAAAATCAGATTTTCAGGTTCAGTGCTATCAGGGAAATTGTTCAGTTTAGTTGCATGAAAACAATTCTTTATTTAAAAACAAGTCTTCATATTAAAACTCACTTCTCAAAGGTTAGGTGCATAAACAAATGGCCATACACATTGTACCCAGAAGACTTACATTTAGTTTAAGAACTCTTTCTCTTTTAGTTCCCCTTCTTGAAAGGATAGCATTCCACATGATTTTTAGTATCAGCTATATTTAAAGGTCAGCTGGGTTCCTTGTAGCATTGAACAGCACAGGTCAGCTCTTCATTACAAAACTAATTTTGTGTAAACGGCCATAAAAATGACCAATACAATCACTGAAGTTCTGGGATTGTTTTAACATCAGACTTTTTTCCCTTTCTTCATTTCTAACAGTACTATATCACATCAATAAAATATTTGCACCAAGATATATATATTTTTTCCCCCCCTTGAAGAGGCTTATATTTAGCTACAGAATATCTTGGAGATAGAGTATCCAAGGCCTTCTAAGACAAAATATCTTTAGTAAGAGCTATCTTATATAGGAAAACAGAAGTACAGACACCTCTCCCATAATGCTGTTATTTAAGACTGTTTATACTTCAAGCAAAGTGCTGAGGCTTATAAACCTTCAGGGATGTTAGCCAGGGACTGCAGTTCTCATTCACAGTGGTCCTAAGGGCCAGGCCCGTAAGAACAAAAACTAAATGGACAAAACCCTTATGTCCTAAAACTATCTTATATCTGATCTTAAGATCAGTAAAGCCTGTTTTATGGTAACATCCAGCAAATTTTAAGTACTCAAAACACTAGAAACACTCAAATACAAGCTTAAATTTCCTGAATGTGGAACCCACCCTGACAGCAGACAGAAATTTCAATGTCTAGCCTAATCCTTTAGCACCCATGGTGTTTGTATGCAGAGGAAATATCAAAGAAATGGACAAAAAGCCTTCACCTAGATTTTCATCCTCTCTTCTTTTTCACAGTTACCTTAAGGAGAGAAGACTGAAAAGAAGTTTCAACAAGCGGCATGACTTAGTAGTCCAATAAATCTACCTTCTGCCTTAACTATTACTTCCTCACCAAAACTATTAAGTGATGACACTATTTTCTTTTTTTTTTTTTCTCCTTTTTATTTTTGGCAACCTTTGGCTACAACTGCCTTGCAGACAACAGCCTCACCTCTGTGACTTGTACCTGAGGGGAGACAGCAGCTGTGACCTGCGGACAGGCAATACCAGCAGCAAGTTAGTTTTCCCAGCTCTGAAGCACCAGGAAAATACACCTCCGGGGGTAATCCCACTGAGCACCATCAGCTCTTACACTGGGTCAGACCTAAGCACAAATACAGCCCACAAACATTGGCTTTGACCAACTGACAGCTGGAGGAAGAAGGTGACAATCTCCAAACACGAGATTTGTAACAGAACACGTATTGAAGAAGGAATCTTTGGAGATACTGGATTAAACAAAAGCATAGAAAAGACAGCCCACTTAAAGTGTCTGTTTGACTGCAGCTCCCCAAGAGAGGGGAGCAAGCATTTCACAGTGCAGTCAGCTGTCACTAATGAAATTTTGACTCTTGATTACAGTATCAATGGCCATTAGAAAAAGAAAAGGGGGACACTGTCGTGGTTTAACCTCAGTCGGCAACTGAGCACCACACAGCCGCTCGCTCACTCTTGCCCCCCACCCCGCGGGATGGGGGAGAGAATCGGAAGAGTAAAAGTGAAAAAACTCGTGGGTTGAGATAAAACAGTTTAATAATTGAAATAAAATAAAATCCTAATAATAAGAAGAAGAATATACAAAGCAAGTGATGCACAATGCAATTGCTCACCACCCACGCACCGATGCTCGGCCAGTCCCTGAGCAGTGGCCCCCCTGGCCAGCTTTCCCCCAGTTTATGTACTGAGCATGACGTCACATGGTATGGAATATCCCTTTGGCCAGTTTGGGTCAGCTGTCCTGGCTGTGCCCCCTCCCAGCTTCTTGGGCACCCCCAGCCTTCTCAGTCAGTAGAGCATGGGAAGATGAAGAGCCCTTGACTGGTGTAAGCACCACTTAGCAACACCTAAAACATCGGTTTGTTATCAACATTATTCTCATCCTAAATCCAAAACACAGCACTGTACCAGCTACTAGGAAGAAAATTAACTCTATCCCAGCCGAAACCAGGACAGACACCCAGCTGTTTTGGGATATCTGACATCTAGGAAAAAAGTCATTACTAAATCTTAGAAAGTAACACTTTCTTGACAGCCCTCCTGCCTCCTCACAGCAACACTGCAAATGAAACGTCATTTAACTCTTCCAAAAAAAAAAAAAAAGATACACAATGCTTCTTTGCCAGTTTTGAACCAGTAATCCTACAATTTAAATTGTGCAAGTGCTCAACACTCCAGGAAATTCCATGTGGAACAATTAAAACGAATCTTAGCATTGAGAAGCTAATCAGAAAGTTAATCATGTAGAAGGCAGATCCCAAAACACAGTTTATGGTTAAAAAAAAAGAGACAAACAAAAACCTACTACCTGCAGTTACACATCTGTCAAAATTCAATGCAGCTGAACCACTAGAGCCATGTAACACTGAAGGAGAGTTCTTAAAGGTCATGACAGAATTTCATGATGTGCTTCATGTATTAAAAATATAATTTAAAAAATAATATCTGTGTACAAGGTGACTGAATATAATTTAAAAAATAATATCTGTGTACAAGGTGACTGTTAAGGAGACATTGAATCACAGCCTGTAAGTACTGGAGCCTTCCTGATGCAAATGTTGATTCCCTCTTTGGCATATTGGTATTAGCAGTTAGTTTGTTTCCTTCAGCTTGCTGATATTCTCACTACAAGAATGATCAAGGCATTCTCTCTTAAAAGGGATTATTTGCATTACTTTTCTGTGCTAAAGGCGACTTGGCCTAAAATGGCTTCATAAAGAAGCCAGCCAGTCTTAGGTGAAAACCTGCAGAAGGAATAGAGAACCTGTTTGAATCATGCAAGCAGAGAGGGAAAAACCAATCCCTCTTTGTGAGGCAGCAGGACTGCCAAATTATTGAAAATAGTGTTGATTCCTCATAGGAGAGTACATACGAGGAAAGGAAAGTTAATTTATGAGCCCACCAGAGATGGAGAAACTGCAGTAATTGCACAGTTTGGTGGTGGGGCATCCTGGCGAGGATGCTCAGTGCAGCAGTCGTTCGTTGCGGTCCATTTCCCCAACAGATGGGGCAACAAACAAATCAAGAGAACAGGGAAGGGACTGGCACTCCCAGCACCTCATGCAACAGGCACACCTGCCCTTCTTCCTTTCCACCCTTTGGTTTGGTACATGCAAGAAGGTAGAAGAGCAGTCTCTCAGGGGAAAGGACAAAAAATTCTGACTATCCCTCACCACGCAGAGCGGATTGCAAAAGGAAGATGACCTGAACCAAATAGGTTACTACCTGATAGTTCCCAAATGTGTTAGTTAATAGAGCAATAACCTACTTAAACTACATTACTGCTGCCTTGTCTTTCTGCAGTGTCTGAAAAAAAAAAAAAAAGCAACAGTGCAAAAGAGATGGAGCATCTACAGGAAATAAATCTGACCTACCCATGTTCACCTAGCAATCAGATGCACCTGAAACTTTAAATCAGATCTCCTCGGACCTTTTAAAGGACTTCTTTCGCACATGATTCTTTCTGCTTAGCTCAGACTAAAAATTCTTTTTTTTCCCCCTCATCAAAAGCCAAGTGAAAAAATAAAGACATACTTCCTCGCCTCTGCCCCTCCCCCAAATTCCCCCCCCCCCCCCCCCCCCCCCAATTTCCACAGTCTTGCTACAAGCAAGATAGGCATTGCACACGCTTAAAAAAAACAACTGGAAAGCACCTAGAATAAGAAAGCATGGGACGTTCTAAGAAGTTGTTAAGGAAGACACAATGTGAGTCAACTGGCTAACGGATGAGTCTTCTCAAATTCATGAAATAAAATAACCAAATAAACAGTGCCAAAACAACCCTCTACCATTTTATGCAACAGGATTATTCAGCTGTTTGTTTATTAAACAATATAAGGATTGCAGGCATTTCTGCCACAGGATCCAGTCCAAGTTTCACTAACTTAGATAGCCCTGGATCAAGTCCATGGTAAACATCCAGTGTAAATTCAATCCTATGAACAAATGTCCACAATAGGTTCAGCTCTACAAACATTTAAACAGATACTTTACTATTATTATTTTGATAGCATATTACATATGCATATGAATCTTTCCAGCCCATCAGTTCCCAGCTGCTGAGGTAGGAACGACTTAGAAGAAAGACCATTAGCTCCAGAGTACATCAGAAACCATGTCAATCAATTCCTACAGTCTGGCCTGGCTGGGCTTCTCACCAGCACCACCAGAGCAGGTGGCAGAGTCAAGGAAGAAGCAGTAGTAGCAGGTGGGAGAGGGAAAAGCTGAGATAAGAGGAATGAGGTGACAGTGGGAGTAGCAAGACCCACATACAAAAAAAGTCAGGAACTCTGTCACAGCCCACCACTTCAGTAAGGAGACGCCACCTTTTGAACCGTCCACTGGCAGGCAGCTTCTCTGCTGCATCGAACACAAACTGCCTGCCTCTACTTGCAAGAGCCTTCCTGGAGTCCTCATGTGACCCATCATCTCCTCTGCCACTGCAGTGAGGTTCACATCTCCCAAGAGTTACTAGCCAGTTACAGCCACTACCAGATTTTAAAACTGGTATATCTGTGCTCTTTCAAACTGCTCCTTCAATGAGGACTGCAGCTCCAAGATAATCCCCAAGAAACATTCATTTTTCTTTTTCAGATTATTCCTTAAAACTATTTTTGCCATTATGCCTACACAAAATGTGCACAAACACATACAAGCCTTTACAATAGTTTGGCAGTGCACCCAATATTGTCATATGACAATATTGTTTCCCAATACTCTCTCAGCCTTATGGTTTGGTGTTTTTGGTTTGTCTTTGTCTGCCAGTTCTCTGCTGCAGGGTTCATCTTTTGTGGTAGGTATTGTGGAAACCTAAAACAATTTATTCTGGTACATACCCAAGACTCTGAGGTAATAATATAACAAAAATTAATAAGAAAGGGATGCAGTTCTGGCTATGGATTGATTCTGTGGTCTTTGTTCCACATAGCAGGACCCCAGGAGTAAAAACTGTACATAATACTCTTTGTTTCAGAGTTATCCTGCTCATTCCAGTCTATTACTGTTCATGTTACACTGTTCAATGGTAATTTTGGGGATAAGACCCATCAGTCCACCTCTGCCTTCAGCTTTAAAGATGGTACACTTCTGGAAAAGCAAGAGACATTTAGTTCTTTCTTGAGACTTTGTTTACAGCTAGACAATTTAGTCTTAAGAGGCCTTCTATATGTTTGATTACATGTCACACCTAGGAAATAAAGTCAGGTCACATTTGGAAACCATTCTTTGAAGGTAGGAGGGTCCTGAACATCAGGTCTGACAAAAAGAAGGTAACCTGAATCCATTGCGTTCTTTCCTTCATCTAAGGTGACAGGAGAAGAGAAGTTATAGAGCGTGTGAAACTTTTACAACAGTAGTACCCCTTGTTATCAAATTCCAACAAGTCTCATATGCCCCAAGTCTTAAAAAACCCAACCAAACAAAAACCCAAAACCCCTAGGGAAGTAATTAGTTTCAAATAAAGGGAAGATATGCCCATGCACCTCAAAATAACCTACAGCACCAGCATACAGCCATGCCAGCTCCGAATTGTATGCAGGACAGAACTAAGTACTACTGAAGCAAAACAGCTCCTTTACAGTCTTTTTCCTTTGGGACTATCTTTCATGCAGTTCCATGTATTTAGCTCTGGAATGAGAGTGGCTGCTGTCGTATTTCCCCCAGGAGCTAGTTGCTTCTCTGCCTTCATGTACCATATGGGAAGGTAAGAGTACAGTAACTTCCTCACAGGCATAAAGGCAAAAAAACACCACCAAATCAAGGCCTTACACATTTACCTTACAACACAATCACTAAAATCAATGCCCAAAAAAAGAAAAAAAATATCATCTAAATGCATAACAGTCTCATTAAATGAATTCATACAGTAAAGGAATAGTCTCACCATGAAGAAAGCAATGCTTTGTATTTCAATAGTTTGAGCACAAATGTCATTTGGCAAGAGGCAAAAATCAAGTGATTTTCCAGCTATTTAAACACAAAGCACAGCTTCAAGCTAATTAATGCTGTACCAGACTAGCCAAACTCTAATAAATTTGTACAGTAAATAGTGGAAGGGGCTTACGTAAAAACCATCACTGAGCTAATAATATATGAACCTGTACTCTACAGTGAAGCTCTAGGAGGGAAACAGAACAAAATAACCCACCTTGCAGCTTTATACTAATAGACAGAAGCCCCCTTTCAGGTGGAACAAGGATGTAGCTCTCTACTTGCACACAAAGACTGACTTCTGTAAATCCCACAGTGTTAATAGCACAAGAAAATAAAACCGTCCAACTTGAACTATGCACAGGAAGAGAGGATGTGTTCATTGAAAAGGTAGGGAATAAAGTGCCGCAGAACTAAAAGAAATCCCAAAGCCCTTCTTTAAAATAAACTTATGCTCTTGTACTGTCATTCATTTTGACTGACTGATTTATAACTGGTATTATTCTTCTCTAGGATGCCAAAATAAACCAATCTTATAGGTTGCTGAATTTATTTCTGCATTCACTTCTTTCTTTTCAAAAGCTGGTTCTGACTGGCAGCAGAAGACTGCAAATCAACATTAACATCAATGACACTTGCTTCTTGATGAGCATACCAATCAAATAAGCACAATTATTTATACCACTACTGAGAAGAAAATGCACAAACACTGCTTTTAAACAGATGTTGATTAATATTGGTCTTTCCTCCCAGAAATTGATTTTCTCCACCAATTAAATACTGTCCTGACAAACACAGCTCTAACTCTGCCCTGGAATTCAGACCAGTTTCCTTTCCATTTCACTAAACCTATGGTCCTAACCCCAAAAACCCTTACTTACATGGACAATCCCACCACTTCAATATTCTTTTTGAGCATTTTCATGTTGACTCCTACTCTCCTTTTTATGCAAGGAGGATTATCAAGAATATCCTCTTCTTAAAACTTCTCCTTAAAAAGCTTTCCTCTGCTATGACACTTAAAGGAGACAACTCAATGGTGGCTGAACACCTGCTATGCAAAGAAGTGCTCCTCTTTCAGGAACCTTATTCGGCATTACCCTTTTCTTGTCTCCCCATGTTAGCCACCTTCTGATCCTCTCATTACATCCTGATACTGCAAGTTCTCTCACCTGATGCTAAAAATGAAAATCATAAAGAAATTACAATCTCTGTTACAACTCTAAATTGGCTGTCCAGTGGCTATAGACCCATGCTTTATGGGTTTGCCCGTGGCATACTGGGGCCAGGGGCAAGATGGAAGCAATGATGAAAAAATTGTTCCACCTTTATTTTCTTTGAACACAGTCAAGGACCTGAATTTAAACTTTACAGATAAAAAACAACCTCAGTTACGGCCATGTGCTAGTTAATGCTTTCAGACCTTATACATTCTGATGTTTTATACTGGGAGCTATTGCCTACACACACAAAAAGAAACCTACTGCAAGCCAGAAACGCTTTATGATGGAAAAGCTACTTCAGCTATTTGTAAAACTTGTAAAAGGTATTATTGATATCCTAGGCCTAATATTCAAATTGGTTAATGCTGACAGCTTCTTTTGCCAACAAAACTATCACTGAAGGAGTGATAAATTCAGTGTCAATGGGCAAATTAGCAACTGGCATCTCCAATGTCTGACAGTGACCAAGACCCATCACTTCTGACAAAATCACTGGTAGTGCTTTATACTGCAGGTACATGAGCCTTATTTAAAAACAACGTAAGGATGCCAATGGACTGGGGAAGAGGAAAAAGGAAATGCTGCAGTGGAGAAAAGTTTACAATCTACCCCAGCTGAACCATGGCTACAGCATTACTCTTTTAACAGGTTGCCTACATTTATGCCACTTCCATGAGAGGCGAGTATTTTACTTAAGGCATACTTACTTGTAGGAAGAGTTGGAGCTCTTCACTAGGTACAGACAGACTTAAAAAAAAGAAAACCCATCAGAACTGAATTTCATGTAGGTTTCATCAGCACCACAGACTTTGTCAAGTTTAACTGACTAAACTCTCACTGGCATTTTTAAATATGCAAGTTCAAAAGAAGCAGCAGATGCAATCTTCACTAGGTTAACAGAAAGGGAAAGGCCAGACACTTTCAACAAGAGGGAAATAAGTAGCAAGGCAAAAATATTTCATGGCACAATTTAAGATATTCACAATTCTAGTTATCCCATCGAAGATCCTTTCTCTATCAATAAGAACAACAATACCATTACCTATTTGTGGAAGACTTAGCAGATTAGACAAGCAAACACTGACTCAAACATAACTTTACACCTCCAAATCTTACTGCTGACCTTCTACTAGCTGGTCCAAGGAGGAAATCTTCTTGGAGCCATCAATCGTGTAGATTGTTCTCACTCCCTGGGGCAGATTCACATTGTCAGACAGAGTTCGGGTCAGGTCAGCCAGGAGAGCTTCAAAGGATCTAAACCGGTCAGGGGAGATGGCATATACAATTCCTTTGAAATACCGGTCTCCATTACGATAGAAACGAACTTTCTTGGCTTTTTTCTCAGAACTCAGGGTCTGCAGAGTACGGGTTCGGTAAAAGCTGCAGTGGGCACTGTGAGTAGGGCTGGGCAAACCATTCACCCGGGACCCTCTGCCATATCGCTGCGCTTTATCACGCTCATCAAAATGCTCCAGCTCCATATCTCTCCCAAAGGACATCTTGAAGTTCAACCTAAGGGATGCACAAGAGAAAAGAAAAAGTTTAAGAAACTTACACATTTTAAGGGAGCCCACTTTGAGACTTCACATTCTATACATGGCACTTACAGAGAACTACTGTCCAGGTTCAGAAAAATGTTTGAATGAAACCATGCTACGTTCACGTTCATTTTAGAATCATAGAATCATTAAGGTTGGAAAAGACCTCTAAGATCATCGAGTCCAACCGTCAACCCAACACCACCATGCCCACTAAACCATGTACCTAAGCACCTCATCTACACGTCTTTTAAATACATCCAGGGATGGTGACTCAACCACTTCCCTGGGCAGCCTGGTCCAATGTTTAACCACTCTTTCAGTCAAGAAATTTTTCCTCATGTCCAATCTAAACCTCCCCTGGCACAACTTGAGGCCATTTCCTCTCGTCCTATTGCTTGTTACTTGGGAGAAGAGATCGACACCCACCTCGCTACAACCTCCTTTCAGGTAGTTGTAGAGAGCGAGAAGGTCTCCCTGAGCCTCCTTTTCTCCAGGCTAAACAGTCCCAGTTCCCTCAGCCGCTCCTCATAAGACTTGTTCTCCAGACCCTTCACCAGCTTCGTTGCCCTTCTCTGGACACACTCTAACACCTCAATGTCCTTCTTGTAGTGAGGGGCCCAAAACTGAACACAGTAGTCAAGGTGTGGCCTCACCAGGGCCGAGTACAGGGGCACGATCACTTCCCTACTCCTGCTGGCCACACTATTGCTGATATAGGCCAGGATGCCATTGGCCTTCTTGGCCACCTGGGCACACTGCCGGCTCATGTTCAGCCGGCTGTCAACCAGCACCCCCAGGTCCTTTTCCTCCGGACAGCTTTCCAGCCACTCTTCCCCAAGCCTGTAGCGCTGCATGGGGTTGTTGTGGCCAAAGTGCAGGACCCGGCACTTGGCCTTGTTCAATCTCATACAGTTGGCCTCGGCCCATCGATCCAGCCTGTCCAGGTCCCTCTGCAGAGCCTTCCTACCCTCGAGCAGATCAACACTCCCGCCCAGCTTGGTGTCATCTGCAAACTTACTGAGGGAGCACTCGATCCCCTCATCCAGTGACAGTGACAAAAACCTGTCAGCTCTGACCATAATGATCCCAGTTGTTCAATATAGTTCACATAAATGGGAGTTCACATGTTCTGGAATGAAACCAAGGAGGTAGGTACTTCCATTCCCATTTATGACCAACACAAGACTAAATACTACAAATTGCACTTTATTCTTCACAAATAAAAGAAACAAAAATAAAAAAAAAATTTAGAATGACCAAAAGATCATTAGGTTCCAAACACACTTCTTTTAATTGAAGAGCCACCTAGATTTGCAGTTGTCTGCAGAACAGCAAAGCACAGTAAGTGTATTTATAGCACAGATACACAGACCTAATTTAGAAGTGGTCTCTCTCATTGATTTCCAATAAAAAGAAAAAAAATAGCAAGCACTACATTGTTTCAACCACTCATAATTGTGTGACCATTAAGAAAAAAAATATATTCAGACCAGCTGTAAAACAGTAGGAGGAAATACAGAAAGACTTACAGATGCTCTTTAGCTTACAGAAGTTTGTATTAAACCAATGATTATACAGCTGGACCCTGATGCTGCAAAGCTGTAGGGGATGTGCTCAACAACTTCTGAGAGCTGTTCAGGTGCTCAGCTAGAACAAGCACCTAAGGCTAACCGCTGCAAGTGTGGGGCCTTGGTGGAAATTATCTACCCTGCTTTGGTTACAGTTCACAAAAACATTATTTTGTTACATTGGCACAGGATCACGTGCTTATGTATATATGCAACATTTATATTTGTAAATACTTTAAAGGTACCTAACATATATATGGTGCAGTATATATGTGTACGTATATATAGACACACACACATAAAATAAAAAGACTAATCTATGTTTTTCCTCCTTAGTCTACATACACACATACACCCCACTTCAGTGAAAAGAATAAGAACATTTGCTGTGGCATTTCACTGACACTTCTCTATGGGTTAAATACAAAATATCACTTAGTGGCCACAGCTTAGGATCAAGACTATACCACGAACATTTCTGTGTTAAAAATTATTTGTAAGTTGTTTTACTTCACTTCTAATTCCAATGAGAACCTGTTATTCAGATTTAAACAATCCCAGAACTCACAATTCAGAAACTGTATCTCAAAAGCAATGCCTGTGCCAAGAAAAATGGATTTTTCTTAGTTTTGCTGTTTCATTTGCTCAAACCATCCCAAACACACACACAAAAAAAGGAAAAACAAGTTTACATGAAGATATACTTTTTTAAGAGACTGTCAGCTTTACTAAATTTGGATGGGGCGAAGAAGTGTGAGTCACTGCCCTTTCTTCCACACACTTATGCTTTAATCAATAATGGCTGTAATTCCCCATTACGCCCCTTAAAACAGAAATAGAGCTCCCCTTGAACACCAGTCCTGCTATTTACAGAAAAGCATGTTCAAACCACAAGGTCTGAGCAGACAAAGAAATCCTAAACATTTTGATCTGATCAGATGTTTCCGTGTGTGTATAAATATATACACATATACATACAGATATAGAAAAATGAAAGGACACACCCCTGGAAAACCATCATGCCCAACACTTCACACCCTATACATCTGTTAAAGAATTATTTATAATGCAGGTGTGGGTGAGCAATTACATAAAACAATCA
>NW_008825109.1:922185-925165 GCF_000699105.1 Pygoscelis adeliae | reverse complement strand
GCAAGATCGGGGCCGGCCTGCGCACGGGGCAGGGCCGTGCCTGGCGGGGGCCAGCTGCCACCCCCGCGAGGCCCTGGCCCGGCGTCCAAAGAGGGCCTTTAGAAGTATTTTTACCAAATGTGTCACCTGGCATTTCCATGAGGTTTGCCTGGTCCCGAAGTGCTGAGAGCCCACTCAGTCACCGAAGCCCCATGACAGGGATCGAGTGCTGAAGGTAGGACTGAGATGGAATTTAGGTACTAAAACTGGAGCCAAGCTTCCTCACACTGCTCGCTTAGTTACAGCTGACCTTGGAGGTGACTACTCTCCATAGATGCTACAGTTTCTATTTAAATTTAAATTTAAATGCTTAAATTTCCCAGACGATGTATTTGCCCGAAGGCATCTGAGTGCTGAAGGTAGGACTGAGATGGAATTTAGGTATTAAAACTGGAGCCAAGCTTCCTCATACTGCTCGCTTAGTTACAGCTGACCTTGGAGGTGACTAATCTCCATAGATGCTACAGTTTTTATGCTTAAATTTCCCAGATGATGTATTTGCCCAAAGGCATCTCAGGCTTCATCTGACTGACTCGCTCCTCTTATGCCCGAGCCCCTCAGGTCTTGGAGCATGTTTGCTAAGTCAACCTCCACACAAAACTTCAGCCGTAACTGGTGCTTTCTCCTCAAAGACTTGGTTATTTTTCATTTTAATATAAAAATCTCAGTGGTTAAAACATCCTCAAGGTGAAGGACCTGGTTTGCTTTCCTTCATGCAACAAAGACTTCAGCTCTCCTCTACTTGTCAGGTAAACAGCCCACAGTCCAGGGGGACATGGAAGGAAAGAAAACACAGTCTGTCCCTTCTGTTGAAGCTGCTCCACTTTGTAGTCTGAAAGAATTAAAAATGCATTAGATCAGAGAGAGGGAATTAGTCTGTAACCTCGTGGTTATGGCACTCAGTTGGGAAGGACAAAAGATGGCTTTGTGTGTCTGTATTACGGACCATTTATGTGTGTTATATCCATAAATCCAGAAACAATCAGTGGAGCAGGGACTTAAGCCCAGGGTGCCCTCCTCCAAGTGATAGACCTCTAATCAGAATAGAGGCTTCTGCTTAATCTGGCTGAAGGCAAACGAAGCCTTCAGTCTACAAAAACTGTAAGTGGCTCAAAAGAAGAAGAGGATGGAGCACGCCCTTTCTTTTCTGTTCCCCTAGAACAGTCCACAGATAGGCTCCTAGGAGACAGGAGATTCCCTAAAGGACAAAAATTAATTGTCACTATGTCTTCATCATCCTGGAGGAGTTCTTTAATCACTAAAGTATAGAGCAGAGACAGAAGTCTTCGGGCTAAACTTGTTTCCTTAGTTTCTGAAAGAGAAACGAGCACCTAAAACCTTCAGGAAAACCTCTGCTCGAAGGAGTAATAGCATTAAAATACCTGAACATCAAAAAAATTTAGAATTCAATTTACAACTCTGTCATCAGCACGTTCTTACCACCTAGCTTATTTTTGTGGGTCTTGTTCCAAGGCACTTAATTCTTCCCCTATGGTCAATGGGGTACTGAGGCACTTCGCTAAAGATTTTCATTTTTCAGAGGCAAGTTCCTAAAAATTGAGCACCTCCACATTGAGTATTTCACCAGCTATATTGCTTTTTATTCTATTGTTTTTGAAAATCTCTTGGTCTGTGTTTAGATGTAACAGATACAGCAATATTGGTAATGTTGGTATGCTTGACGGGAGAATGGAAACTAATTTTTAAAAAATTCTGGTAATCTTGCATTAAAGTTCTATTCTTTAAACCACTTCTTTTGTAGGTCAACAATCAAATAAAATATCCATGACAGTCTGAACTGATAAGAAAAACCAGGAGATCACAAAGATTAGAGATGGAAAAGACTATCATGGTCCTGACAAAGGATTGTTCTTTAACATTCTTCAGTGCTGTTTCGTTCAGTTCATTTTAAATGTCTCAGGTAATGGGGCTTCTGCTTCCCAAAGGAGACATCTCTTCGAAGTTGAATTCCTCCAATTACAAGGAATTTTTTTCTGACAACCAGGTTAATGGAAGTTTCTTATGTTTCAGCTCATTACTTTAGCTATAGTGCCCTGTGTTCACGTACATAATTTTTTTCTCCCATTGGTGTTTACATCTCTCTGACATGTATTATTTACGTCTAGCCTACGCGTGCAAAATATTTCACAGATGTTCAAGAAAGATCTTAACTCCAATTATGTTAAAAAAAAAAGGTCAAAAGAAAAGAATACAACATAAATCAATACTAAAGTATAAACCTAATAGGAAAGTATCCTTTAAAATGTGTTATTTTGTTAATTTACAGTTTTGCGTTTAACATGAAGACACAACACAATACCGTACAGTCTGTTTGCCTTTGTCATGCACGCTTGCCATGCTTTTCTTTTTAAAGCACTTTAAAAGATGCTTTTCCTTTACCTTTTTCATGTGTTTGTCCACAACTTAAATTAAAAAAATGCAATTCTAAATAGAAACAAAGCTTGCGTATATTGTTTCAACAGTTATATAGTTGCCCTATTAAAAGAGCATACTGTTCTGCTAATACAAAGTTGTCTTTCCTTGTTGGGCAGACTTTGGAATATTGTGTGTTTCCTGAGCCCTCTGTAACGCATCCTTATAAACCACAATACAGTCACTTCTTAGCCCCACTTTGGATAAAGTAAGTAACTTGGACTATTCATCTCTTATTGTTAATCAGGTTTTTCAGGTCTAACAGTGCTTTTCTGAACATTTCTAATTTTTAAGCACCTTTGTCAAAAGTGCACAGTGGAATTGGATACAGTTATGTCACCACCCAACACTCCTGTATCTGAAGGCTGTACCAAATGCCTTGGAACATTGTTCTGGGAGCTCCTCTTTAGTTGGCTAACCACTGTGACCCCTAAATCCTTTTCAGAGTCACTGCTTTCCAGGACGCAGTCTCCAGTCTTCTAAACGTGACCTACATTCTTGTTCCTGC
>NW_008825109.1:918169-922058 GCF_000699105.1 Pygoscelis adeliae | reverse complement strand
TTCCCTACAGAAAAACTGTTTTTTCTTTGCATTATTTAGCACTTTATGCATTTTATGTCATCTGCAAATTTTACCATTAATGCTGTTAAATATTCCTTCAGATCACTCATAAATTTATGTAGTAGCAGAGGACAGCATTTTCTAAAATGTGGGGCTCAATCCCCCAAGGCAGCGGTGTCAAGGGTGTCTTTAGAGCTCATTCCACTTCATGTCAGAGAGGCACTCAGCTCTCAGGATGCCAAACCAGGCCAAGGGAACGGGCGCTAGCACGGTCGCATACGCCCGTTTCAGCAAACAGCCTGTGCCAGCTCCCAGCAGGGATCCGAGCAACTGGAGCTGCACCAGCCAGCTGGGCGCTGCAGAGGCGTGGGGTGGGGCGGCGCAGTCCTGGCACCAGGCACCAGAAACACGCTGGGAAAAACTCGCTTATGAAAAAGAGCAGTACTCTACGACTCACTCGAGGGGTAATGATTAGCTGTTTATGGTTACTTTCGGAGATGTGTCATTTAGCCGTTTTTTAATTAATTATTATGTGTTACACTGATTTTCTATAACGCTAATCACTTAATTAGGTTGATGTACTGCTGTATGTCTGTTGCTTTACAGAAGCATATGTCGATGCAGTCACCTTTATCAATCATATTCAGCAATCTCACCCAGAAAGCTACCCAATTTGACACGCTCATTGGCACTAATTACACAATCATTTTCTGCATTGATTACATCGCGTTATCAGGCCTTCAGTTATTTTACCTGCTATTGATTCCAGCATAGCTAGAATTATATAATCGAGGTCATATTTTTTAGGTTGTCCAAATATAACCCTGGATTTATCCAGGTTTTTAATACTTCCTTAATGTTCTTTAATTTCTTGAATAGCAACAGTAATTGTTCAGGCAGACCAGTAATCAATTCTTTTTAAACTACCTGTGTATTAAAAATTATTTGCATATTATTTTAGGCAAAAGCATATAGCATTCATGACTGGGATGGGACTGCATTATGCAGAAATATTTGTCGAATACTTCTGTCTGTTCTGCATTGTTATTGACAATTTCAACTGTTTACTTCTAATAACAGATCTATGATTTTGCTAGGATTAATTTTGTTCACGATATAATTTTTAATTCCTCTTTGTCCTTAGTATTTATGGCTGTAAAATTTCTCACTGATGATTTCTCATGTGTCTGTTGTTGCTATTTCACTTGTCCAGACTTACAATAACGAGTAAATAAAAAGTTTTTGCTATATTATCTGTCCTGTATTTCTCTTCAGTGAGGCTATTTTTAACAAAAGACAATATCCTCTCTAAATGTACAACTGCATTTTTGAATCTGGTAAAATCATTCAAAGTTAAAGATTCTTTTTTATCTTTTTTATTCGCTTATAACTGACCTCTTCAAGAACTTCATCCTTTTAAAAACAGACTATAGACCAAGACTTAACTCTCTTTGCGTACGGCAGATATAATTACATGCTGGTTATTAGATAAAACATTCTTAAAGTTATTTCTACTTGTGTGTCCACTGGAAAGAGGTCCCATTATAAAGTGAACACGTTTTGTATTGGAAAATTACGGTATTTCACTTTTTGATACTCCATGGGTATTTTAACGATGTCACCAAAAGACCTCCAGCATGGTTTGTCAGACTTAGGTCTCTTAATTTTTTTTCTTTCAGATATTGTTGACATCTTTCAGATACTATTATTTCAGATATTATTAAGGGCATGTTTAAAGAGCTGTTTGTCTGATTTGATTTGCTTGCCCAAATTGGTTAACAAATTGAACTTAAAACCCTGTCATTTGGGATCAGCAATTAGGAACGCACTGTGGCAGGCCAAATCCTACCTTCTGAAACAACTCCATCCATCCCAAAATATTCTCCACCGTCATGTAGTATAGCAAGATATATGTCCGAATAAACTGTTATCATAATCCTTCTCCTTTCCAGGTTGCCGAGAAGCTGAATTAGAATAATTCTGAAGTGCAGGATCTGAATTTTTGCTGGTCCTTGGTTCAAACTAATTAAATTGATATTCTTTGCTGACTGCTAACCTCTGACAGAAGCATTTTAAATAATTTAGAATATGTATGTTCACAATAACGTCAGCCCAGTCTCAGTAGTATCCACATACTCTAAGCAGAGGATTTGAGGACTGTCTTTTTCATTTTGGGAGAAAGCTGGAATGTTTTACAAATATAAATGCACAAATTGTACACAGTTCTTCGAACGACCTAAGAACACAGCATATGTGGTAGTTTCATTTACCAGTGTTTTAAAAATAAGTTAGAGGGGCTAGCGTTGGGACAATTTTTACAAACATCATTATTTTTAAAAAGGGCCTGCTTGCCAAAAGAATTTAGAGGGTGAAATTCTGCACCAACTATTGGCACTTTTGAAGTAAATCCCCAAATAAGTTTTTTGCCATGTGGGTCTTGTCAGTCAGAAGAGGGTTGGAACATCCCAGTAGCTGAGGCAGGTTTTTGTGAGGAGAGGGAGGGATAGACCTTAGCTCATTCTGAGGAAAGTAATCAGCCAGTGTGTCCCAAATCACTAAAGGATGTTTGAGGGCAGGAAACAGGAAACAACGGGGGAAATCTCAGGTCATTCAAAGAGGAGAAATGAAGTGGGAAGACGTTGGTGACCTGGGAGGTGTCTCAAATTTTCGCTGTATAGGAGTAGTTTTTTGACCTTCTAGATGCCGTTTTTTGTGATGCACTGGTTGTCAAACAGTGTCTGCTGGGTTCCACACCTCCTGTTACAACCAGAATCAGATCCTTTGGGCAGCAGATGTCTTTTCTGAGTGAGGATTTGGATGCCATCGTCTCCCACAGTTCATTCGCAGGTTAGGGGTGTAAGGCACTGGCTGTTGCTTTAACTAAACTACCACTTCTCTCCTCATGCAGGTTGTGTACTATGGAGGGATCCTGGTCTACTGCTTATGTGGTCTGAAAAGGCTCCTTTACTGATGGTCCTTCCACTCGACCACCCTATGGCTAAGCACAACAGCAGGTAGAATTGATTGCATGACATTTCGTTGTGGTTTAACCCAACAGGCAGCCAAACACCACACAGCCGTTCGCTCACTCCCCTCCCCTCAGTGGGAGGGGGGAGAAAATTGGGAAAAAAAGTAAAATTCGTGGGTTGAGATAAAAACAGTTTAATAGGACAGAAAAGGTAGGAAAAATAATAATGATGATAAAAGAATATACAAAATAAGTGATGCACAATGCAATTGCTCACCACCCGCTGACCGATGTCCAGCCTGTCCCCAAGCAGTGGTCACGTGGTCACAGCCCCCCGGCTAACCCCCCCCCCCCCGTTTATATACTGAGCATGATGTCACATGGTATGGAATGCTCTTTGGCCAGTGTGGGTCAGCTGTCCTGGCTGGGCATGAGAAGCTGGAAAGTCCTTGACTTACTTTAAGTAAGCGCTACTTAGCAACAACTAAAACATCAGTGTGTTATCAACATTGTTGTAGTACTAAATCCAAAACACAGCACTGTACCAGCTACTAGGAAGAAAATTAACTCTATCCCAGCCAAAACCAGGACAGCATTCACCCCTTATTCTGTACCATCTACTTCATGCCCAGGTCCCACGCTTTCCAATACATCCCAATTAATCACCACCACTTTTCCTGTATTTTGATATATACACACAGATATCATTCCCTTCGTGTATGGGCCATCCCTATAAAATATCTGCTGAGCTCATTTAGTCCATGACTTTGGGCTCCATCTGTCATAACAGTCCTTCAGGGCAGGAGAGATGGTGTGTGGTGTTGGATTGTTGCATGCTGAAGCCAGTTTTGGTCCCATCACCACTGCACTTGTCCGGTTCTATCATCGCTGCACTTTGCTCGGTTTCATCAAAGTTCATTC
>NW_008825109.1:871944-915538 GCF_000699105.1 Pygoscelis adeliae | reverse complement strand
TTGCCTTGGCGGGTTTGTGGGAGTGTGATATAATCGATCTGCCAGGCCTCCCCATATTTATATTTCAGCCATCGTCCTCCATACCAAAGAGGCTTTTACCACTTGGCTTGTTTGATCGCAGCACATGTTTCACATTCATGGATAACCCATCCTAAATCCAAAACACAGCACTGTACCAGCTACTAGGAAGGAAATTAACTCTATCCCTGCTGAAACCAGGACACCTGCGCAATAGTGTCCATGGTCAAGTCCCCGCCTCAATCATGAGCCCATCTATATGTTGCATCTCTTCCTTGGTGGCCTGAGGTGTCATGGGCCCACCGAGCTATAAATAATTCACCCTTATGTTGCCAGTCCAGATCCACCTCAGCCACTTCAATCTTAGCAGCCTGATCCACCTGCTGGTTGTTTTGATGTTCTTCAGTGGCCCGACTCTTGGGTACGTGAGCATCTACATGACATATGTGTTTTCTGTAATTTTAAAACTCCATGGATTGTCAGCTCAGTCCTTTGATAAGAAATAGGGCCATTGTTATCTATACAGTAACTATGTTTTTGTGTGGAAACTACTGAGACCTAGAAGAGAATAGGGTACCTGGCAGTTTTGCGTCACCGAGTAACTCTTTTTCTGCTTATCCATGTGGTTACATTTTGAAAGTTTAGGTGCAGCAACGTGACATATATTCACATATAGTCTTAAACATGAATTTTGACAAAAAGAGGCTGTTACTGTTAATAGCCAGAAAGAACTCAAACACAAATCTTAAGATTACATTTAAACCATTGTTTATAGGAAAGAAAGTAGTATTAAGCAAGTTAATCCACATGCTCTTAGATGTTAACAAAGCAAAACCTAATTTGCCATGAAAGTGGAATTCAGATTCTCCTGTATTAAAGAACTAATTCATTTTGCTTTAGTATGGTTTACTAAAGTTTAGTGTAACAAATCCCTTGAAAATTTATAAAGGGCTATTTTACATAAATAGAATTACACCTCTTTATAGCTTGAAAATAAAGAACCTTAAATCATGCATGGTTTAAGTTTGTGAAGCTTCAGTAAAGTGAGTCCATGTGGAAAACCAGCATTTTTTAAGCTTAACAATTAATTGATGATATTGCAGTAGATAGTGACATTAAAATTTCTCTTTTCTTTCTTCCCTTTTGGATGATGTAGGCCTAGTGGAAACTGCCTCGAAACAATTATTCTTGTTTTGTCTCCTCACTTTAATTTTATAACAGTTTAGAATTATCTGAACAACAGAAAACCCACTTGTCAGTTTAAAAAATGGGTAGGGTTTTTGATGCTTTGGAATGCCATTGTGGAAGGAATCAGACATTAAGTAGACATGTGGAGCTACCACGGACCCAGAAACTCTCATGGAAGCTAGTTTCAACCATTTTTCAATCTTGTTAATTACACAGTTATCAGAGAAGAGGAAGATCTGTTATGTTATTTCATATGTCAGGTTTCTTTTCAAGTATTTCTAATTCCTTTATTAGATTTCCTTTGTCAGAGATCTCTCACAGTGGTGTCAGTATTTCCATGGTAAATCAAGGTTCCCCTGTAAAGCTAGGTGACAAACTTAAACACTCATTTCTCACTCCATAACACTGCTGTCTAGTGTGGTGATAGCATCTCACTTTTCTAAGTGGTAAGTTATTTGGGGGGTTGAAGAGTGACCAATGTCATGGTTGCAGGGAAAGCTTCAGCTACGTTTTTTTTTTTTGTCACTCCGAGTCTGCCTTCATTTATCCTCTGTGGAATCTCGCAGTTCTGCTGTCCCTCAGTCAGCCTCGGAGCTGAAGTACTCTATTTATCATCCATGACTTACCCAAAAGGTTGGATGAGTTTGAGTACCTTTTGGACTCTGTATCCAGTAGACCTGCCAAGTGTCACATGGTGAAACAGATCCTGCCTCTCCTCTTTAGCTCTGTCTGTATCTATCTCATGCATTCATGCAGTGTAGCACTTTGCTTTCCTGCTCTATCATGTTCCTCAGATGATATCCTAGCTCTGCAGTTCCCTCCCTCCCTCCTCTCAATCACATGCTATAAGGTGCCAGACACATCCCACACCATACACCAATCTGTAGTGCTCTCTCATACACAGAAGAAGATAATTAAGGAATGTTTAAAGATATGAATCCTTGCTAAAAACAAAGTATGGTTTACTTTGCAGAAGAAATAAAGCTTTTAGAGAGAATTATTTTAAAACAATCTAAATATGCATTTATATTACTTTAAGACCTACAGTTTTGTGATCGTTGTCTATGAAGCCTCAGTTTTATCCAGATATCCCAAAAGTGTTGACTATGTCTCAGTTTTGTTCTTGCAAACTTGCTCTTGCCTCTGTCTTACAGGGTCCTTTTTTACCCTGCTATCATTCCTTCAGCCTGTGCTCTCAAGCTTTGGCCCCTACGGTCTTGCCTGCTCAGCAAGAGTCTTCAGGGCCTATGGCTCTGGTCATTGACCCTTAACAGCTTATATGTTTGTTAGAGTAGCTATACTGAGAAAATTTCTTGTTTTCTGCCTGTTTCCTCTGGCAGAGTGCTGCCAGATCAGTCCTAATATAGCAAGCATCCCATTAACCAAGCAATACACATAATCTCTCTCGGAACAGCACTACATTTAACATGGTCATTTAAAAATGCTGCTGGGATTCATCTCACAGACCTGTTACTATTCTGCTGCCTACAAAATAAAAGACTAGCACACCATCTTAATTATGCCAAATAATTATGAGTTACAATTGGAGACTCTTAAGATACATTTACTCCAGAATCTGAGGAGAACATGTGAAAAGGGGAGGGAATTAAAATGAAGTTGCTAATAAAGCTGAGATTTTCCTTACTGTGCACGTTACCATGTCAACCTGAGTTACGCAGCATCACATTTGAGATCTATTCAAGACCCCTTCAAAAGCTTAGCAACTAACCAGGATGTTATAGATGGATTTTCAGCTGATTTTGGCATCTTTTGCATGATAAATGCTATTTAACCACATTCTTTTTCTGGTTTAATATCAAATACAACTGAGCAAATGTTTAATTATATCCATGCAGATGGTTTATTATGTAAGAGATAATTACTTGTCCCACTTTGAAAGTACCAAACCATGCAGAAAACATGAGGCTCAATCATTTTAAGATGGCAAGTAACTTAATATAAATTATTATTTCTTGCACATAGCAGAGAAAAACATGCAACCTCAGTATTCTGTGTATGTATTAGTTTCAGATGGTTTGACTATGATTCTTTTAACTTAATATGTGATTATTGCCTCTGTTCTAGCTTTCTTCTTAAAGTTAGCATAGCTTTCCACTGCTGTCTGGCAGTGGTCTAAAGCCTTTTATTGGCAACTGAAGCAATGTAAAATTTGTCAGCTGATCTTTCAGAAAAACCACTTTTCTTTATTCTTAAGTACTTAAATATATATAATAGCCTTTAGCGTTATTAGTTTGCTATTTAAAATACCTTACATATGTTATGAGGAGTATTAGTTCCAGTTTCAGCATCTTAGATTTGAGAATTATATAAGCTGGTACACAACAGAAGTTGGTAGATAGCAGCTGTTGAGGAATTACAACATTTTTACCTGTTTCCCATGTTAGTTGAGCTATTTAAATGTTTCGAGGAACAAAAGGTGCAAAAAAAATATGCCTTAAAAGTAAAATAAAAGTATCAGCCAGGAATTATTTAAATTCGCGTTCTTAGTAAAGAACTTAGAATTAAATTTCTTTTTTAGTAAAATACTGTATCAAACCTGCAAAAGGGAATAAATCTAGAAAAATTGATAAATCCATTGCGTAATACCATGACAATCACTTAGCTAGGTGAAAGTCACCAATAATGTAAAAGTGATTAAACACAATTTATCATCAGATGCAGAAAGTTCCCTCACACTTAAGAGAGATGCTTGAAAAAATTGTTCCCAGAGCAGCAGAACGAATGGAGTTCAGTTGGTAGCACATCTTGCCCATATTGATTATTTGATGTCCAATGGTGAATGAGCTTCTAAACCTTTTCCTCAGCACGGATACAAATACCCTTTCTCTCTATCCAGCTGTCTAATTTCATAACATTTTAAGGAATTCAGTGTACTTGAGCTCCCTCCTCCTGTCCAATTTGATTACAGTTCCCAGTGGTTGCAAATGATCAGGAGGCAGCTGATGGATATGGCTTGCTCACCAAGGGCAGCAGGCTGGCAGTGGTCCTCCAAAGAGTCTGAAGAGCCTTTGGGGGAGGATGGATGGTCCCCACCTTAGCACTGCCAAAAACATGTTGAAATTTTAGACAACGAAATGTAGGTGGTCAGGTTGCCAGTACTTGCTCCATACTTTAGAGGAGCTAATTTTGAACTGAGCCTCACTTAATTTTCTGAGTTTCGTATCCTTAGAAGACAAAGCTAAACCAGTGCAGAAAATGTCTGTCTTGGCAAATGCAGAGTCTGTCAGGCACGTCCATTTATGCAATGCCTGCATGTTCCTTGGGCAGCTCAGCATATTCCCCAAACATCTGTAATCTTCGCAGGAAAATTGTCTTACGCTACTTCATGTTCCAGAACGAAAGCAGGACTACAGAATAATCAACACTCTCCTCTGGATTGCTGAAGTTATGTTACATTTACAGGCAGATAGCATGCAGGAGCATAACCCTACTGCCTACTAGTTACTCAGAGATGTAAGTCCTAGACTGTGGTTTCCAGGGATCCCATGTTTTGTCTGATCCCTGGTGATGCTGGATACAGAAATAGTCCAGCAAACAGTGGGTATCTCAACCCAGGAGATACCCACAAGTTTTGTTGTTTTCTGTTTTCTCCGCTTTCCATTGGCAAAAGGAAATAGGGAGCCAGAGGGAAATGGAAGGAAAGGGCAAAGGTGGATTAGAAAGAAAGAAAAAATCAGAATACTAATTACTTTTCAGTTGTGTGAATAGTTTTGAAAAATGTACCTATAGCAAAATACGTGCTTTTGGCAGGCTTATGAGATAAAATTATACTGTTAGAAGTTGATAGTTGTATTTTGCAAGGGAGCTGAAGTACCCCTAAACAAACCAAGGCTGAACTCAATAGTAAGAAAGATGAATACTTGAGCATCTAGGATAAAAAAATGCTTTTTCCTCCCTTACCTTTAAACAGGGATTGCTTCATTGTTGCTGGACATACATAGTGAGTCCTTCAGCTTCTCCACTGCCACATACTGTACAGTGCAAAGCTGGAAGAATTGCCCTAGATTCAGCATCTTTTCTGTGGTTCTGTCTGTGTAAGAAGCCATGAAAACTGCAGGAAACATGTTGTAATAGCAATTTTCCTGAACTCCCTGCAGAGTTTGTGGTGTTCATACTTTTTCATTCTCAAACTAGAGAGGAGACACAAAGCTTCTGGGTGAGAAAGGATAAAACAAGCACAAAGCTGAGTGAAGAAAAAGAGGAAACAAGATAAAGATAGACCTTTAAAATGTCTGCTGCATGTTATAGTATTGTGACTGTCTAATGATAATATGCATGTAAAAAGTCATTGGTCTTATCAGTGGGAATATATGCTCTCATATATATATGCTATCATGTGGTCTCACAGCTATGTGCAAGATAAAATGAAAATCATGATTATAGGTTTTAAAGAGCACTAATTACTGCCCATGTTTGGTCAGTCCCACTTATATTTCACCGTGTGCCAACTTAAAACAATAAGGTGCGGTCTGTCTTCCAAACTGTAAGTAGAGCAAGTTTATGTGGTGATACTCTAAACAAATAATGTATCTTATTTTTTATGTTAAGACAATATAGCTTAAATTACTTGCTACTCTTCCTTAGGTACGTAACGAGTCCCAGCACATTTTCCCACGAGTAGAACCCAGCTGAACAAAAGCAGAACAGATAAATTTCTGAGTTTAAGTTAGATAAATGTATGTGCTGAGAATTGAGGGACTGCCTATCTATATAGCAAAGGGGGGTGATTGCCATGTGGGAGCTGAGAGGAAGAAACAGGCTGCTGTGTTGAAAACTGAGGGGGAGAATGGTTATATAAAGGTGAAAGACAAGGTAGTACCTACAAGCCAGATATGAGAAGTCATGCTTTGGGGAGAATCAGTGTTAATGGGAGACAAACAGGAAAAGAAAAGGATGTATACGTACACCCATGTACACACATCAGACACACTGCAAAATAAGACAAGGGAGGTTAACTAGTGTTTGTACAGATCCTCTTATGTTGTATATCCTAACCTCTCCATCCTCTTTTTCTTGTGAGTATTATCTTTTTTTTTCTTGGATACAAGGATGAGCTAACCTGTAGGAAATCAAATTGCCTTGTTTTTAAAAAATTAGAAATACCTGGCAGCATCCTTAAAGGGAATTTCGTCTATCCCAAGCAATCATAAATCTACCTCTCAGGGAGTCAGGGTTAAACCTATAATGTATATAACATACCTGCTCTTTGAGAGGTACAGCCCATTGGTTTTTCAGGCTTTCATTTGAAAATGTTTGCCACGGTGTGATTTGTGCAATACTTGCAAGCATATGCTTCCTATCTTCGCGTTGTTAAAGACTGCAGTTATTGTATGATCCAGTATAGTGCAGTGGAGAGAAGGTACCGTGGTGGCCCTTTACGTGTGACTGTAATATAAATGGCATACAGACAATCCTTAAAAGCTGAGAGGGAATGTAATGGGCCACTAGGTATAAGAGATCCCTTTTCTTCTCAATCCCAGTTTAGATTATAATCAGGGAGTTCTTAATCTTGCGATTATTAGGTAATGTGTAGAGTATTAAGGCATTTACAAAATTAACAGTTCTACTATACTAACAATTGGAAACTGGCATTAGTTGTTAATCAGACCAGTAACCTATGGAAATTAGTAGTTTGTGATAACGGGAAAAAGGAGTAGGTCTGCACATTTGTCTCTGCCTCTCCCTAGTAAGTGGTTGGGGAACCCCGTGAAGACAAAATGCCCAGGCTTTAGCAGAGGGAACATAGTTGTGTCTTGCCATGACCATTGGAAAGCAAACCCTTTACCCTTCTGGTGACACAGTTCTGAGTTAAAGGACTCAATACAGAATCATGATACCACGTCTGTCTCAAGTAATGAGGGACAGCACCTACTCAGCTTCATTTTTTACCTGGATACTCATAAAGCTTTAACCTTACTCATAAAGTCTCATCTTTAGCTAGTGATGGAAAGACTGCTTAGGTGAGGAATCCATCATGAAAAGGTTTGTTTTCTAAAAGTAATCAAAAAAGCAGTTTCTAAATCGCCAAGAGACACATAGAGAACAAATACTAGAGGGGTGAGATGAAGAAGACATCCAAAGGGAGAGCTGAATGTGGGTGACCTAGACTGACTAATACAGGACAGATAATGCAATTCTTATCAAACAAACCAGGATTATGACTTTGCAGCACATTTACCTATATGCTAATTGAAGTGTATACTTAAGCCCCAACTGTAAGAATCATGGACTTTTACTTTGTTTAGAAATAACACAGGATACTGTGCATGCTTAGTAGTTTTAAGAAAGTGCTAGGGAATGAAGAAAAAAGTGTAATTACATAAGGAAAGATTACATGTGCTGCTCAAAACTGTGAGAACAGCTCTCACGAATGAACTCAGCTTCACTAAAGCACAGCAAAGTTTGCAGAGCTGAGAAGCTGTGTTTAGCTGTTCATCTTAGGTTTACACATTTGTATTAAAGAAAATCTCATCCTGGTATAGTGCATTGCTAACAGTAGCAAAATTCTTAATCATTTCAAGGGTTGCAGGAGCAGTAGACCTTTGGCATAAGAATGAAAGCCGAGGATGGATATAACAAAATGTAGTTTATGACTGGACACTGTTTCCCCATATCAAAAAGGTGTCCATTTTATTATAGGTAAGTATAATGTACTCAAGGGGCTGACTAACGGTCTTTGAAGTCACTGAACTGCAGATATTTTTATTGAGAGGTCGTGGTGGAGCAGGCCTATACAAAGTTGTCCTGCTCACTTAAACTCTGAACACAGTTTGGGACCCAGTGCAAAAGGCACCTAAGTACATGATTAATCACTGAGACCCAATGAAGCTAATTATTTGCATTAATAAAGTCATGTATACACAGAAGTGTATGCCAAAGTCAGATATTTAGACTTGTCTAAACATTTTTGTGGAATGATACACATTAAGGTGTTTGGATACCCCAGCAAGGCACAAAAAACTTACACAAAATATGGGTGGGACCAAAGCATGCATATTCTGTGCAGGAGGGGGTGTGGGGGGGGGAAGTTCTGCTGTTTGTAGTTTGTTGCCACTAACACAATTGTGAGTTTGCAGTCAGCTGCCTGAATAATTGGTAAAGCTTAGTTTCTTTGGCTGTACCTACATTGCTAAATGCATTCACTACAGGGAGATCCTTGGCTCCACACTACATGGTGCAGAATGGCTCATGTCCACACTGGGGGTTCCCCTGCTCAGACAAGCTGGCTGCATCCACACTAGCCCTGGGCTTCCTCCTCAAGGACCTATATGGTGTCCCGGTTACTTAGAGATATAATTGTTTTGTAATATCTTGTATTTTCTAGTTGAAATTGTCTGAAAAAAATATGAGGATCTTGTTTCAGCCTGTCAAGAGCAATATTTTTATAGCATGAAACAGAAGGCATGTATTACCTGTCTGGGGGAGACATGTAAGGTTGCTTGAGGCTGCAAAGCCCGCTGGGAGTGGGTTGGAAGAATGTAATGCAGGAGCTCATGCAGGCTCATATATACATCTTTGGAGAATGGTTTTTGGACTGAATTATCCCCAGAACTGCACCTAGATTTTTTTTTGTGGGGAACTAAATGTTTCAGTCTAAAAGAGTGCTTACGGCTGAACTAATGTATACAGTATTGATGATCAGGGAGCCAAGACCCAGAAGATAATTGGGGGACTAAGATATTTGGTAGTTATGAAGTACCCCTTGAGAATAGATTATGAATACACAATTTCCCATTAACCATGCAGAGAGTCTAATAGCTCGCTGAAAAAATATAAACAAGTCACCTGTGAAAAATGACAATATGAATCTTATTGCTTTTCCTCAGACATTCAACTGCTGCCATATAAAATTCTTTTTGTTTTACAGTCGCTCTCTAGAATTAAAAATAAATGCATTTAAAAATGATTTTGCCATCTCCTGTTATCACAGGCTAAGGCTGACTTTTAACAAGAAATACGATTTCAATGAAATCAAGTTCAACGGCTTGCTCTAAATTAATTCCGATTGTTTGCATCTTTCCTTCAACATCGGTCACGTTGTTTGGAATCAACCACTTAAACAGCACATGGGTTCTAAATTTCAGCTTCACCAGTTGTGTAATTATAAGAGGCAATTTTTTATCTCTTGTTTTGAGAAGTAAAAAAATTAATTTATTCATACAAGTAGGTGTGAGAAGCACAAAGAGGTGTGAGCTTGGTGTTGGGAGATCCTCCCTTGACTTCATTCAAAGCTGTAGGAACACATCCTCCAGAGACCCAAGAAGAGTAGCCATAAAGAAGGTGGAAGCCCAAAAAGTTGTTTGTGCCCTAGGCATCAGAACCTTTTCACAGGCACCTGTGCTTCCCATAAAGTACATGTGGGGAACGAGGAACATCAACACAGGCTGCAAAGTTAGGTGAAATCGTTTTAGTACGCTGGATACCAGAAAAAATTTCAGGAGGTACTTGATTTGTTCCAGTAGAGCTCTAAAATAAGTTCCATTAGATCAAGCAATATTTGTAGAAAACAACATTGAGAGAAATCAGTTTTAAGGCAAAAATGATTACACATTATGTAGCACCTTGTGAACTTCCGTGCTATTATGAACTGTTTGAAAATTGTGGTTTCCATAGATTAAATCTCAGATAAATGAAGCTGTGCTTGAATAACTTAAAAAATAATTTAAAGAGTTGCCTGTTCATGGTAAACCTTCACTATAGCCAAAAAAAACCCCAAAAACATAAAGATTTCTTTACTGGGTTATTCAACACATTCAGGGGCTATTGCACTCCCAAAATCAAGAATGGCTCAGGAACAAAAGAGGGTAATAAGGAGTTAAGTTGTATATGATAGTATTCAACCTCCAACCTTGTGACCAGATGTGACACCAGCAAAATATCTGTATTTCAGATTAATCCAGAATTGCAAAAAAGTGGAGTAAATTAGGTGGCTTAAGATACAACTTCTTGTGTAAGTGATATCAGGTTTGGATAACAGATAGGCTGTAATTTAGATTAGCAGAACCCCTATGTTTCTTAACCATTAACGTGCACTCTTCCATCGTAGTTTTCCTTAACAAAAGCTTAGCTTTGTTTCCCAATAACTCAGATCTATGGCAATGTGGTCCCCACAGGGAAAAGAACAATTTCACCTTTGAAAAGGAAAATCTGTAAAAAAATGAATAGAGTAGCATTGTTGAAGGATATCTTTTAAGTATTAGACAGTAAAAGCTTCCTGAGCTTACACAACAATTTGGCTGAGCTTCACCTGTCTGAATTTGGCCCATTGCTTTTGTCTAATGCCCTAAGCATGTTTGGCTCTGTAACATACACTTTCGAGTTGACAGTGGAACAGGAACAGAAAAAGCTTGATAACTAATTAATATTTGGAAAGCATTTGCATATTCCAAATGCTTTGGTTGTATAAAACAATTTAAAATCAATATTTCGTGTAACAGGTTAATTGTCTGAATTGGCCATAAACCACAAAAATCTTAATTTTTTAGTAAATCTTTCAGCACAATAGTGATTGTGTTTATTGTTTTCTTCACACAAGTCTTTGAAAAAGGAGAAGTAGTATGTAAAAAGCTTTGCAAAGCAGGAAGAAGACAGAAAGACAGAAAGATAATACAGAATAAACTGGACAGCAAAGTTTTCATTTGAATAAAATAGCTCACAATAATAAATAAGATAGTAGAGAGCATGTCCTTTCTGCTATCTTTGAGAACATCCTGCTAACGCTGTTTTCTGATAGGGACTCCATGTAGGAGACATCAGAATAAATCTTGATATCTCTGACTGTGGTCTACAATATCGCAGCAAAAAAAGATCCAAAAAGCCCCATCAAAATGTCACGAAGAATAGATTTACTCATGGTATTGGATCCACATTCCCTGGAACATGATAGATGCATAAGCATGCTGTATATATGAGACTCCCACATTACTTTTCTGACTGGTGTTGCCATACTGCCTTATTTATATACTAAAAAAAAAAAAGTGTGTCCATTCAACTGTGTTCATGAATTTAATCAAACTGATTTTAAAATGCAGGTAATGTTCAGATTAGCCTTCCATCCTGCGTTCCAACCAGAATGTAGGTTGTCTTCTGTGCTCTTCCAACCTACATGATGATTTCCCCAGGATTCAGTAGTGACAATGCTGTACGTATCTGTAGACTATTTTCAGATTCCGTTTCAGTGACTTCTAGAAGAATCTATATCTACCTGTGCGTGAAACTGCCAATTCCTCACATCAGCACTGACAGTCCACAGGCAATCTAGTGAGTTAAACTAATTAGGAAATGCATATTTTTTTCAAAAATTCTTCATTTGGATCTAAGTAATTTTAGATGATACCTGATTGCTCTTGGGCATTTCACACTATTCTCAGACAAAACAGACAAGGCTTTCACCCCGGTAAGATGAAATCTGACCAAATATTTATCAGTCATTTAAAACTTCTGTGTGATTATTTGCTTCACACTATACACTTTTGTAAGATTTGTTAGCCTCTTTATTACATCTACTTCCCACTTTGACAACACACAAGAACTACATGAAATTGTTTCAAATCAATATTGGACTTAGTGTGTTGAACTGGTTAGTGGTTTGTCACTATGATTTTATATTCCAGCATTGTGAGCTCAATTGTTTTCCAGCACATTGTACGCATTATTTTACAGCAAAGCTTCAGAGACTTTTCTACTGCTGGGAGCCTCTTGCAAATTCATTCGGTTTTGACTGGACGACAGGATATCAGCAGGGGATGACTAAAAACCAGCAATAACAAAACCCCCCTTTCCTTCTAGAAGACTCAAACTCAGCTGGAACGCAGACTCCTTGTTGGATGGGAAGGAATTTTTAATTATGTAGAAAGAATAGCTGAATAAAGGAGAAAATGTAAATAATTAACGATTGACTTCACCCTACAACAGCAAGAATTCCTCTTGATTATTTTTAAACAGAAAATAATTATTATAACATTTCAGAGTGTGAGAAATAAACTACTTTTTCAGGTACTCTTTTCTGTTTCCTGAATAAAACACCCCGATGTGACGGTGTCATTTAAACATTTGTAAAGGGAAGAAAATCCTCTGAGTCTCCTTATGCATATTCTGATTAGCTCATGGAAATGTCAGAGTCTTTGCACGCGTAACTGGTGTGTGAAAGTCTTCAGCAGTGAAAGGAAGAGGGAGGGGAAAAGCCTATATATTCCACCTTCGCTGTAATCACATGGCTTTTGTAATCAAATGGTACTGTCCTGATTTAGAGAAGTTGAAGAGCTAAGTCCAGAATTAGAAGTTAATTGAAGAAACAGGACAACAGCTGTTAGAACTGAAGGAGGACTCTGTAATAGGAAATAGATTGCCAGTGTGCAATGAATTGGCCAAAGCAAAGGACACAAAACCGTGATGAAGGCAAGAAATTCTGAACTTCAGTATGAGCTGGCACGTTGACGATGAATGTCATTTCTAGTATGATTACTTCCTCAAGGTAAATCAAACTGGGTAGAGCACTGGGTTTCCTTCAAAAAGCCCAAACCCTAACAGGTAGAAAACCCTCCTTAACGAAAACTAGGTAAGCTTCATACAAAAATATGGTGGGAACCTGAATTCCACACTGACTTTCAGGATAGGGAAAGTGAGATGGATTCCATCCTACAGTATTCCTCTTTTCTCCGAGTCCAGTATGTCCATGTCCTTCTTGCACTGGGGAGCCCAAAACTGGACACAGTACTCTAGATATGGTCTCACAAGTGCCAAACTGATGGGAGGAATCACTCCCCGGACATGCATGCTGATGCAGCCCAGGAGGCTGCTGGCCTTCTTTGGCACAGGGGTGCATTGCTGGCTTTCGGTCAACTTGTCCACCAGAGCCCCCGCGTCCTCCTCTGCAAAGCTGCTTTCCGGCTGTTGGTTCCCAGCGTGTGTTGGTGCCTGGGATCTTTCTGTTCCAGAGGTTGGAGTTTGTGCATTTGCTTTTTTTCAACTTCATGAGGTTCCTGAGGTTCTTTTAAATCCCTAAGTCAAATAACATTAAACCCTAAATGAACTGAATTTTTTATAGATTAAAAAAACCCCAAACCAATGAAAACAGATTTTCCTTCAGATGGTTCTTGGAAGCATTGCAAACCTGCGGGGCTGCATTCTACTTACCACTGAGTAATGTCTGAATGAAACTGGTGAGTCTAATAAATAGTCAAATAACCCTTGGTGCTCCCCATGCGATAAGTATTTTCAACTAATAGAAGGTCAGTAACTCAGATACATTTCTTTAGCTTCAAACACACCACTTGGCTTTGACATGGCAGCTGTGTAAAGTTGTTTCATTTTAGGAGGAAATGTAGGGCTGAACAAATCTTCTCAATTATCTTTTGAAACTTCAAGCTTCTTAGATCAGGCATTTTCCTACTGAAAGCAGACATTCTTATTTGTGAGCCTGATGTCTGTTCTCCTTTGTGATATTTAGCTTTATTTACTGCCTGTAGGCATGGGTAGCTACAACCATTTCATGAAAACAAGATACTGCTAGTTTTTTTTATCCCAGTTACACAGGTATCACCAGTATAATATATTGTTTTCAAGTTCTTCATGGACCATAAATGATGGCAGCCTAAACAGCCTTTAATCTTCTTATTGGCACGAATTTTACTCCTCTGCAAACTGACAGTGCTCTCCCTGAAATTAAAAAAAAAAGGAAATGATCTTATTATTGCTATTATTACTTGCAGCACAGTTTCTCCTGCTGATGGCAAGGGTAATCAAGGTGATGGAAACCCACACACTTAATTCGCACTCCGTGTATTAAAAGATGTCAAGAGACAGGTCCTAAGCTTCTTAACTTAGATAAACTTCAACTGAAAAAAAAGGTTACCTGAATAATAATTTACACTTAAGATTAACGTAGGCACATAGTTGTCATTACTTTAATGAAAATTCAATACATTTTAAAATCTGGCTCTCAATTTATAGTTAGATTGGTAATGCCATATATAAACTGAGTAAAATAAAAAACACAGTATTTTACCCTGCCCAGATAGCCAGACATTTAAAATAACTCATTTATATGATAATGTTTAAGAATTTAATTTCACAAATTGCAAAATTTGCTTTACCCTGATAAAGTGTCTCTATATACATACACGTATTTCAAACTCTGTTCTACAGTCCTACAAAACATTGACTGGGGAAAGATATAAGACCCTTTAAAGGTTACTGAGAAGAGGTATTCCCTGAGGAGAACAAAGGGAGAAGGAAGGTCCTTGAGAGGCACTGCTGAGGCATTTTCAGATGACAAGAACTGCTGGCAGCACCAGAAGAAGCAGAATTAAGTGATCTTGTAACCTCTTACTAATGCTTACATTTTTGTGCCTAGCTCAAGCCTCAGGACAGAGACTGTGTGTTTTTGTTACCTTTTGTTTATTATTTCGCTTCTACTCTTATTGATTTCCTGTTGTTAAATAATTCAGAGCAAACTATACACTACACTAGAAAGTATGGCTGTAGTCCTTTCCGTGCGTATCCTAGCATGGCACGAACTCTGGTGGAGACAGTCTAACCTGCGCAGAACATTATCCCACCTTCTCCTGAGAACCCTTGCGTTGTATGAGTCCATTCCTGTGGCTTGCCTGCCTGTAGACATCTGGGCTGTGATTACCAGATGGAAGCTGAATCTGACGGCTTCAGGAGTGAGGAGTCCCCCTGTCCCAGTCCCTCTCCGTACAGCCAATCTGCTACAGTCCCTGACCTCCGGGCCAGCCAGCACCCAGGCTGAGCAGTGTCCCTGCTGCACACGCGCACAAACTGCAGACAACCCACCACCAACAGCTCTCACATGCACATGAACAATGCAAATGGTCTGAACCTGCTCTTACTTGCCAGCTAACTAGGCTCAGGCTCAAAGTTTGCCAGCAGAGCTCACACCCAGACTCACACAAACACAAGTCTGGACCTATGGCCCTTCCAGTAGCCAGCTCTCAGACCCCTGGGTTCCCAGTGCCCGGTCCCCAGACCTATGGTCTTTCCAGTAGCTGGCTCCCAGACCTCTCACCCTGTTCTGGTTTGTAGTTCCCTGGTCTCTTTCTCTCTCTCTCTCTTTCACAGAATAGAGGGCACCCTCAGCCAGGAAAATAGTTATGAATAGTGTTTAATAAAAAGACAGGACAGACTGCAGTGATCAGCTGCAGGGCTTGGCCAGACAAGGATACGACCAACAACTTATTTATACATAGCTGGCCCCTATTGTCCACCCCTCCTCTCCACTTTCACATACTTTTTCCTTCCACATCCATTTTGGTCCCGCCTTTCCTCACCTTTGTCCCTTCCCTTAAACATCCCATAATATGTTTCACACTTTTCCACAATTCCCTTCAAGCATCCCATAAAAAGTTTTACGCAATCCCACAAGCCCCCTCAGATATCCCCAAATAAGTTTGCTCTTTCCCATGAGACCCATGGTAAACCTGTTCCCCACCCCTTCTTATCAGTTACAAATCCTGGTTGAACCTCCTCAAGGCCTTAAGTGGCTCCTTCAGTGACGCGTCCATCAGTGATCCCAGCACTCTGGTCTTCAGGATTGTCTCTGTTATCTCCTGTTCTTTAGGTTTTGTGTATCTGGGTGTGGTTTATTACTTCTCAAGTCTCTCACCCTTGTTTTTTATGCCGAATAACCATTAACCAGATATCCTCACAAAACAGATGTCCTTCTATGCCAGGTAGCTACACAGTCTTTACTTTCCCCATATCTTTTACCTTTCACATACCCTTTCATTCCACACATCCTTACACAGATTTATGTCCATTAATTTTAGGCACTCAACTGAGTTTTCTCTATAGTCAAAGGTGAAAAATGCAGTTGCCTCAAAACTAAATCAGTTTCTAGGAGCAACTCTCTCTCTTTCTTGCCTTGAGAGGGAATCTTAAGGCTATTCTCCCAGCTTGAGGAGGGATCATGTCGCTTATAGGCTGATAAACTGGATGATTTCCTGACCATGGGAAAACTAAAAAAAAAAAACCCAACCCATCCAGATTTTCTAACTCTTTCTAAGATTTCTGGAGTTCTCCGAAGTAATACATGAAACATGATTTCATATAGCAGGATTTAGTCAAGTAAAGTCTATAGCATGACAAAATATTTACCTCTCTTGTTCAGTTTTCATAGTACAGGTCACTATGGTCTGGAAGACAGATATCTGACAGCATATTGACGTAGTTGATTCAGAACCCCTCCACTCTTCTAGTACATGCACAAACAGGTTTTTTCTTCACTCTTTCCAGATGCATGACCCAAGCAGTCTTTCTCCTCCCTTGCTCACCTTGGCAAGAGTTGGGAACCACTAGATTCAGACCAGCAAGATATTTGCCTTTGAGTGTTGAGCAGACCTCGCATCAGTGTGAAGTAGTGTTCCCTCCTCCATATTCTGAACCATACATTGATCCCCCCCCAGCCCCAGTGATGAGTATGGTGCATCTCTGCTTACAATCTCAAAAAAAAAAAAAAAAAAAAGAAAGAAACAACTCCTGACCAGTCAGATTTTGGCATATCCCTGACAACTGTGTCATGCTGCAGTCACAGCGTGCCTTCACTCATGAAAACCTCTGCCTTGGTAAAGCTCAACTTACAAATATGGAAAAATGAGAAGATTCTGCTTTGTACTTCTGCATGCTTTAAAAGCTGCCTTTGAAAGGCAGGGGTGAGGGCTGAAGTTAAGACAGGCATTGAGGAAAATGGGATTCTGGCATGAAGAGCTGGATCAGCACAACCTGCACTCATCCGCCACCAGAGGAAAGAGTAACTTGTGGTCTTTTTAACTGCAACTTCTTTACTCCTCTTTCTGTATTCTCACGTTGCTCGGCTGCAGGCTGGCTGGCTGAGCTGATGGGAAAGTGAAGATAGGCACCTGGGTAAAGAAAAAAAGACTGCCTATAAACCAGCCCTGCCAAAGTCCCCAGCAAGGTCCTCAGGACAACTGACAGCCCACACCAGTGCCCAAAGCATCTTTAAATTTGATTATTCCTGCTTGTTTGTGAATGGAAAACAAAAGGTCACTTAAGTCAAATCTGGTTTGAGTCTCACGAAGTAGCGTTGCAAACTATCAACATTTCTTTGACTAGAGTACTGCTAGTGACTTGCTGCAGTCTCGCACTGCCTCTCTTGTTGGCACATAGCTCCTTTGGCAGCTGTGATGAGTGAAAAATCTCCCTCGGTGGCTTTTGCATGGTCATTTCTACGAAATTTCCAAGCGCCGTATTCTAGTGTGTGTTCCAGCCTGGTAGAGAAGGTGATAGATAATCCTGAGACAGAAGTCTGGGCCCGGTTTCTGGAGAGCAAAGCACTGCACACACATAAATACACAACTGTCAGAGCTGCCCGTGGGAGTACCTCCAGGTAACTCATAGCAGGGTGCCAAGGGACTTGGTCTCAGAGAGCATCTATGATAGAGCTACATATACTTGGTGCCTTTATAATGACATGTATAGCCACACAAACAGCACTCAGAAGACCAATGACCCAGGCTGTTATAAGACTAAGAAAAATTACTCCTGACAAGGGACAGGTTATACACTTGCCAAGATCCTCTTCTTGGGCATGTTGCATACACCTGGTGTATTGACACTCAGCAGTGAAGACGAATGACTGAATACAGGTCCTGAAGGACCCACATCTGTCAGGAATACCTCCATGCCATGACACAGGCTGGTGGTGATGGATGTCCAGCCATTAGATGCCTCTTACAAGTCCTTTCATTGCTTTGAAGTGTTTTTGCAGTGTAACTGTGGGAAAAAAATCAGTTAAGCACAGGGAAGTACTTTTAGGCAGGGTGTACAATACTGTAAAGCATCCTAGAAGGAGTTCAGAGTGCCTGAGAAATCCTATCTGTCTTGGATATACCTTGTATAAACAGATAGTGCCTAATATAACATCATTTTCCCCCCTTTATTTGCTGCAGGAGATCAAACAGCTGTTCATGATAATAACTTAATTTGTTCTCTAGTTAAAATAATTAGAAGAATGTATATTCCCCTTGAAAGCAAGCTGTGTTGCAGTAGTTGCTCAATGCATTATAACAACACTCACCATGTTGGCTTCTGTCAGGAGGAAAGCAGCACGAGCTCTTCCCAAGGAACACAGCCCCATTTCACTTCCCGTGCCCTGGCTTTGTACCACATAGACAAAACTGTTATGTTCCTTGAAAACTAATGTTCATAGAAGTTGTACATTACAACATTTGGATTAATTAATTATTGGTAATATTTTCTTTAATTCATACAGGCATAAGTCTTAAAATTGAGGAGGTGCATCAGAAAGCAAAGTGAGTCCACTGTTTAAAAAAAAAAGTAAACATTTACCTTCTAGAATTATTGCTCATTGCTTCCCTTTTACTTTGCTTCCATGTTTTTTACTGCTTTTTCCCCTACTTGGCATGATCCAGATTTCTCAAGTTAAATCAACTTAAATATATTGCTTCCTCTTCTATGTCTTTTACAAAGCAGACACTAACATTGAAACATTCATCTGTAGCGTTTATTCTTTACTGTTTTAATTATTCTGCATTAAATATGGGACTGTAAAACCAGCATTTAGAAACTTTGTAAAAATAATAACAGCCATACCAATTATGAGTTTGAAAATCCTTTATCCTTCATTTTATGTGCTCCATAATGCAGTGACTACTCATAATCTAGTAGTCAGAGACCTTTCACTGTGGTTTTCTTTTTCTAGAAGTCTTGCATATTGGAAGGTATTTAAGGTGCATTGCCTCTTTTCCCTGCCAACACGTGGTAAAGTTTCAAACCAGCCCTGCTGATTTACATGGCAGTTCTGTAAGGAACTCTGCAGTGGCAGTCATGGTGTTTTGTTCGGGGGATACATTTCTTGCTAACTCATTACTGGAAGTCTGAAAATGCCTTGAAAGAAGACAGGCCTCTCCTTTTGTCCTTCCAAAAGTTGGGGGAGAAAGACTGTGTGCTATCATTACAGTCATGTAGTTTTTCTTCCTGTCTAGCTAAATGTTGGCCTTTTAAAAATCCTGCTTAAAGGTGCATTTTAACAACACGTGTCAAAGGCAGATTCTCAGGTGAGCTGGATGATGTGGAAAAGTAGATGTCAAACAGCGACTTACAGACATAAAAACATGGAGAGCATGAAGTTGAGAAACCACACTTGTGTGTTAATCACAAATGGACTTCAAGAAAAGTTTAATCTCTTCTTCGTACTTTTGGTCTATTTTTGTTCTGGAATGAGGGAAAAGTTGGTTTCACCTTTCAGTTCTTATGCAAGAGAACAAATTTAGAAAAATGTTTACATTTCTTCCTGAAGGTTTTTGCTGCGACTATGGCTCTTATAAAAGTGCTATAACAACAAGAGCTCAGAGAAAAAAAACTCATTTCCCTTATGCTGTGCAAATGACAGCACTGTGTGCATATCCAGTCCCCTCTGCCAGCACAGCTCAGTGAGTTTTAAGCTGAATAAGAGGCTCTTTGCAACTCAGCTGGTTCTCCTTGCTTAATAACCACATTCTCCTAAAACTACTGGTTTTCTGTCTGATGAAGAAAAAAAAAGTTTCAAAGAAAAAAAGAGAAGCGAAGAGATGGAGGAAAGCATGGACCATAGGCAAGGTTAGTTCACTTGCCAGCTTTTCGAAGAAGGAAGAAGAAGGCAGCAAAAGCAGAGCTGTGTCATATAATTTTTTTGTTGTTTCCTCAGCTTTTCAAAGTGCCTTAGCTATTTGATCTCTAGCAGATAGGTGCTGTAGCCATTTTTCAGCAAAAGGCTTATCTTTATATGCCACTTTTAGAACTGTATTTCATAGCGAATGGCAGGACAAACTTCCCTACTGATCTAAAAAGCAACTTGCAAGCAAAATGGCAAGCTATCACACTATCATTCTCTTAATTTCTCTTTCTGAGGCTCACTTTTACATATCTTTTCTTTTTTATCATGCTTTCTCAGTGAATGTTGGTGCTACTTGACCTTTAAATGTCAAAATCCATTTGAATGGCGTTTACTGTGAACTCTGCAGCCATATACCATATGTGAATGGCTAATATACATAAGAATCAAGAGATATATTTTGTGATGCACAGCTAGGCTTATGAATTCATTTTATTATTCCTATCACCTCCCCACCCCCATGAAAATAAATTTTCAACTAGCTACTTCTATTTTAAGAAGAGAGTAGGGAGAGTATATACAGGCAAGCTGATTGACATAAGTCAGCCAACTCTTCCAGCTAAAGGTCTGAGTCTGCAAGCTGTTTCTTGTGGGTGGATCTCCGTGCTTAGATTGAGAAGCCTGCAGAATTTAAACTGAAATCAGCTATAGCTAAGCTAATAAGGCATAAACTCTTACTTTAAAAGTTCTTCAAGTGAAGAACCACTTACAAAGTGAAGTCACTTTACATATTATTATTACCACTTCCCGTTTGCTCCCAAACAGTTTTAACATACAAATATTCTCTGTATTTTAATTTTTTGTGTTTGTCTCACATTGGGCAATAAGAAGAGGTTTCCATCACTGCATCTACCTGGATGAAATCCAAAATCTGAACCAGATATCCCACTTTTTTCCTTGAAAGGTTATGGAGAAAGGCAGAGCAAGGGAGCCAGTAATGAGGAGGGAACTGAAAATATTCCCAGTACAGTCAACAGTTTCATTCAGGCTCATCTCTTTAACCCAAAGATGTTTGGCAATGATTCAGTTATAAGAGATGTTCTGTACCCATTTCAGCTAGGACAAAATAGCAGATTTTGTCCAGTCCTCATGCCAGTAATAAAAAGAACATAAAAGGTCTCCTTCCTCCATCAATTACTGAAGCAGAATGTGACAGATTTTGAAGCCATTTATTCAAATTTATGCCCGTGGCATGCTGCAGAAGACAGTATGGATTTCCACTTGTCGCTGTCTGTCCTGGTTTCAGCAGGGATAGAGTTAATTTCCTTCCTAGTAGCTGGTACAGTGATGTGTTTTGGATTTAAGATTGAGAATAATGTTTAGAATTTAAGATGAGAATAATGTTGATAACACACCGATGTTTTAGTTGTTGCTAAGTAGTGCTTACACTAGCCAAGGACTTTTCAGCTTCCCATGCTCTACCAACTGAGAAGGCTGCAGGTGCACAAGAAGCTGGGAGGGGGCACAGCCAGGACAGCTGACCCAAACTGGCCAAAGGGACATTCCACACCATGGGACGTCATGCTCAGTACATAAACTGGGGGAAGCTGGCCGGGGGGGCCGCTGCTCGGGGACTGGCTGGGCATCGGTTGGCGGGTGGTGAGCAATTGCACTGTGCATCACTGGCTTTGTGTATTATTATTATTATTATTATTATTATTATTATTATTATTATTATTATTATTATTTTTTTGGGGTGGGGGGGGAGTGAGCGAGCGGCTGTGTGGTGCTCAGCTGCCGACTGAGGTTAAACCATGACACCATCCTTTTGCTTGCAAAGGTGGACTGGCCTATTTTACCCATTGGAAGGTCTTTCTGCCTACAGAGGAGAGGTTTAGCCTTCAGGAAGGGAGAATGAAAAATACTAATTAACTTGCCACTATTTCTCTCACTCACTTGGTCTAGACTGGTAGAAATGGCTGTCAGAAAGAAACAGGATCAGGGCTCTGCTGTGCTGCAGAAGCAGTCCACAGCCTGAACAGCCTGCAGGAAACTAGTCATTGTAGAAAACTGGGTATAACATCTTGCTGCGTGGCCAGCCAATAAACTCAAATAATCCCATTTTTTGGTGTACAAAAAATGCAAGCATGCACAATTTCCAATATTAATTCAATTTTCATGTTTCATCTTTCTGATTTAGAAGGCAAGGACTCATTTGCAGGTTTTTACCTGTGATGCCTGTCATGTTGAGATGGAGACACCTCTAGAACATGACAGAATTATAGTGCTTACAACACCCACAGGAAACAGTTGCTATCCCACAGGCAAGTGAGAAATTGAGTCACTGTATCATCATCATCATCTCCTACAGCCCAGTTGAGTGTCCTGATTATAACATCATTCCCTGTTCAGAATCATCTAAGTAAATGAAGCCTTAAAGGTAAGTACCTCAGTAGTATTGCGGAGCCTTGCCGGCACAACAAGCAGTCTCACATTTGAATTACGGACATCGAAGCTAGATCATGGCCTGCAGGATGACCTCAGGAGGTGCTGTAGGCCAAAGCAAGGGTTGTTCAATATTCCCCTGATGAAGTGCCTTATCCTGAAGCAAATGGGGCATGGCCATCACTGGGAATTTTCCACCCAGCCATGCAGAGCTCCCTCCTCTGTGTTCACTAGTATGCATATTGACCCAGCGCTGCATAGGTTTACTGAGCCTTCCTCCCAATCAAAGGAGCTAATTTGATTACTTAATGGCCTTTAGAAAGCAAATTTAAAAGTAATCATCTATTCTTAGCTGAACCACTTCTCCTTTCAAAAATGTTTTCCCAAGAGCTCAGCTCAGATGAATGGAATGTTGTCCATGGAGCTGTACGGCTTGCCTGTAATTTCCACCCGCCATCCTGAAAAACGTACCTGATGATAGTTAAAGCTACAATACAGCAAAAAGAAAGACAATCCTCATATTACAAAAGCAAGAAAATCCTCTTTCACTTAGGTAGCTGTCACAGGTATTGCAGATTTTTGTGGTTTTGTCATGTATTAGCCTCAAGTTTTCTCAGTCGGTGCAAACCCCCTCCAAGTGGGCAGGCATACTGAACGTGCGCTCCCCGCTGAGCACTACTGCATTGGGAACACTGGTAATGGTGACGGCGATAGGTACCCCTGGAAAGCAATACCTGTATTCCTCCGTGCTGAAAACACTGCTTTTGGCAGCTGAAATGTGCCTTCTACCTGAAAATTCAAAGACAAAACCAAGACTCATAAATAGAATACAAGTCATTAAAAGTCATTAAAAACTTTGGTATGAAGTATTTCCTACAGATTTGTTTCCATAGTTGTTTCTTTTTTTAAAGTGTTTTAGAACAATAAGCATCAACATTTGCTACTGCGTTTCCATTTTTTTCCGTAATAAATAGTGTCCTTGTTCCAGGGAAGCTGCAATCCTAGCCATGGCGCATGTCCTCTAAGCTGACTTTGATTTCCTACCTTTTCTACCAGAAAATTGAAGCAGCTTTTCTCAAAAACCATCTGCATTTCTCAGGTTTGTGATGCCACTACCCATCTAAGAGCCAGGCGCCTCAAAATGACTTTAGCGTTCAGCTATGACACTGGCACCTTTAATGCTTTCACCACAGTCTTAGTGTAAAAATGCAGGTCAAGATGTGTACAAAAAGGCGTATTTGATAACAGTGTCGTACTTGGAGAGAAAATCTACCAGTATTTCTGCACCTGAGAAACCTAAACTTAACCTTCCCGAGAGTCACCAGCTTGACTAGTCAGGTCATAGACAGAATACTTTTGAATTCACTGCTTTGTTAAAATGGTCAAAATTACAACTTCAGGCTCTTTAGTATCAGTTGTGTTTAAGGTCAGTGAAAAAGCAGAAGAGGGAGACTGATCTGTTTTATTGAAAGTAATGCTTCATGGGCAACAAGAAGAGAAAGCACTGACCTGGTAAGAGCATCACTCTCAGAGATGTACGTATTAGAACTGTTGATTTGCCAGGGAGAGGGTGAAAAGGTTACAGAAAACCATTTCAGCATTCCTTATTAAGGAGACCTTTTCCTTTCACTTGATTATGATTACTCTCAAGTCTTCTTGTATACACATAAAGTTCATAACAGAAAGTGGTATTAAAAAAAAAAACCAAACTATTTTATTTAGCCATTCCAGCAGAGCATTTTCTATTTGTCAAACACCAAAGAATTCTGGATGACTGTGGAAAACATGTATGTTGTCAATGTACATGCAATGACATCAGTGATGCATCTATTTCTGCACTGTAGAAAAGCCTATTAACAAGAAATCATCGAAAGGCTGAACTGTTCCAAAGACATCCGAGGAATCTGAAATGGCGTACAGCAGACAATTTTCTGGTTAAGCTGCATTTCATCACGAAGTGGCCAATAACTGAAACGGAAGCTCTCCCCAGAAATAGCTTCCCTACTTGGTTTGGATAAGATAAAGCAGAGTTGATGAGAGCTCCCCACCATTCCTGGTCATCATCCTGATAATTGGACTACTGGCTGCCTGGCATAATTGGACTACTGGCTGGCTGGCTTAGGCTTCCCCCCATTCAGCATCTGAGTGCTGCAAATCTCATCCTTTGATTTCTAACTTTCCCCATTTAATCTACAGAGAGCATCAGTGGCAGATTTAGCATCGCAGATTCCCCTTCTGGAACCTAACGTTCACGCCCTGTATAATTTAGGCCCTCTTTGAATCTACTCTGTAAAGTCCTTTGAAAATCTGGCTCTTAACCTAAACCTTAACAACACATTTCTGTATTATTTTCTCTTTCACCCTGTTTTTAATATGCCCCTGAAAACATCCCCAGGGACCCACTGGATACTGTTAGACAGTCTTTGCACAGATATATTGGGCAAGTACCTCAGCTCTGCTTACACTCCACAGCTCAAAAGGAACGCCAAAAGCATACAGGTTTACTTTAGAACACGCTCGCTCTCTTTTATCTTTATATGAGAATTCAACCAGTCCATTAAACTTGTTAAGCTTTATCTCTGCAAGTAAATAAATTATGCCATCAGCAAGCCTCTTTTCTTTTGTAGCAGAAGTATCTTCCTTGCCTGTGAGCACATTTTTAGATTTAAAGTAGTCCCTCAAAGGTATTTCTTAAAGTAAACCTTTCAAAGGCTTTTATAGAGTAACCTTGCTCCTCTCCCCCTGCTTTATAGCAATGCTTGTTGTATATTGAAGTTTATATGAAGTTTGATACTACAATGTTTTTATAGAAAAGCTGAACTTTCCCGCAAAATAACTCAAGCCAAAGCTTGTATGGATCAGTTTTGCCTTTCATTGCATAAACCTATTATTTAGATTTTAAGGGGGATTGTTTTGCATTTGGGTTTTTTTTGTTGTCGGTGGAGGTTTTTTTGCACATCATCAGAGCTTTGGCTGGGAAAGCAGCAGGGTGCTGTTTGTCTTCCGTAGTGTTGAGCATGCTCTTTTTTCCATTTTCTGGATCTTTGAGCACAGACTGTTCCTTCTTTCCTCCTTGGTAAATGCCACGGGCACTGCTCCTAAATGATGGTTCCCTGAGACCAGACAAGTAGTCCATGGAGCCGTACTAAGCAGTAAAATTCAAGTAATTTCCAGTTCAAGTTTTGATGGTGAGAGGAGAGAGAGCAGATAGATAGTTCAAAAAGGACATAGCAGGCACTGCTGCGGCCAGCGCTGGTGTTAGGAAACAGATGGTGCTGGGAAATTACCAGGCCAGAAAACAATAAATGAACTCTTCTATGGCTCAGGCTTGCAGCCGACCAACTTTAATAAAATGAGAGGAAGGAATAAGTTTGCAGTACTGTGAAATGCTACAGTGAGAAAGTATGCGCTGCAGATACCAGAGAACAGAAGAAGAAGCAATTAAAGCAATTAAGTAGGCAGGGGAGACTACTAGGAGGAGCGAGACAGGTATTTTTGCCAAGGTTTTTGGAATATCTGCCATGAAAACTGCTATAAATCCCTCCACCAAACGCCAGCCCAGAGGGACAGTGTGAAGTGCCAGATCACTGCAGAGGCTTTAGCACAGGTTCACATCTCTAGCACCGGTTCACGTCTCGCTTTAGCACAGGTTGACATCTCTTTCCAAGAAATGCTAATTGCAATGGTGTCCACATAGGGATAAAATAAGCCAACAATGGAGAATGCTCTGCTGTTCTGAGTCATGAGATACTGTCAAACGCTCGTATCTAACATTAAAAGCGTGTCTGTTGCTATCATTGCTGAACTTTGTCCTACTAGTCCCACCTCCAAAATGCGTGGCTTCATGTTATATGTGAGATCTTAACATGAAGGCCAGGGGGCCGGGGGCAGAACAGAGTAAGTGCATGAACCCACCACTGTAAGGTAACTCGTACACAAGTGCCATGTGCTAAAACTATAAACCCTGGACTGCCAGTAACAATCTGGGGCATGATAATCCCTTAATGAGCAACAGCAGGTGCTGAAGTGCTTAAAGTAAATCACTCCTGCATTTTAGCGAGTTGTTATTTATGTCATCGCTATCAACAAGTGCAAATCTGACAGGACTGGCTGCAGCCAGTGACCTCTGCTACTGAGGGCTGGGAGCTGCAGGGGATCCCCGGGCAGGGAGGGCAGGGCAGGGCAGGGCAGGGCAGGGCAGGGCAGGGCCCGTCCCACCACGCCAGCCAGGAGCAGGGCCGCCGGGGGGGCACCAGGGGCAGCCCCGGCCTCGGGCATCAGGCATCTCCCCGGGGACGGGGACAGCTGAGGCTGGGACAGGACATCAGGCCGCAAGCTGGGTTGGGATCAGGCCCGGTGAGGGGAACCAGGGTCAGACACAGCCCGGGATGGCCAAGGCACCGCTCTAGCCAAGGAAATTCAGTCTGTTTTTGTAATACCAAGTTTCTGCTCTTCTAATTTTAATTGGGTTGGAAAGAGGTATTTCTTCTGTCTCCGGCAAGCATTTTGTTGATTCAGATTGTTAGGAGATCCCATTACTCCCATACTCCTCCAGTGTAGCACATCTGTGGGTACAGAAACAGCAGCCACTTAATGTTTTCATACAAATTAAGAAACATTAGCCGAGGCAGCAACGAGCACAGCACAACACAGTAAGTTTTCAGACTTGGCGCTTCACTGCAGATGTCCAGAGTGGAAAACACAGCACAGACGTATGGTCTTCCACTCCTCTCCTCACCAGCCACGCAAAGGACGCATGGTTCTTGCACCCCTCTGAGCCAGGATGGCCGTGGTGGCACAGGAGCAGCCGTCCATCCTCGCTGTTCAGGTGCCCATGAGAGACCTGAGATGTGATTTCTAATGGCAGTCTAAGGCAAGGCAGATGATTTCATCTGAAAATTTTAAGGGTATTTAGACAAATTATCCTTGCCCTAGAAATATATTACATTAATGAAGTTACGCTGTCAGCCACTGCAGGCCTGGCAGGACTTGGCGAACTATTTTAACCCTCCAAGAACACATTTGCCCAGCCAATAATATGACTTGGCATTAGCAAATTCCCAGCTCAGCTTTTTTAAGAGACAGGAACACACAAAAAAGTATTGATCTCTAGGTTATTGATTCCTATCACAATTGCATCAGATTTCTTCTAAGGTCTGTAGCAAATTGATCTATGGGCTATATTTTCCCACCTATATATTGGAGGCCCGTAGGCTTTAGAGAGGCCTTTTTAGCATAATGCAACACCTTGTTGCTTTGATTTCAAAAGAGCATGGAGCTTGCCAAATCTCTTCAAAGGGAAGGGAAAAAAAAGGAAATTTGTCCTTGTAAGTGCTGATGCAACATGAGAATAGATCTGTGGGCCTTGTAAATATGGCGCTTAAAGAATAGTTCCTCTGTTGTGTGCTGGGCTGTTGCAAGAGGAGAAGATCACCCCAAAGGAGAGTCAAATTGCAGCTCAGTATTTCTTCTTGGCTCAGACTCTCTACTGATCTTGGGTGTCACTCTCCCTAACCAGACCAAAAAAACCAAAGATGTTTTCAAGAACAGGATTCAGCCTACCTAGCTACATGTCAGACAGGTTATTCTGAATTTGTCATCCTATATTCTCTTTCTAGTCAGTGGAGAGAAACCCAGCAGATGTGTCATCTGATCCATTTTAAGCATCTTTGTTAGAATGAGAGGACCGGCTCTCTGAAGATGCCTATTTTTTCCCATTGACAACACATGGGGTATACAGTGATTAGTTCAGACTTGGATGTATGACTTTTAAGCCCCAGGTTGGGACAGATGATTTCCTTCTTTCCCCCTTCTGTTCTTTTTTTAAGATGTCTCAGTATCCTATTCCTAATCAGCTCAGGACGAGTCAAGGGGGCACACCCTTGTTGCTTCATCCTTCCCCCAAAATAACCCTTCAGCTGTGTATGAGTCCTCTGCCCCCCAGCCTGCATTGCTCCGTTACACCACATCATTCCTTAGCAGATCCCCCACAAGACACTTGCTAGTTGTGAGGAGGGATCAGACAGCTGCAGGAGGAAGCGCCTGTTGTACAGAGTCGGGGGGGGAGCAAGGCGTGTCCTTGGCCACACCACACAAGGGGTCCTTCTCCTTTCATGGCTGAGATTTTTTCCTTTGACAAGATTTGCACAGCAACTGGTGACACTGCTGGGCTGTGTTCGTCGGGAAATACCCTGACATGAATCTTTACTGGCAATTCTTTTCAGCAAGACGCAGCAGCCACAGCTGTTAAGTTTCTGCACCAACATAGCACCAATGTTACCCATTTTCATTCTAAGACAAAACAAAACCCATTTGATTTAGGTCAGGCTTACTTAGGCTCATTGTGGTTTCACCAGTTGGCTTCCTTCCAGCACTGGTGTATTTATCTTCGTATCACTTTTCAGCACCAGAAAGATACTATTCTCCCCAGTTTACAGATGGGTTCCTGAAGCAGAGTTCACCTTCTCCCAGGCAACAAAGGGAGGGGTGAGGAAGTTACATGGGAACCACAACGTAGGAACCTTACTAGCCTGGAAATGAAGCTCTGCTGCTTACATCCAGGGAAGACAGCACCGAGGAAGTATTTGATAACGGAATCGTGATGGAGTAGTGGCAATCCTCAAACATGGGCCAGGCCGTGGCAACAGAGCACTCCTAGCTGCAAAATTTGAAGAAACTGCATTGCCTACACCTGGAAGCCAACTCCAACTTGGGAACTGCCCGGGTACCCCTGGGCACGAGCACAAGGAGCTGATTGGCCTCTCCTAGCTAGGTGCACTGGAGCATCTGCTACAAGTCAGTACTGTGTTCTCAGCCCTGTTCTGTCCCTGGTTATAATGGGCAAAGGAACTTCAGGTAGTCCCCCTCAAATAATCTGCCTTTCTAGAGGGAGAACTGGAGATGCCCAAAACAGTCCTGTGCTAAGGGGAGCAGACTACTGTCCTTCTCAGCCCTCAGCTCTATACTGTGGGAGGACGGCATGCAACTCCCATTACCGTGTTACCACCATCAGGTGTACATCTCTCTTCCCATTGCTATCAGCTGATGTGCCAACACCTCTGGTCATGGAAAGGATGTCTGAGAGCTTGGTAAAGAAAGAAGCCCCAAGCAGCATAGGACATTTCTATAAAATAATGGCAAGGGCACAGCTAAGCCAGCCAGCTGTTACCTGTTCCGCCAGACAGAGGACACAAAACACGCCCTGATTCTCCTTCATCAGAAAACTTGTGGAGTCTTGACAGTCTTTTTAAGAGGATGCTGCCAGCTACACAGAGCATACCAGATGGAGGACAGGACTGTGGTGGAAGCCACCTGCGTGACAGGCAGCGCCCAGAATGGGTTCAGGGGCTAAACCCATTCCAACAGCTCAGCTGTTGTTGGTTCTTGCTGAAAGGACGGCACAGCCTGGGTGAGCCCTTTCTGTGGCGTGGCGCATCGGTTTGCACACAGAACCACAGGGAAAGCCTGGTCCCACCTGCATGCTGCTCCTGGAGACGTGAGACACTCATTTGGGCTCGACGCAGTTCTTAGTCAGTAGTTTATGGGACAGATTAGTGAAGTTCAGGAGAACTGGATTCCAAGCTGTAACCTACAAGGAACTACATACAATGTTTGTATCTTTGGAAAAGAGGGTTAAACTGATCTGCCAAGTTAAACGACATACTGCCACCTTTGAAAAGCCTCATTATCTGGTCTAGAAATGTCTGCCGTTAGTGTGACACTTGTACAGAAAGAGATAAAACTATTGCAATTAGCTGTGATTTTCATCTACGCGCTTTACTTCTGCTTCCAACCAGAGTTGGTTCAAATTACTGTTTATGTTTGACACCAGTCTGGCAGCGACAGCAGAAGCTTAATAACATAAAGGTTCGTTTATTTATTTGTTTATTTATTTATTTGCTTGCTATTGTGTCTGAATCACATTTCTAAAAATGCCTGCGCAGCATCTTCCACTGCTGGAAATGTATTAAGACTAAACTATGCATCTCATCTTTACCAGTGGAGATGGAATATCATAGGAATTAGGGAAGCCGTGAACTGTACCACCTAGTCAGTTATTTATATGGAGAACCCATTAAACAAAGTATTTAAGCGATGAAATATCTTGCTTATTGTTAATAATATCCTGAATATGAGGAAGCTCATCACCCAAGTTCTCTGGAGTCTGTGGTTATGCTGCATAATTACATAATAATCAACCACACAGTCAACGCCTATCCAGTAAACATTTGAATTTTATTCTATCGTAGAGGAATACAGTGGTGCTATACTGATTTATTAAAAAGAAAAATCACGACTCAACACCCTCTTAAATCATGAGATATAAAAAAAAAAGATATTTTGGGAAATGAGAAATGTTTGCTTACCAGCATTTGAGTTTTTTAATTCATTTTTTCCAGCAACAATATGAGTAAATACTTAAAATGCCATAGTTACTTCCGAATCATAGGGAAAGCCTGGTCCCACCTGCATGCTGCTCCTGGAGACGTGAGACACTCATTTGGGCTCGACGCAGTTCTTAGTCAGTAGTTTATGGGACAGATTAGTGAAGTTCAGGAGAACTGGATTCCAAGCTGTAACCTACAAGGAACTACATACAATGTTTGTATCTTTGGAAAAGAGGGTTAAACTCATCTGCCAAGTTAAACGACATACTGCCACCTTTGAAAAGCCTCATTATCTGGTCTAGAAATGTCTGCCGTTAGTGTGACACTTGTACAGAAAGAGATAAAACTATTGCAATTAGCTGTGATTTTCATCTACGCGCTTTACTTCTGCTTCCAACCAGAGTTGGTTCAAATTACTGTTTATGTTTGACACCAGTCTGGCAGCGACAGCAGAAGCTTAATAACATAAAGGTTCGTTTATTTATTTATTTATTTATTTATTTATTTGCTTGCTATTGTGTCTGAATCACATTTCTAAAAATGCCTGCGCAGCATCTTCCACTGCTGGAAATGTATTAAGACTAAACTATGCATCTCATCTTTACCAGTGGAGATGGAATATCATAGGAATTAGGGAAGCCGTGAACTGTACCACCTAGTCAGTTATTTATATGGAGAACCCATTAAACAAAGTATTTAAGCGATGAAATATCTTGCTTATTGTTAATAATATCCTGAATATGAGGAAGCTCATCACCCAAGTTCTCTGGAGTCTGTGGTTATGCTGCATAATTACATAATAATCAACCACACAGTCAATGCCTATCCAGTAAACATTTGAATTTTATTCTATCGTAGAGGAATACAGTGGTGCTATACTGATTTATTAAAAAGAAAAATCACGACTCAACACCCTCTTAAATCATGAGATATAAAAAAAAAAGATATTTTGGGAAATGAGAAATGTTTGCTTACCAGCATTTGAGTTTTTTAATTCATTTTTTCCAGCAACAATATGAGTAAATACTTAAAATGCCATAGTTACTTCCGAATCATGACTCATCTGAAATCAGTGGAGTTACATGAGTAACTGCACAAGGGAAGCATACTCCCAAGTCCAAGAGTTAGGATATCAACTTTCTCGGTCCATCAATTAAAGGCACTTACACACTACAACCAGTACAGCTGGAATCCCAATTACATTCTGTGCTGCAGGAAGAAGTTTGGCCAGATTCAAACCTTCAGCTCTTATCCTGTCTTCCTCTGACGTTGAGCTCCATTCACTCACTGACCGCAACTATCAGCAATTCAATTTCCCATTTTTGTCTTAAATTTGTCCACTGTTTAGAATACGATGCACAGAGACCTTAGAGGAGACAGAATTTACCTTGTAACAGTTAGCAACATTACAAAAGATCATCCTGTCATGAAATCAGGGAAAAACCAGACATCACTACGCTCCCATCTCTACTTTAAATAAACCTAGCTCTGTGATTCAGTCTTCTATGCCTAAAATGAGAATGGCAGCACATACTGTGCTTTGAAGAATTAATTACTCCTAAATGTGCTGAAATATTGATATAGAAGATATCGTATGAAGACATGTAACTGTTTATTGCTGCAAATGTAAACAAAACCCCTTTCACAGCACAGCATAACAGCAGTGAGAAAAGTCCGCGTAAGATAAATCCAGGAATTTCAAAACACTCATCCATCCAAAACCACCAAACCAAAACAAACTAAAAATTCCAACGTGGTTTGGGAAAGCTTGCAGTGTAAAAGTTTTATTCAGGTCCAAAGAAATAACACTACATTTTTGAAACCAAAAACTATCTTTTTGCTGTTGCAAAGAAACTTGAGTCATCAAATTTAATCATCAGGGTGCCCTCATTTCAGAAAGGCGGGAGGAAAATGAAATGCCAAATAATTTAAAGAGTACAGAACTATAACTATTTTGCACAGCAAACATTATAGCTGGACACACAATTAGAATGGTCAAATGCATGTTTTAGGGCTTAATTATCATACTACTGAGTTTCAAATCCTGAGCTTGTTCCTGGCAAGCTGAAACAGGGACTAAGAAGTACATAGTCTGCTCCTCTCCTCAGGCCATTATGGTACCAAACTGTACCAATAAATGTATCTCCTTAGGCTTCAAAAAAAAAAAGGCTCCGTTTAAATCCTCAGTGAGGACTACCCACCAGGGAAGTGTCCAAGTCTCCTGCTGTGAATAAATGCCGTTCTGCCACATTTGTGCAACGCTTCCAGTTATTTTGAGGTGCTACATGGACCGGACCTGAGTGCACCGACTAACATTTGATTCAGAGACAGCAGTAGTAAATGTCTGCTGCATGAATCCAAGAACTGGATATTCTTCACTACTGCAGATGTCCCTTGTCTTTTATGCCAATAGGACCATTATGGTGATTTTTTTCCCTCTCCTTCTCCAGAATGACAAATGCCAGCACAATCAAAATTTGGAAACTTTCCATATGAAAAACAGGAACAGAAGAGTGCTAACCTAATCAGCTGTGCTATGCTTTCAACTGTGACTGTGGGGAAAAAACTGGCCAGGCAGACCACCCTGCTTATGAGAGAATGATACCAGGTGCATCATGGTAACATTAGAAGTATCTGTAATAAATCTCATACTATGCAAGAGAAAAAAATGGGGTTTCCATACTGAATATGCTGTACAATACTGCAAGTCGTCTTTCTCTGCATTTTAGAATGACATCATTGATCTTTTTGTATGAGTTTAATTACAGCCTCACTTTAATGCTGCCAGTAATAAGGAACTATTAGTACTGCTCTTAAAGAGGCAAAAAGCTTTATTAGATACTGCAAAGAGCTAGGGATGCTCTTAAAAATAATAAAGGGCAGTCAATCAATCACATTTGCTCTGTGAAGAGCTTTTAAGATGTAACCCAGAGGCTTGAAGCTTCATTACCAAAACATTTTTCCTGTTGCCACTTAAAAAAATTCTGCTGGGGTTTAATGACTAAAACGTAGGTAACGGAACTGCAACAATAATTGCATGCTTAAGAGTGAAAACACACAGTAGTCCTACTTTCATTGAAGAGATGACTTTAAAGACCGGCACTGTTTTGGACCCTAAAAATACATGGATCAGTGCCACTGAAGAATACATACAGATTTTTGTGGAACCCAGACTGTGGATACAAAGGCTCATCTGAGAGTTCAAATTTCAAATAGCAACATACCAATATCAGGAAACATAATGCGTATATAATGTTTAAAAGAAACAACTCCTCCACAGGATAGGCTCTGAAGAATCCTTAATAAAAATTGCTCAAATTTTTCTTCCATTTCTCCCCATTACTAGTGCCTGAAGTAGCTGGAAATGGTGCTGTGCTTCTAAACCACGCAAACAGAAAGTGGTGGTCAACACGGGATCTGTAGCAAGCCAGCTTTTAAAAAAGTTAAATTTGGAGGTGTATTGTCTTCTCTGCTAGAGGAAGAAAGCTCATGGAATATAAAACAACTTTATACTGTAAAGGGACTCTACGGTACGGTATCATGTAAGAAATCAGACTGTCTAGTAAACTATGCTGTCGGTCTTTTTAAAAGCCAAATGAAAGGCATGGTCAGCTGTACCAACATCAGACTACTTGAGAGTCTCTCTTTGGTGCCTATACTGAATGGGGATGCCCTTGGATGGAATTTTATCCAAGATACACTGTTTTGGGTGGTGAGACAATACTTCAGGTTACATCAGTCCGCCTTTTTCTTCTTCTTGGTTGAGAAGTCAAAAATGTTAGAGGCTTGTTTGTTTTCAGTGGTTGCTGTGCAGTCAAAGAATTCAAGGATCTACCTAGTATATAAAGAAATTAAAAGTTTTCCAAGGCTTCCAACTCCGACACCCAGAATCACTGATGAGAACCAGAATAGAAAGGGTGAGAGATCACCAGAACAAAGATGGCAACTAGAAGAACAATTCCGTTAGGCAGAGGAACACTTACATTAAGGCTGCCAAGAAGACACGCCAGTCTGGGTTTGGTATTATAATATGGCACAAATACATTCATTTTCAATTTAGAAACTTTCAGTTAAATTAAATTTTTTAAAAAGCGATTGGAAGTTCTTGGCATTAATATTAAATCAGTGCTTTAGTTTTGGAAGCTGCTTCACTCCTACAGTCTTTTTAATCGATCCTTTTTGGGGATCAACCATCTTCGGGTTTCCTGGAACACTGTATCTCCCTCTGAAATAAAATGGGTGAAGTTAGTCATCAAGTGTCACATTCTCCGTAAGCTTTAACTGCTAGAAATTTGCATGCTTTTTGTATTTGCATAACTGATTACTATTGTCAATTAATAAACCTGAGAGAGGAAAAAACAAGTATATTTCTGGGTTCGCAGGCTAGCAGAGCATCTAATTATTCTGCATACAAACTCAATCCTCATCTCATGATTCCTGACTACTTCCTGTTACCTAAATGATGGCATTTGAAGAACATGAACAGAATACTAAACATTTGCACAAAGAGAATGATAACTGGCTAAGGAGACATTTTCATCAGTTACATAATCCCCATTAGGAAATGGAAAAACACTTCATGTAGATGTAGTTACAGTTCTCTGCAGGTGTTCCACTCTGGAGACCCATGCTCTTGAGCCCATGATCTTACATAGGAAATGCTGCCAGCAGACTCATGAAGTGGTACTCATCATGGATACATACACCACCTACATGAACCCTACCAGAGCTGTTTTCATCTTGATCTTCTAAGAGAAATCGGTGGGAATGTAAACAAATCCCGAGGGGGGAAATGGTGATTCCACAAACTGGAAGGGTCATTCTCATGATCAAGCATGCATCTCTACTCTTATGCAACGTACATTTGTTTCTCTCCCTGTTCATTACTACAGTGGACAGACAGCACTTTGCATACTGTAACGACAATATACAGGGTTACAATGTCTTTCTCAAGTAACAGGCATTCTGAAGGAAAACATATCACAACATCACATAATTATATTCATGATGGTAGCCAGAGAAATATTTTGTTATGCAGTAGAAGCTGTGATGACATGATGTGTGCAAGTTTCAAATTTCTGGGCAAACAGCCAACAAAGTTGTCCCTAGGGCTCGCTAGTCTTCTTGAGATTGACACATCCTTTGTTCCAGCTCTTAGAAGCAGTCAAGGTCTTGAAGGGGGAGCTGCTCCCATAAGAGATATGGAGCTGCTTCCACTCAGAGCTTGGAAGATCAGAACCCGGGGCCCCACTTTGCTCAATAATCAATTGATTATTCAAATTCAAATCAATTGATTACTCAGAATCAATTGGTTAATCTGTAGATCACTGTAGAGCGGGACCAAGCAGACAACGTATGTCTGTGTGGAGTTCTGCAGGCAGCAAAACCTCTTTCCACTCAAAACCAGCTGGACTTAGGGACTTAGAAGCCAGGTAGTTGCAGCCAGTGCAGTGTTGAGACTGAGCTAATGAGCCCTGCTGTATGCCTCAGTATAACAGTAAGGGCTCAGAATGACATTGAATTGGCTGCTCAGACTGTATGAGACATGAGTCATCAAGACATCCGTGTTTTTTCCCAATTGTCAGCTAGCCTATCTTCTTCTTGTCCTGTGAAATACCATAAAAAGGGCCTCTGCTGAACTTGGCTTCTGTGTTTGGATGGCCAGGAAACTGAATGCATCAACAATTAGTGTTCACAATTACTACCTCAAAAATCTTTCAGTGTTGCTTTAATATATAAATTGTGTTTTCCATGCCTGTACCTATTAGTTAAAACAGACATTAAACATAGTTTCCTAGTATGGTTTGAAATCCAGTGAAGGTGGGCGCTTTCTGAAGGGCCAACAGAAGCGAGATAAGAACTCTGGACAGAAAATTTTCAAACTGTTCTCAAGAACACATTTATTTTCAATCATGCAGGTCTTCTCTTATTTGAATGAAATTATTTCTCATTAATATCAGCTTGAATGAGCAACCTTCACGCTGTAAATCAAAACATAATTAAAAAGGAATAATATAACAATGGTTGTGTTAACCTTGTGATGATCAAGGGGTGCTTACTCACATTCTAGTAGTTCCTTAAAATACAAACTATGCCAAATCCCCATTCTTAGCTCCATGTTGCCAACTAAGACCAAAGCTTGACCTGAAAGTTCTAAGTCACTGGTTATAAAAGCCAATGCTTTGCAAACTGGGTCCTTTGCTACTAAGGACAATTTAGAAGATGAACAATTCCCTTCATGTGTGTAAAGTACTTTGAAAAGTTAAAAAAAAAAAAAATCATCTGAGGGAAAATGGGTTGAAAGGGGACATTTTGTTACAATATGCATCTTCTGATTTGAGCAATTACAGGAAACTTTATTTTCTTTTATACTTAATTTTCTTTTGTTTGATACAAAGAAAATTACAGAAACACAGTGTCATATAATTTCAGGGCAAGTAATGGTCTATTAATATAAATTATAAAAAAACCCCAACATAATCACAGATCAGTGCTAATCCTCAGCAAATCTCAGTATCTCGCTGATGATATTTAGTCTCTCAGCAGAGACAGTGATTTCTCCTAGTTCTAGCTTCCTGACCTTCTCCACGTGAGCGATGTTAAACATCACTGGGGCCAGAAGCAACACACAGGCTATATATGGGGTACCTCAGACCCATACAGTGCTTTTTCTGTATTGAGAAACTTCAGTTACAGACTTTAATTCATATTGTACTACATTAATTCATATTCTACTAATATCCTCTCCTGGAGCATGAAGATCCGCTGTTCCAATTTATGAAATCCTGTGATTTTGTGCTTACACCGAATGAAAGGATAAAGCTGGTAAGCAAATATGTCTACACAATTTCATGCTTATAATTTACTCATTACATTTTCACATGTTCCAAATGCTCATGTTAATAATATAGGTAAATGGGTTCATGGAAGAGTATTTACTGTGAGATACTAAATACACAGAAACCATACTAGCTCAGGAAGTCTCCAAATATAAAGTATTTGGGAGACTTCCAAAAGCAAATATTATATCTGCCTGCTTACACACTTTTGTAGGCATCTACTTATGGCCACCAGAGGCAGGATACTGGGTCTGACACACTTGATATGATTCCCTATATTCTTCGTGCTTTGTATTCTTAACATTTTCAGTTCAGTTAAATAAATCTCCTCCAATTTCAAGCTTTCTCACAAGCACTACAATCAGAAATTCATTTTATTTCTATATAGCTCAGAGCAGATGGGCTTTTTTCAACCATATAACTAAACAGAAATCTTTTAAACAATGAAACCTTTATAAGTGGTCATCTAAAATCACTCACATTATCATCCACAAAAAGCTTTACAATCTCTGTTGGCTAAAAGGACCAAGCAAGGCATTATTTAATTGAATTACTCTTAATGGACTAAAGGGTATACTTGTTGCTCCCAACTCTGCAGTAACATAGAAAAAAATGATTCATTTTAAACACAGGTTGAAAGGGAAGAACATCAGAGGTATTGTAAGATTTCAAAAAGGCCACTTAAATATATATATTTTCAATATTGCAACATACTTAGTATTAAATAAAACTGATTGAAAACCAGTAAAAAAATTATGTTAAGATTAATACTTTTTCAGTAGGATTATGCTCAGTGATATTTACCATGAACAAAGAGTTGCAATATTCAAAACATAGTACTTACCAAAAATAATAAGCCAGAAAACAGAGGGAATATAAAGGAAATTTACCTCAGTATCCGGTTTTCTCCCTTGCCTGTCAGAGCATCTGTTTTTTGCCTTTCAATAATTTTAAGTGTAGCTGAGGTCTGCAATAGCCAAATTTTTACAAAACAAGTTCAATTCTAACCACAATCACACTTAAAGAAGTAAAATTTTTCCAAACCAATTTTGACCCAATATGGTCTTACTGCCATAACGTATTTTAAGCACATATTATACTGATGCCTTTTTGATTTGGGGAATTGAACACATACCAAAATCCCTTGCTGTGCAAAAATACCATTATTTGTTAAGCTGAACAATCAGAGAATATGTAATTTCAATCAGCATATTTTTGGTCATACTGCCTGTAACTCCACATTTTCAATGAAGAAGCATTATATTTCTAACATACTTCCCTGAATGGGAAACAAAACAAATTATAGTGACTTAGTTGTACTTTTGAATGATTAAATCATTAATTAAGAACAGGAACTACTTTAAAAAAATTAACACAGCATGGAAATCTTTGCATACTCTGGAAGTCTACATTACTGGACATACTGAAAAAAACCCAGTTGTTACCCTTGGTATTGCATTTGACCGAATCTGAGCAGGATTAAATCAGTTGGTTCTCCTGTTCCTTAGCTCACAGGGTTCCCTCCTCACCCAGCACTTGCTGGCTCATCCAGCTGCCTTTACTAAAACTACCTCTCAGACGGACAGCTATACCACGGACAGAAAACCAGAAAACACAGAAGGTTTAGGGCTTGTCTGGTGGCTGTGCACGCTTGGGTGTCTACTGTAAGTGAATGGAATTTTCTCAGCCCTTTTAAACAGATCCATGAGGAACATGTAATAAATATATGATAATCATTATATACGACGTATTGGCTACACCAGGCCAGTGAAGACTTTTTGAAAGCCTAGAGCTAGATTTTGGGGCTACCTAAACAAGGCTCAAGGTTTGGATTATTACATTACATTACACTACACTACCTATTACATCACAACATTACTTTTTATAGCATGTGTGAAAACATCTTGCACTTGTGAGAAAAAATTCTGGCACTGAAAAGAAGCATGTCTCACTGCTTATAAGACAATGGTTTTTACTGTGCTTCCGTGTATACAAAGCACCAGGCACATATTCCTGACCCAGTCATAGCGAAGTCAGCTATAACTAAAGCAGAGTCTTTTCAGAGTGCAAGCATAAAAATGGAATAGGATCTGCATAGATTTACCTCCTTGAAGGCAAGAAAGTTTTTGCACTTAAGGAACTCTAGTATTAAAGATGATGGCTAGTACAATTTATCATCTTTCTGAGCAGATGTGATTCTGTGACAAATGAGGCAAGACCTATGCTATGATTGCATTCGCTGATTTTTTTAATTTATATGAATATAGAGTTTCGGTATATACGATTGTTATCCATAGCACTGGTTTTGCTGGTACAGTTTACTCCAGGCCTATCCCAACTGAAATGAGCCGTTGTTGCACAAGCAGCTTTCTAGCTGTACCTATCTATAACTGTGGGCGTTTTCTGCAAAGAAATCCCAATCACGAGTCAGACTCTACTATGCTAGTAAAAGTTTGTGGTAAAAATCTAGCCCGAAAGAATATGATCTGTTTTCAAAGATCTGTTATTGTTCTTCTTTGCCTGCTTCTCAAACCAATTTCTGAATACCACGGGAAAGTGCTTTGAGATTTGTGGAGTCCAAATCCCAAACCAACATTTTTTCAGATTGAAAACAAAACAAAAAAAGCAAACAAGAATACACCATAAACCATCAGTGCCTCTAGCATGAGTTCTCAAGTTTGTAAAATCTTTAATTTATTTTAAAATTATCATTTAAAATTGACTATATATTTATGGATCCAGACAAGACAAACAAGAAAAGCACTCAGAAGATACGTATATTTTATAAAAAAGCAGAAAAGCACTCGATAATAAAAAAGGTAAATAAAAGAAATGGCTGTTCAGAAGCATCTCTCCCTTCTGGTTCTGCCACTGGCTTCAGGAGGGATCCAAAACAAAGTAGAAAAAAACCCAAAACATCTGGGACTTTTTAACACCTACCAGTAAAACTTCCATTCTATTATTTCTTTTTTTTACTGTGAGCTACAGAAAAGCACAAACATAATGAGGAAAAAAAAGGCCTAAAAAAAATTATATCCATTCTCTGTAACTAAGAGAGTGTCACTGTAACATATTGTTGTCACAGGATAACAATATCCTGTAGTATATTTACTTTGGAATGTATGGAAAATGTTAGTCTATGGGTAAATCCTACTTACTCAACTGCTGCAAACATTACTGTGCAGACTCCAGAACAGTGAAATTTCAATACATCTGAAAGAATCTGGACTGAATGTAAGTTTACTTCTGCCTCTGTTGTTAAAATGAACTGCTAAAAGGGAGGGCATACCTATGTAGATTTTAAAAGAACATAAAAGCAACAATCAAATCAAAGTCATAGCAGAACAGGACCTGAAAGGACCAGATGAGCCACTGATTCTTTTGCAATCAACAGTCAACCATGATTAGGCTGACTGCCATGTTCAGATTAGCAACATAAAAAGTAGATGTCTAATCTAAACTACTAACCTAGGCTCTGCTTATAGCTCAGACAGAGAGATGGGTAAGTAAGTCCCTGGAAATTCATTTCATCTTGATCTAAAACAAGTGTGATGGTTTGCACCTTAAACAGGCTCCTTTCTCCACAGATTACAGAGGATCCCTCTACAACTGCTTTAGACTGGCTGTTTAACATTCAGAGAATAAAGATAGGGAGATTAATGTGAAGATGCTCTCATATGATTCTGAAATCATGGGGGCAAATAATTGATTACTGAAAACATAATGCACTAACTACCTTGAGTGTCAGTGGCAAAATCCTAGTCCCTAATGCCCCATTTAAGCAACATGCCAGTGTATATGCCTCACTTTAAATATTGTCTTATGCATGTTTAAGTGCTTTTCTAGGCAGCTGAACACGGGCACTCCTCTTGCTAGCATGTTCAGTAATAAAATTATCTTTTATTTCCTACCTTCTTCCTCCAGCAGTTCCCAGTTTCACTGTTAATGCAAAGATATTAACAGTTATCATGGGCATTTCCTGGGCTCGCTCTTGGTTTCATGCTGGAAAGTTAGTTTAAGCAATTCTTTCAGATTTCCCAAAGCAGCAATGAACCACGTAAGAGAATCAATTGCCCACTGTGCAAACACATGGAAACACTGCTAATTACAGCCTTTCACCCCAGTTAGCTATGACAGTGACAGTCATTCCCGAGTATCACACTAAGCTATTACTTTTACATTATTCAGGAATTAAGAGCTTTTTCAGAATAAGAAGTACTAGAAATCTTTACAGGTTCCTTTACAGGTTCCTCCAGCTCATAGTATCAACTTTTATGCATTACATAATTTGCAGTAATAAAATTTAAGCTCTGATTTCACAAAAACAACGTAACTTATCCCTTACCTTATAAATTTAATTGAAATATGTGCTGTATTGTCATTCTCAGCTGGCTGGCTAGTTCATCTTTCAAAGAAAAAAGGGGAAATACCAAAAAGAGTAATTGCTACTTAAGGTGGGTGTCACTACTGCTAATGATTTGGTTCTGTTCTTTTCAACTGAAACATTAAACTAGCATAGCAGTCTTGTGACTAATGGATGGGCAAGCAAGTACCAGAAAATTGCTTCAGCTTTCTCAATTAAGGGCACTTTGACTATCCTTGGGAACAATGAAACTCCAACTGATAAAAAAGCAAAAAAAAAATTTAAAAATAAATAAACTGTAGCAATCTCTCAATTTCTAGCTCTTAAAATTTTTAAAAAGCAGCTTTTGTAACAGATTTGGTAGATGAATGAAGTGATAAAAGGCTTTGACCTAATGTCATTAACAGATGCTGTTGCTATATTAAGAAAGCATAATGATTTTTGAAAGTCATTGAGTTGCTCAGTTTTTTTCTTACCTGTAAGATCTCTGAGAGGTACATGCGCCGCTCATCATTAGCTTTGTGGTAAGCCTACATTTAAAATAAGGGATATAAGCTACCATTGAGCAAAATATTTTAAAAGCTGAATCATACAGGAAGAAACAAATACACAGCAGAGCTTTCTTCCAGTGACATATTTTGTGGAACTATTCTATTGTATGTTCCACACATATTGTCTGTTTGTCAGACAACATAATGGCTTTTATAGATCAGAAGCATACAGTGATTACAAACCTTTGCTTCTTGTTCCAGTCTAAGTTCATAGTCTTTTAGCTGATTCTGGAGACTTTTCCTCTCTTCTTCTAGTTGTTTAAGAACCTCCTTTAAGGAACCCTGTGGTTATAGTAAATAAAATTATGTTTTACAAATATTTCCATTCTGTGTAAAGATACCATCACCATAGTCCTTATTCTTCAAACATTATGATGTTTGTCATTCTATTTGCTTCTTGTGCTTTTTGTTACATGGTTCCAGCTGGCACACTGCAGAGACAAAAGCAATTAACCATATGCAACAATTGTCAGTTACGGACTACACATTTCCACAGTGTTAAAATGATACAGATATGGTTTTCCACACTGCTGCTCCTTGATAGGTTAGCAAAGTCACCTTGGTGTGACCAGCCAGAATTGCTCCTTACTTCTAACCAAAGTTCACTCTGATGGCTCCTTTTTAGTAGAAAGATTTCAGAACTCACCTGCACATCCATTTTCAAACCACTTGCCAAGAGAGCTGCTGGACTGGCTGAAGAGGCACGTGGAATGCCAAAGGTAACTCATTAACAACTTGGCCAGAAAGCAGTATTTTGTGGGGAGACTTATCTGTCTTAGGCATGTAGCCATTTACCTTGTCTACAATTGGGATGAACTAGAGTAACAGTGGTAGAGTCCATTTTTGGTTACTGGCACTGGCCAGTTCTTTGTTTGCTGTGTAGTGGAAGTAGAATGCACACCCAAGCAGGTTCTCCTCCATTTCCAACACAGGAAACTGCTTCTTATAATCCCCTTCATAAATTGATCCACTCAATCCAGTAGAGACATTCTTATCGGGAGGCTCTAATAAAATCATAGAATCATAGAATCATTAAGGTTGGAAAAGACCTCTAAGATCATTGAGTCCAACCGTCAACCCAACACCACCATGCCCACTAAACCATGTCCCTAAGCGCTGCATCTACACGTCTTTTAAATACCTCCAGGGATGGTGACTCAACCGCTTCCCTGGGCAGCCTGGTCCAATGT
>NW_008825109.1:865604-869954 GCF_000699105.1 Pygoscelis adeliae | reverse complement strand
CGTCCACCCTTCCTGGACCCCTTTGCCCTTCAGGACTGTCTCCCAAGGGACTCTCTCAACCAGCGTCCTGAACAGGCCAAAGTCTGCCCTCCGGAAGTCCATGGTTGCAGTTTTGCTGCCTCCCCTCCTTACTTCACCAAGAGAAGAGAATTCTATCATTTCATGGTTGCTAAGCCCAAGACGGCCTCCGACCACCACATCTCCCACCAGTCCTTCTCTGTTTGTAAACAGCAGGTCATAGTAGATGGCTTTTTAAATTCCTTGCCTCAGATTATTCAAGGTCAGTCTATGCCTGTTTGTTCTTGTATTGAAATTATCTTTAAGGTAACTGCTCTTCTTCCTCCTTGGTCTTTGCTCCCAGCATGCACAGACAGAAAACAGGAACATCTTTTTTCAACATTCAATTTACTAGGATCAATAAGCTGAGCTTTTAAAAATGGTCTCACACAGCAGGCTGTCCTTTCATCTAATCATCATAGCAACCCTTTTGTACACCAGGCTGGAGCTCAACCTTCTTACTGTTGGAGAACAGAACCGTATTGGAGTATGGAGTACTCCAGAAGCCATCTCACTGCCTTGAACAATGTCAGTAATACTTCTTTATCTGTACAGAGAAATTTTAGGATTGCATTTTCCTTTTTCACAGCTGCATGGTGATGGCTCACAGTCAACATGGGATCAGCTAGAATACCCAGATTCTCATCTGCAGCTATGTCCAGGTGATCAGCTCTCAATTCATAACAGAATTTGTTTACTATTTCCTAAATCCTTTGGTCTACAGTATTAAACTTTAATCCCATTTTTAATAATCTAGTCTTCAGTGTCATTCTGTTTCTAAACAACATCCAGATCCCTATTATAGTACATAATTGGTATCAGGAGAAAGATATCATAATCTATTTCCACTTTGTGTATCAAGGTCATGCATTAAATGTTAAGATTAGTCCTAAACCTGATCCTGGAAGAACTCTGCTTGTACTCTCCCAGCAGCCTCCTTCACTAGTCACCGCTATCATCTTCCATTTGCCAGCTCTTTACTCCTTCAACAAATCTACTAATCTTCATTTTTCTCCAAATTAATCAGTCACTTCCCATGTGACACGCTATCTTTATCAGAGGTCACAGTGAACAAGATTACTGTATTTATTGTGACAACAAATCTATTCCGTCATCACAGAATGTCAACAGGTTTGCCTGCCATGAGCCACTTTAATAAATCCTTAAATAATTTCAGTCTGGTTTTGCAACAATTATTCCTCTCTTTCTCTATCTTAAAACTAAAACTAAAGATTTGCTTTTCTCCAGTGCACACAATGCCACCGTCCACAGCTTTATTAAAATCACCTGCTATCACATCAGTGATGTACCAAGCCAGTTCTTCCCAGAATCCTAAGGTACGGATTACACATTTACCTCAACTTAAGCATATACGACTCCTTGAGTTTTCCTTAGGATTTGATTACTGTCATTTCCTCTTCCAAGCACTTGCTGACATTTGCTATTTCTTCCTTTGTCCTCCATTTTATTGTTTCTGCCTTTACTGAAAACTTAGGCAATATATACATGTTTAATTTAAAATGAATGAATTCAGGATCATTTTATCTGACAGTTTTTATGACTGGCTTTTCTGCAATGTTATTCTACATTTTCAAAATCTATACAGCATTCCCTCCTTTTTATCTACTATTTTCTGATAAAATGTGTTAACTATCACATCCACTGAGATCTGTGCCTCATCATTATTACTAGCATTTGGTTTTCAGTCTTCATTTACAAGTATCCCATATGATGCAATTTCTGGAAGTAATCTAATAACATTACATCCAAATTCATCCATCCAAATTTATATTTATATCTATATTTGACTGTATGGATGGGATGCAGTCTGAGATGAGGATATCTACATTTGAGTCTCCATATGTGAACTAAGCTCCTACTAAGAGTCACAGTCAATACAATCAATGATGTGCAGAGATTCATTCAGCTGAGCAGCTAAAGAGCTCAACTCAGTTGCCATCTGAGATGCCCTAGAGTGTCCAAGACATTCATGTGTGGCAGATATGACACGGAGATTATATTACAGGAGAGACGTGTCCTTCTGGAGCAGCAGTAGGCTACTCTGCACTGAGACATCTGCAAGTGTCTTTGTTTACACAACTATTCCACTGAAAATGCCTACTCAGATCAATCTAGATACAACTCTCAATACTCAGCTGACTGTGTTAATCAGACCTGCACTGCCTGTAGTAGGAATTAAAGATCTAGCCAAGAGGTAGACATCTACATATAGAAAAGAAAATATTTGTGTCCTAATATTTAACTGAGTCATATTGTTTCAATATATATTTCAATATTATTTCCCAGTATGATTGTGATTAAAATTTGTTTTCCTTTCCATCCTCAAAATTAATTAATCCAAACAGATGATGAAGAAAGAACAACATTAATGTAAAAGTCTCTCACATCTGCTACATACCACATCTATCTCTGTTTTGATCTCTCCTGCCAAGTGCATACCTTTAACACTTGTTATCCCATAATGTTTTCATTATCAATTTTATTACATTTCAGGCTAGTCAGGTTCTTCCATTTGTCTGCTTAGGCCCCCTGCGTAAAATAAGTTTCTGTTTCAGAATTTTTACTTCTTTTTATTTCTAACTCAAGCATCTCCGTAGTCAGAATATCTGAATCCTTCACTTTCTGTACTGACTACCTGACCATTGCCTTAATAATCAATTATTTCTTCTCATGACCTTAACGCTTTGCTATGCCTTTATTTACCAGATTTTCCTGATAAACACGGAAAGGAACATAATATGACTCTCTTCAAATATTCTCCCCTTCTTTTTTTGTGGAAATTTCTCCCTATTTATCATGCAAACCTCAGATCCAGAAGGCCAGTATCCATGTGTGGTCTATTTCTAAGAGAGTTTATGAAAGCTTGCTAATGGTAAAAAAAATCCCAAACCTAATTTAAACCTTAAAGGATCAATACCGGGTCCGGTCCTATTTAACATCTTCATTGATGATCTGGATGATGAGGCAGAGTGTCCCCTCAGGAAGGTTACAGACGAGACCAAACTGGGAGGAGTGTCTGATATGCCAGAGGGTCGGTCGTACTGCCATCCAGAAGGACATCAACAGGCTGGAGAAATGGGCTGACAGGAACCTCATGAAGTTGAACAAGGAGAAGTCCAAAGTCCTGCACCTGGGGAGGAACAACCCCAGGCACCAATATATGCTGGGGGCTGCCCAGCCGGAAAGCAGCATGGTAGAAAAGGACGTGGGGGTCCTGGTGGACGACAAGTTGAACATGAGCCAGCAACGTGCCCTTGTTGCAAAGAAGGCCAATATTATCCTGGGCTGCATTAGGCAAAGCATTGACAGCAGGTCGAGGGAGGTGATCCTTCCCCTCTGCTCAGCACTGGTGAGGCCACACCTGGAGTGCTGTGTCCAGTTCTGGGCTCCCCAAAACAAGAGAGACATGGACATACCGGAGAGAGTTCAGTGAGAAGGGCCACAAGGATGATTAAGGGACTGGATCACCTCTCCTGTGAGGAAAGGCTGAGAGCTGGGACTGTTCAGCCTAGAGAAGAGAAGGCTGAGGGAGGATCTTACTGATGTATAAAATTACCTGGAGGGAGGGTGCAAAGAGGACAGATCCAGGCTCTTTTCAGTGGTGCCCAGTGACAGGACATGAGGCAATGGGCAGAAGCTGAAACACAGGAGGTTCCCTCTGAACATAAGGAAACACTTTTTTACTGTGAGAGTGACCGAACACGGAATAGGTTGCCCAGAGAGATTGTGGAGTCTCCCTCCTCAGAGATATTAAAAAAATGTCTAGACATGATCCTGGGCAACTGGCTCTAGGTGGCACTGTTTGAGCAGGAGGGTTGGACAAGGCAATGTCCAGAGCTCCCTTCCAACCTCAACAATTCTGTGATTCTGTGACCATCAACCACCTTCCGGGAGGTTCCTGGAATGCGTCGATGATAACTTCCTTCTCCAAGTGGTAGAGGAGCCAACGAGGAGAGGTGCTATGCTGGACCTTGTTCTCACTAACAAGGAGGGGCTGGTGGGGAATGTGAAGCTCAAGGGCAGCCTGGGCTGCAGTGACCACAAAATGGTGGAGGTCAAGATCCTTGGGGCACCAAGGAGGGCGCACAGCAAGCTCACTACCCTGGACTTCAGGAGAGCAGACTTTGGCCTCTTCAGGGATCTGTTTGGTAGAGTGCCATGGGACAAAGCCTTGGAGGGAAGAGGGGCCCAAGAAAGCTGGGTAATATTCAAGGATCACCTCCTTCAAGCTCAGGAGCAATGCATCCCAACAAAGAGGAAGTCTGGCAAAAA
>NW_008825109.1:847715-864000 GCF_000699105.1 Pygoscelis adeliae | reverse complement strand
CTCTCCTATGAAGAAAGGCTGAGAGAGTTGGGGTAGTTCAGCCTGAGAAGAGAAGGCTTTGGGGAGACCTTATTGCAGCTTGTCAGTACTTAAAGGGGGCTTATAAAAAAGATGGTGGCAAATCTTTTAGCAGGGCCTGTTGCAACAGGACAAGAGGGAATGGCTTTAAATAAAGGGGGGTAGATATAGACTAGATATAAGGAAGATATATATATCTATATAATAGATATATTACGCTGAGGGTGGTGAAGCACTGGCACAGGTTGCCCAGAGAGGTGGTGGATGCCCCATCTCTGGAAACATTCAAGGTCAGGTTGGATGGGGCTCTGAGCAACCTGATCTAGTTGAAGATGTCCCTGCCCACGGCAGAGGGGTTGGACTAGATGACCTTTAGAGGTCCCTTCCAACCCAAACTATTCTATGATTCTATGATTTTATTGTTACAACTGTGTCTTCCATCTCTCAGTCAGTACCTTGGTCAGACCACTTCAGCTTCCACTTATTTGGGCATCCATCCAGCCTAGCACAGTCTTCTTTGGTCTGTTCCAGAGTGAACTTTAAAAAGTCACTTGTCATTACACAAAAGATTATGTCATTCCCACAAGAGCATTTTCATCTCAGGTCTATAACTTATATCCTTGACTTTGGACATCATAAAGCCGTTGTATTTTCTGGACGTGTAAAGTGATAGTCCTGCCAATGGTTTCTAACAGATAGCCACCAAACATATACATCTGCCTCTTACATCTGCCTGTTTGAAATCTCCTGTCTTCTTTCTAGCATCTGCAGATCATTGCATCTTTTATTCTTTTTCATAATTTTCTGTACAACATGTTACTTATTCGGCTCCAAATTTTATTTTTCACAAAAACATTTCTGTGTGTTACTGAGATTTCCCTGGGAATGATTTCCATTAAAGTCAAGATTTTGCAGGAGCATGGCAAAAGTCACAGTACTTTTAAAACATATTGCCAAGAGAGAATAACCCCTCCCACTGTTTAAAAAAAAAAAAATACAGAAAAGCTATATCTTTTAAGAATGTTTTGCACTTGACTGAACTATTATTAACTTTAAGCTATTATAACAGACACACTGGAGACATGAAAAAAATTGGGGTTTTTTGTTTTTTTTCCTAATTAAAGCAGAAGTATCTTGGATACAGATGAAATCTTTGTCCTAATACAGAAGGCTCCTACAGTCAATACAGTCAACATTGGCCAATTCAAGGAGAAAAAGTAAGCTGCAGATTGAAGAGAAGATTTGGGTAACTTCCCCTAGGGTCATGTGTTATTTCATTACAACAGTGTCTGTACAGAATTAAACAAGACAGATAGAGAAGGCCTCCGCACTGTCAAGCTAGGAAACTAATTTTTTTTTGCCTTCTTGACCTGACTGCACATTAAAGATTATATCTATGTGACAGCATATTTTGTACAACATATTTTGTACCACCTACAACATATTTTGTACCACCACAGTAAGCTTAAATACAATAAATACAGAAGTTCATGCTGCTCTCCAGATTTGTTCTATGTAAATCCACAGCCCACTATTTATTTCCTCACTAGATTGTCCATCTGTCCATTGTGTTATGTAAAGCAGCAAGACTTGGTGTTGCAGCTGTTAGTCACAGCAGAGCAATTTGGTATCTCCTCAGTGATGGTACTCATCTGATTTCTTTGAGTTCTTTCATCTACAAAGTAAACTACTTTCAGATCTTTTTTCATTTAATCTTTTCAGAAGCACTGTGTATTTTTTGCTGCCAATGCAGCTGGTCCAGTGCAGATGCCTGGGCATTCATTCAGCCCTGGAGCAAGGATGATATCCAACTGCAAGCAAACAAACGGTGCACGACACTGCTTCTGATGAGCAAGCAGACGGAAATAGGTTGATAATGTGACTAAAGTATACAGTTATCATCCCTACAGTATCTGGGTGCCTCATAATTTGTGATGTACCTATGCTTACAATTCTCCTGTGAAATAAAAAAGTTATAAATTACTCCCAATTTACAGATTGGGAATTGAAGCCCAAAATCAAAAAGGCACTAGAGTCTAAATTGCACTTCAGGCAGAATTTAGCACCCTAATACTAATAAAGCAACCTATGCAATGTCTTATATTCTTCACATCTGGTTTTGTCGTATAACTTAGGTAGGCAACTGAGCTGTGGCTATTGCGGTTGCCCATAAGCACAAGCTTAATCAAGCTGCTTAGTTTGCTGCAGAAAGCCTTTATGGAGTCTCAAAGCAAAGCTTCCTGGTGGTCATCTCCCTAATGGGGCACAACCTGAGAAGCATGCTTCTCCACCCACATTACATGAGGAAGGAATCCTCTTCTGTCTAACAGCTTAAAAATCAACCCACAAAGAAATTAGACGAGTTCCATTTTAGTCCTCTGCCACCCTAAGAGCTTGAATCCTCATATCTCATATCCTGAGAGTGCCCTTGCCATCATACTTAACTAGTGCTGAGATAATTTTTGAAGCCAGGCTGTTAATCAGTCCGAAATGCAAAATTTACATGGATGGAGAAGGAACAAGTGAGAAAGGCTGCAAGGTCATGCCTACTTCTGGAAAGGAGGCAGGATTTCAGACACAATTCTTGGGCATTTCTTACCAACTTCCCATTGGTTTTCCATCTCTACTATGCACTCTGTTGTGAATCCCAATCTAGCTGCCTTTCTCCCCGTAAATACCTAGGAAACTTAGGCACCTAACTCAGCTTTCTGACTTCTATTCCTGTGTCCATGCATGTAATTGATTATGCAGAGCTCAGTATGGCAATACTGAAGTTCTTACGGGAATCTAGTGACACAGATGTTCCTACTCAACTAAAAGACCTCTCCAAGTCCCCAAACACTATAAAATGCAATTTCAAAAACAGACACAAGAAAATTTTAAATGGTAAAACTTCAGAGGTTCTAGAGATCCACTTTAGCCAGGACTGGTTGTAAGTTACCTCCCACCACTACTTTCAAGGCAGTAATTGAAGAACTGAGACTTTATATATGTGAAGTCTTTAGCTGCTGCACAACAATACAAATCAAGAAGTGAGAAACACCACCATATGAACTCAGCCAAATCATTAAGGGCTGGATTTGCCTTTCCTGAATTCTGTGGGAAGTAAGCAGAAAGAAACTTCACTGAAACAGATTCAATTCTCAATGCTTATGGTTGTATGATCAGCTTAGTGCTTAATTCAGCAAAACAACACAAAAGCAAAAGCTCACAGAAAACAGAGTTTAAAGCATACAGTAGTGCAAGTAACACAGACTTGTAGCAGAGTTCTTGGAGCACAGAAAAGCCTCAGTACAAAGCAAGGACCAGTGACAGCTCAAGAGAACCAGAAGGAGCCTCCCAGGTATGCAGCACTCCCCCAGAAGGAGAAATTGCCAACAAAACTCTAGGATGAACCAGTAAGATAAATTCTGAAAAAGCTTTTTAGAAGTGGTTTAACTGAATATTTAAATGTTTTTTTTAAGTTAGATTTATTACAGGTTCTTCTACTAAGCCTTGAATAGCTGGACAATGTATTCCTGAAAAGGAGACATAAGCTGATTAAGGGATTTAACCTGAATTTAAGATCCTTAGTTTTCAATAAGTCGTCCATGTCAAGCCACTCTGAGCAATCTGGTAAGCTAAAAGACATGCTGAGATTTTAAATGAATACTTTCTTTATGTAACGGAATTTTGCAGGGCTTAGCAAGATTCACTCTCAGAGCAATGATACATTAAGTCTTGTGTCCAGCAGTGACCAAAGCCCAGCGTTTCACAAGGGGAACACCAATTCTCCAGTTCTTTTTTTCACACAATTTCCTTTTCGTTTGACTGAAGTTACATATTTGGCTTAACTCTTTCCAGAAAATGAAATGATACAGAATGATACTGCAGCTGAATTTTAAGGCCACCCACGTAAGTTGCTCTCATTCTGGATTTTTCCTTGCCCTGCTACCAGTGGCAACAGAGTTGACAATTTCTATCAATCATTTCACAACAGATAAGGTGACAAATCCATGACATCATCAAGAGGCTCAAACTTGCTTTCACAAGAGCCCGCTCATGCAGACTATTGATCCTTATGGCAATTTGCTTCAGTTCTAATCCTCTTTAACTTTTCTCCATGAGTTAGAACAGAAGCAATACATCTGTCAGTTGTGTGGAAAAAAAACAACACAAGAAGCCTTTGCAATCCATTCTACTTGACATTTTAAATCAAATGAAGTTTTGTTTAGAAAATAAACTCCCTTCCCTCCAACACTAGGAGCTGACATTCATCAGCTGATTTAGCTGAATCTTTTAACATACCATTTTAAACTCATCAAGAGCAAAAAGCAATAGTACATCATTAGTTTTACTGTAATGGAATTTGATTTTATGTTTATATCAATAAACTCACTAGTCATATTACTGGAAAAATGATACATAAAAATTACTTAGCATGACATATTTCTACATATAATATGCACTCGACATACATACACTAGATACTGTAAGGGCTTCAGTACAGGTGAAGAAAGGCTCGCTGCACTTGTCTAAATGCCAAGTGCCCCCTTGTGGTTAGCATCATCTTTATAGTCGAAACCAGACTGAGAGTTGAACGACATGAACGCAAGCGTGTCCTGTTTGCACCAGACATTGGCAATGGCCAGGGTAAAGAAATCAGCCTGGAGACTTGTTGGAAAGTTCATGCTCCTTCAGTGTAATAGGTGTAGGACACTGCTACCCTAAATCCTTATGTCAACAGTCTCCACAGCATTGCTCATAGAGGTTATCTGCTGACTTGGGGAAGAGGAAGTTAAAACGGACACCTCCATTGCTGTGGTTCAGATTGACAGAACAAGTTGTTGCTGACTCTGAAACGTTTCACTTAGAGTCTCTCCTGGTAGGCCTGAAAAAGGCTGCAGGCTGCTTCCTTATACATTTTCTCTGGAAGATATCCTAGGGTCCCAGTCAATTGCTAAGGAATTCTTGAGAACAGCCAGATAATAATGTCACTTGACTGCAAGATTTTTCCCTGATTGTTTTCTTTGAAATACAAAGTGTATTCTGCCTCTGGGAATACCACAAAGTGATTTGAGTAAAATAGTCTGCTGATTTGTGCAAGGCCACCAGGAGGAACAACTAATGCCAACATGACAAGGAAAGGAAAAAAAGCAAATCAGAAAGGTCTCTTGGAGGTATCCAAAATACTTGTCCAAGGTCAGATGAAAGGAGTAGGAAGGGGAAGTCTGTGAGGAGGGAGGATGCAGCTTAGGGCACTCAGACCAGACTACAGAACTTTCTCCAAAATTCTTCCAAGTTTCATGAAAAGATAGGATACCAGCTGGACATGAGCCAGCAATGTGCGCTCCCAGCCCAGAAGGCCAATCAGATCCTGGGCTGCATCAAAAGAAGCGTGACCAGCAGGTCGAGGGAGGTGATTCTACCCCTCTACTCTGCTCTGGTGAGACCCCACCTGGAGTACTGCGTCCAGCTCTGGAGCCCTCAGCATAAGAAAGACACAGACCTGTTGGAGAGGGTCCAGAGGAGGGTCACAAAAATGATCAGGGGGATGGAACACCTCTCCTATGAAGAAAGGCTGAGAGAGTTGGGGTTATTCAGCCTAGAGAAGAGAAGGCTTCAGGGAGACCTCATTGCAGCCTATCAGTACTTAAAGGGGGCTTATAAGAAAGATGGCAGCAAATTTTTTAGCAGGGCCTGTTGCAACAGGACAAGGGGAATGGCTTTAAACTAAAGGGGGGTAGATTTAGACTAGATAGAAGGAAGAAATTTTTTATGCTGAGGGTGGTGAAGCACTGGCACAGGTTGCCCAGAGAGGTGGTGGCTGCCCCATCCCTGGAAACATTCAAGGTCAGGTTGGACAGGGCTCTGAGCAACCTGATCTAGTTGAAGATGTCCCTGCCCACGGCAGGAGGGTTGGACTAGATGGCCTTTAGAGGTCCCTTCCAACCCAAACTGTTCTATGATTCTATGATTTCTTCTTCCCATAGAGCTACTGGTGACTTAATCCAGCAAGAGCAATGAGATTCATTTAACAGTGACTTGCTAGAAGAATTGTGAATATTTCCTATGCCATTATGAAGTGCTGATGTTCCCTATAGGCAGTTAATAACACCTACTGAAATACAAAATCTTTGTTGCGTGTTTTCATAAACCCAAGGTTCCCCTCCTGTCATGTTGCCAATGTCTTCTCCAGTGTGACACTGCCACATGTTCTGTTTAGAGTTTAAAACTGACAGCAAAATCCCTGAGGTGGTTGTGTGAGGGTCTCAGTTCTGTGGTCACTGAGCTCTCAGAAAGGCAACTTTGCAAAGCAAGTATCTGGCCCTTTATGTCAGAATTTTCTCAGCCATGGTGCTGGACATTCCTGAAAATGGTGATTTATCACAGAAACCTTGGTTCCTTGGCTAATCTTAACTAGAGCGTTGCTAAGGCAATGCTATCAGGAGTGTGCTCTTCTGAACTGATTTTGCAGTATGCTTTTCAGTATTTGCATACTAAAGCCGCTATCTAGGGATTCTTTCTTGCAGAAATGATGAGAGAGAAAGGAATAATTTTCTTTGTGCTTATACGGGAAATTATGCTTAGCAGAGAACATGTATTTCACCAAAACTCATTTAATGAAAATATGCAAACAAATGAATGCCGCATGTTTAAGAGAGGCAAGTAAAATTCACATCATGTTATACTTTAGAGAGAAGGCACTTCTTCTGTAATTATTTCTGAAGTACTGTATGACATTTGTATTATTCATTGGGACATAAAGGAAATTACTGACTAAACAGTTTTCACTGTTGGAACTCCCTTGTGCTTGTCACTGTTTAGGTTATTTTTAATCTGCCCTCAGTACACAAAAATGATTTTCTAAACTCTGGCTGTAAAAATTTGTGTGTTCAAGGTATTCGTTCTGCATTTACTGACATGTGACACCTATATGATTTTTTTGAAACAAAAAAAACAGGATTATCTTCAGTCAGTATAAGGACTTCAGAATGCTAATTGTATATTTAAATGGTTAAGGGGTGTTTAGCAAGGAATCATTCCATCAGTACAATTCTAATTCTAAAGCAAAATAGTGCAAGCCATCTGCAACAATTATTGCAGTTTATCAACACAGAAAATCCTCTGTGCTTTTTGCTCATCACTCCAGAATTTGCATTTGTATTCTTCTTTTTCATTTAGGTTTTTATAGCTTGCTGACTGCCACAGTCCCTGACAACTAATCTTTTTTTTTATTTTCCCTGTAGGGCTTGATATCAGGAAAATATTTTATGCTACCTATCTCTAAATGGGATGAGTTACTTTACGGACATGTTTTTCTCCTTCTATTGACTATGGTAGGACCTTAAATGACCAGCTGAGTGAGATAAATCTCTTTAGTATCTTTGAAATATCTCCTCTGTTAAATCAGCTGAAATTGTGTAGGAAGTTAAGCGTTATTAGAGGTCCTTCTAATAACTCTAACTGTGTAATTCTAACTTCCTTCGGAACACAGGTTAAAAAGACTTGCAAATACTATTTAATTTTCTAAATACGTTGTTCAAAATAAAATGTACTGTCTACTGTTGCCATATTCTAGAAATTGTATCATCTTGCTGGAAGAATCACTCTGCTATCTTTTCATAGAGCTTCATATGGAACTGCAAGTTGAAAGCTGAATATCATAGTGTACTTTTGATTTAACACACACACGCACAATTTACCCACTCTCAGCATTTTTACTTTGAGCAAATGTAGATTGATGACTGGCTGCAAAGCTCTTTGTTTTTCTACACCCACTCACCACATCTGCTCTTTATTCTCATCTGTGGAGAAGCTAAATATTCCCCCCTACTCCCCTGAACAACTCTCAAAAACATAAAAAGGATTTGGATAAACCTATATACCTAAACACCACAAAATGATCTGTGTATTTATTTTTACCAATGTTTTACCTCCTAAAATTTAAAAGAAAAAAAAGCAGCTCTGCATTCTTCAAGAGTGTCTGTAAATATACACTGACTTTTCTGATAGCTTCAGTGAAACAAAAACAGCAAAGCCCACAAAATACATCTTTTTTCTTCCCGTCTTTCCATCTCCCGAAAATCGAAACAAGATAAAATGAAACATTTCACTAAATCCCTACGCACTTTTTTCTCCCCTCTGGCTAGCAAACAGAAGAATGTATTCACTCTAAGCTGGAAGGCTGAAGGAAGGACTTAAAAATGCAGAAGAAAAAACTACGGCATGGCACATGGGCTCCAGACTTCCCTAGGTGTCACTGAGTAAGTCTAGGACTCTTCAAACTGTCTTCTAGACTCCTTCTAGCAGTATGAACCTTTCAGTTGTGCTGTCATTCTTTCCTTTGTGGGAACAGTAATCAAACCTCTCAGAACCATAGCTCATAGGTGAGGAGGCAAGGCAGTATTTAGTAGGGATTAGAAATGTACTGGACTGGTGCAGCCCAGCTGCTGGTAAAGGAGATTATCTCACTGGTAATGACTTTTCGAGTGCTTGGCAAGGTGTAATTGGATTTAAGAGAGTACTAGCAATTGGATGGAAATAAACACTTCTGATACTGTAAGCATGCATGCCAGTCTGTGCTTTACAGGCTGACAGGAATAACACTGTCTGAAGCAGACTCTACTGTAAATTTTCTAGATCAATGTTCTGTCTTCAAGACTTTTCTTCAAATATAATCCCAGTTGTATTTTCAAATCAACTCCATGAAACAGGAAAGTGGGATGGGAAAGATTTTGTTTTCTTTTTAATTAACTGTTTAAAACAAAAAATCCTGCCAATCTAGAAAACACCATGGTCTCTAGGTCAGTACTAAAACTGGCAAGAATGTTTACTATCTGAAAGCCATGGATCAGGTCAGAAAGAGCAGTTAATTATTCACACCCTGCTTACTACAGACAATCATTCCCACTAATAGGGCATGCAGCTGCCTCTAGGCTCAGTAAACTCCCATTAATCTTACAGAATCTGAAGCACAAAAAAGTAAGATGGAAACACTTCTGTAAGCATAAGCAACTGGAATAAAAATCATCAGAGCCCTGCCTCATAATGTTCATTATTCCTGCTTATGTTACAAGGCATTATCACATCCTTATCTGCCTTCCTTATTTCTAAAAGTGGGTAAGCCACTTGCTGCAAAGAAGGCCAATGGCCGCCTGGGCTCCGTTAGGAAGAATGTTGCCGGCAGGTTGAGGGAGGTGATCCGTCCCTTCTCTTTAGCACTGGTTAGACATATCCAGAGTGCTGGGTCCAGTTCTGGGCTCCCCAGTACAAGAAAGATATGGATTTCCTGGACCAAGTCCAGCACAGATGAGGAGAGGCTGAGAGAGCTGGGATGGTTCAGCCCGGGGAAGAGAAGGACCAGGGCAATCTCAGCAATGTGTATAAATACGTGATGGGAGGGAATGAAGAAGAGGGAGCCAGGCTCTTCTCAGTGGTGCCCACTGACAGGATGAGAGGCAATGGGCACAAACTGACACACATGAAATTCCATCTGATTGCAAGAAAGCACTTTTCTTACTGTGAGGGTGGTCAAACACCGGAACACATTGCCCAGAGAAGCTGTGAAGTCTCCATCTGCAGAGATATTAAAAACCCAACTGGACATCATGCTGGGCAACCTGCTGTAGGTGGCCCTGCTTGAGTAGGAGGGGCGGACTAGAAAATCTCAAAGGGGGCCCTTCCAACCTAAATGATCAAGGTTTAACATTTTTCCATTTACTCATGGAACTAGTCCAGCTACTCCATCTCATATGCCTTACTGCAGGTCCAATCACACAACCTTCACTCAGTCAAAAATTTCACTACATGATTCTTCCCAACATTCAGGTCTTACGTACCTCCTATTTAATGATTTTACTCTATACTTCATAAATTTATAAGCAACTGCATATCTCAGATAATAAAAAAGTAAGCAGGACTGATTGTTTTGGTTTCTAGACCAGGCTGCTGATATTCTCTGTCATGAAAAAACAACAAAGATTATACAAGTTCTTCAATTACACTGCAATTTTTTGTTAACTAACTAAATGCCATAGTACTCACCACAGGCATTTGATCAAAGGTGCGAACAATGGACAATTTATCTACAAATAAGCAGAAAATTTGACCCATTGATATAATTTCAGCATATAATCATGAATTCTATTGAAAACCAGTTATGAATACCCATTTCTACCTGCTGGATTGCCACGAATGAGGTCTATCTTCTCTTGAAGAATATTAATTTGCCTTTCCAGCTGTTCGTTCAATTCTACTTGTGTCTCATATCTGGTTTTCCATTCATTACCTTAAAAAGAAATACAGGGTTATTCTGTTTCCCAGATTAGTTCATACCATTTCAAGTAAAAGTTAGCATTTTTTCAAACTGTTCCCACTTTTTTCTGGAGACTGAGAGAGTCTCCAGTTAGTAATCCTCATAATGAGGATATTTGCATATAAAAGACCTTGAAAATATAAATCAAGGGAATTTTTCACTGGTCTTACTGTGGCCAGAATAGTAACCAACTCTATGAATTCGTGTTATTCATAGTTTCATTAATAATTAAAGCTAACATGCAGCATGTAGTATTCCTTAATTTCACATTTGCAACATCACACATATAATAGTCATGTTTGAAAAGAAAAAACTTAAATTTCTAAATAAAAATTTGTATCGCTGCAGGGCCTACCCAAAATAATTAATTTTCTGTGTTTCCTAATCAATTAGCAAGACTGTTGCAATTCACTTACCTTCATCTTCAACACTGCCAAGTCTTTTCTCCAGTTCTGTTACTGTGTTTCGCAGTTCAAATACTGAGATTTCAAGCATTTGCCTGTGGTATTTAGAGAAGTCAATAAATTGGCTATTGCAATAATCTTATTATTAAAATTAAAAGAATAAATTGAATATATTTTCAGATTAAGCATCTACTGGTCTTTCCTATGTAATTACATCATCTTGCCCATGTTTTTTAATGTATTTTTCTCTATGGATACTACAGTGCCTTAAAAACAACAGAAGCATTTCTACTTTGTCAATAAAATTACTTCCATAAAAAACAAGACCAACATTTCCTAAAATTTAATAACTGTCTAGCAGATCATCAGAATTAAACAAATGTAGAGAAGACACTGGCTTTAATTTTTCATCTAAAAGAAGATGCCCAAGGAGTATGTTTTTTTGAAGCTGGGAGGGGGCACAGCCAGGACAGCTGACCCAGACTGGCCAAGGACATATTCCATACCATATTGACGTCATGCTCAGTATATAAACTTGGGGAAAGCTGGCCAGGGGGACCACTGCTTGGGGACTGGCCGGGCATCGGTCAGTGGGTGGTGAGCAATTGCATCGTGCATCACTTGCTTTGTATATTCTTTTATTATTATTGTTATTATTATTATTTTACTTTATTTTATTTCAATTATTAAACTGTCTTTATCTCAACCCACGAGTTTTTCTCACTTTTACTCTTCCAATTCTCTCCCCCATCCCACCACGGGGGGGTGTGTGAGCGAGCGGCTGTGTGGTGCTCAGTTGCCGGCTGAGGTAAAACCATGACAGATGTGTTATTTGAAATTCTGAATTCATTCTTCATTTTGAACAGTGGCTCAATGATTAATAGTTATTTTCTAAATTGTACCCATAACAAAACCAATCAAAGCATACTATGCATTATGACTATCAGAAAAGAAAGCCAGTGATTAAAGTAAGATGAGTGTTACAAAAAAATACAGGAGCTAAAGCCACCGTTTTTTTCAGTACCTTCAACTTAACCTTGTGGGAAAATATATTTTTGCCTATTGATTACTTCTGTATACTGGTGGGGAAGCCAGACAACTAAGTACCATGGCAACTGGGCTCTTTCTGCCTTGGAAGGTATGACCAGAAGCAGAAGCTAGCAGAGGATTTACTCTGATGAGCGCACAACCCACCTGCATGCATCATACAACATGCTGAATGACTCTCATCCTTTTAAGTGGCAAGATGGTAGTTTAGTGTGCTACAATGAATCATATGATCTCAATCATGCCACGAGGAAATTACTGCTAACTAACTGAATTATTGGCCATATTTATGCCAACAGCCTGGTTATTTTTGGAGATGTCTATGGAGAAATGCTCCTGCCTGTGAGATGCCAGGAAGTCAGCCCACACCAGCATAGCTGCAAGAGAAACACAGTGCAACACAACGCAAGAGCAGTTTGTGGTTTTGCCCTTTAAAGTTAAGTTTGGAAGGCCAAGACTTAAAAAAAACAACCAATGGTTCTTGGGTTCCTCCATTTTTCAGTGCCCAAATTGAGGTATTTCAAAAGAACTGAGAACACAACTCTGCAAATAACGCCCTTTGGAAAATGCTTTACAATACCAATATGACAATAGATGTCTTTTAAATCTTAGCCTAGTTCATTGAAACATGCAAGAGAGAAGATCATTGTGCTGTCCTATTTTTGGTGTTGTTCTTTTTTTAAAGGGAGGCTTCCATGTCAACATGGATCTTCTCTTTCTGAACATGTTCATAATGAGAAATGCTCTTCAAGAAATAGTTAATTAGCCTATAAGAAATCAAAGCTCTGACGATAGAGCTCATCACTAAGAAACGGGGAGGGCTGAAGAGCTGAAATAGCAAAGAAATACAAAGAAGAGTAATTTAAGGTAATTCAAGTAAGTTTTCAGTGCAAGAAACACACTGGAGCACAATAAGACAGGTATCTTGAATGGCAGGGGAGAGCTGGGTCTTCCAATCCCTCCTTGCTCCATTGCTCTTCTTGTCCCTGCCAACATTAAATTAGATAGCAAGGACATAGGCAAAGAAATAATGAAAGTACTCATAACTTGCTGGAGACAAGAAGGGTGTGGTGAAAGCCCCAGCAAAGGACAGACCTGAAACACGTGAGTCAAAAAGCTTAGATGCAAGAAAACCAAAGGAAATCTGAGTGCTGCTGCCTATTTGCTCCCACTCCAAATGAAAGAGGCAGATGGCTAGGAAGAAGAAAGACAAAATCTTACTACATTGCTGGTATCATTCCAATACAAATAGATAAGGTTTCCGTAAAGCAGATTTCTATCAACCTCTCAGTGCTTGGAAAAGAGGAAATTATGATGACAGTGAGTGTTAAAATGGGATTTTTGGAAGGAAATAACACTGTAAATTAGACACAGTCAAAGCTGTAACTAGAGCTGAGCTGTATCAAAATGAAACTGTTTTCCTTTTCAAACAAATCCTCACTAGGTGCTTAGATGGATGCAGAGGGATAACACAGGAAGAATGAGTTCTTTAAATCCAATGTTTTCAGTTTTTAATTTCTGTTACCATTCCAAGACTATATATAACATTTCTTACATTAGATTTTATTATTCTTTCTGCACCATTAGCAAAACTGCCAGCCAACTTCCAATTATATTTTGTCCTGATGAAGATGTGTACAGAAATGATAAAATGTCAGGTGTTAGACTGTAATTGCTACACTGACAGAAAGTCTTATTTTCATTTGGCAATTGAAATTGGTTTTTAAAAAAATCTAGTTATTATTAAACATTTAATACTCCAATAGCACCCAGAAAGTAGCCAGAGTGGAACCTCTCTATTTTAGTCAGCATATATGCAGTAAATTGCAGTCCCTGCACTGACAGAGAAGGGATGTAGAAATAAATCACTTTGAGCAGCTTGATAAATACTTCAGCTTTTTAATGTATTGGAGTATTTTGCATTTCTGGAGTTATTTCTAATTGTGATAGGAAGTGACGGTCATGCCCTGTATCTGTTACTGTGAATTTAATGCAGCTGTGTATAGCTGCCTGCCCAAAGAAAGACTTGGTCTGTACTTAGAGGGACTATGGTGTGACTTTACCAGCAGCCTCACGTGTTAAACGTAATTAGACATATTCAAGGCCTATGAATCTTTCCCATGTCAATGGACAGTTTATAGTCATCACAGAAGAAAGCCCATAAATCCTGGAAGCTCACGTTTAAGTCATCAGGGGAACTTAACTACATCCTTGCATACTAAGCATAACAAGAAAGCTCTTGTGAAGAAAAGGAGAAAAAAGTGCAGTTCAGATAAGAAGGCTGTGATTGAAATGACAAAAGAAAAAAATTGCTGAGGTTCTTTTAAGACAGTTTACAGGTTTTATTTTACTTGAAAGTGACAGCCACTTAGGATGAAAGTAATTTTCCTGCATGTTTTGCTATTCAGATCTGGATATCTGGTACACGTATCAGGCAAAAGACTGTCTGAAGCCATTTTCTATAGTGGAGAGGAAAACCAGTGAAACATTACAGGAGCAGCTCAAGGCACATCATCAGTTCTAGGGCATCAGCTCTATAACACGGCAGACCTTTACCGATTCCTGTAGAAGACAATATATATAGAAGCCTTCAGAACCTATGAACAAAGCAGAAACAATACTGCGCAGTGCAAAAGGCACCACAGGGAAGAGCATATAGTTTTGAAAGCTACAGACTTCTGACACCTGCAGTCAGCAGTGTGCTGGGAAAATACTGCAGCTTTCCCTGCCAGGAAAGCCACAGAAGCTGAAATCTCAGAAGCTGAATTAACACACAACTCCATGAACATTAGTAAGTAGCTGACACACATAAATATATGTCTTAAGACCTCTTTGCCTATTAAGAAGTATACTGCAAGATCCGTCTAACAAGATGCCTTCTCTTTCTCTCTCAGAAACATTTGCCATGACATTTCCCAATCAAAACTTGTACTGAATCTTGATTACAGTAATTCAGAGTCAGATTTAAGCTGACTTTCATTAAAGCCTTTGAAAGATTTCACAGTATTACATCCACAATCACTGAGAATCAGCAGGGACTTTAGGTACAGACCCCTTACGGACATGGATATTTCAATTTACTCTTTGAAGTAAAAATCTCTTCTTCATGAGTGTTAAATGAGAGTGGTAGGTGGGCTGTTAGCAAACTGCCTAAATTGCACAATAATCAAATAAACCAGTAAAAAGATGACAAGGGTGAGATGGCTGTGAAGGAATGCAGACAGCTATCTGTCAATCTCACAGTCATCCTCAGCTTGCTTTATACCCAATGGAGAGAAACAGGTACCTCCTAGGGTGTGAGTCATCTCATGCTAAAACACCCAGCCCACGATCAATCACACCTTCAAAGAGCCTTTCTGTATTCATTGACTATACACACCGCTGGTTTAGATGTAGATGTCTAACAACCCTGGTCATTAACAGTTAGGTTGAATAACTAACTTCTATGAAATAGGCAATAACGGTATTGTCTTTGCACACACAAGCTACACACAGGAAACAGGTGCAGAATGTACCTGGAACAGCAAGTCTTTTACTGTCATGCCATCAAAATGAAGGTTTTTATTAAATATGTATTTTCCTTCCATCGGCAAATAAGTCACCACTTCACAGTGTGTCCTGGGCTTTGGGCCCAGTCTTGCAGAAGATTCTCAGGGATATTAGCAAGAACTTCAGGTACATAAAGAATCCAGGCTTTCATTAATTAAAAAAAAAAAAAAATCAGAGCAGTGAAACAAAGCCAGTACCATTCTGCTTTTTACCTGAACACCTATAGTATCAGGATCATGTGCCAGGTAAAAAAATTGGTGCATGCAGAGGATAACTGATATATTATACTGACACACTACTGTTCAGGAGACTTAGTAAAAGGACATTTGCTTACACATTGGTGCAAGCATGTCCAAGCTCCTTTTTGTGCCATTTTGAACGCAGAAGCTGCCTAACCATTTTGACTCTGTTCATATTGGCTTCCCCCTTTCCATTAGTGAATAAACATTTTATAAAGTCCACAATTACAGGACCAGTTTGAAAAGAAGGGATATTCCATACCATGTAATGTCATCTTCAGCAATAAAACTGGGGGAGTGGAGTTTGTCAGGGCTGCCATTGCTTGGCGATTGGCATTGGTCAGCTGGTGGTGCACAACTGGGGTTTTTTTGCATCATTTGCTTTTCTTGGGCTTCTGTTTCCTTTTCCTTTTCCTTTTTTTTATTAAACTGTCTTTAACTCAACCCACAATTTTTCTGACTTTTACCCTTCCGATTCTCTCCCCCATCCCACTGGGAGGGGAGTGAGCGAGCGGCTCTGTAGTGTTTAGCTGCCTACTGCAGTTAAACCATGACACCCAGTCCTGTTTTCCACACCTGTTCAGTACCAGCCTCCTTTTGGCTAAAATTATTTATCCAACTTCTTCAGGCTCCTTGTGCTAGTCCCAGCCCTTTGGCCAGCTGTTCCCATTGCCCCCCATGCCCTGTGCCCCACGCTGTCTCACCAGTCCCAGCCGTGTTCCCGGCACAGC
>NW_008825109.1:830128-847164 GCF_000699105.1 Pygoscelis adeliae | reverse complement strand
GGAGAGGGGGAGACGGGGGCCGGGCGCGAACGCCCGCCAGGCAACCGGCGTCGCCTTCACCTCCTCCGGCCGAGACCCGTGCTGTGCCGTTCAGTCCGCACCCATTTGTAGCAGCTCCCGCCGGTCGCTGCTGTAACGACCCCTCGTTTGATGAGTTTTTTCTTCCCTCTGTCCCGGGAAGTCCCCAGCATGCGGCTGGGGCAGCACCAGAAATGAATGGGGAAAATATGATAACAGTTTTGGCCCAGTTAAAGAGTTTTGACCACGTGGGCTGAACCGTTGGTGTGCTAAGCTTTTCATGACCTGGGAAACAGAAGTATGTGCAGGGTTTTTTTTTTAACATTTCTTTTGGATGGAAAGTAGCACAGTTTTAAATAAACGCTTTGACCCACATGTGAAGGCAGGCACAGCACGGCAGGGCCTGGTCTTAAAAGAGCGCCTAGCACCCTTGATAATTGTGATCTGTGCTGTGCATAAACTAGTTTGCAGGTACCTAACTTGAGACAGGACAGAAAAGCTTAGAATAACTGGTCTTAATCATCACTGATCAAGTCAATGGAGTTAATTAGTCAACATATACTGGCTAATATTTTAATTATCTTACAATGGTCTGGATTCACACTTAAATATGTTTGATGTTGCATTTTTCAAACAACGAATTTCAGATCGGTTCATGGCTTTCTCAAGGTAAAGCTTTATGGGGTGGACTGAATGAATCACAGCTTAATGCTGCACCACCTCTGTCAGGCTCTCCCTGTCGCCTTCTCTGGTTGCTTCAGTGCCAGCTCTGACATTCGTGTAACTCTCTAACAAGCCAGTACAGCTCATGAAACCTCGAAGACTTACATCAGGGAAAATGCTTGCAGTTTCTGCTTGTTATTGAGCTGAAATGGCTCACCAGCTCCTCAGAAAAGCACCAGAGTTGATGTAAGGGACAGGGTGAAACTAGGAGTGATTGGCGTGCTCTTAGATCAACTCACCATTTCATGGGACCTAGTACTCACTAGAGAAACTATCTGTTCACTTTCTCGGGAAGGAGATGGGCTATAATTTTGCTTTACTGGTGTACTATGAAAAACCAAAGGGTATAGTTTCTTAGTTACTCAAAATTAATTCTGTTGCGCGAGCAGCAAGCCAAATGCAATAGCCCTACAGCTTGTTGGGTAACAGAGGCACTGCTTGCAAAGTTTAAAATGAGGGTTATGTATTACCATTACTTTAACACAGCATATATCAGCATTGCCATCTAAAAGTCAGTCCTGAAATTTTGTCCATTTTAGTCCTAAGGTGGTAGTTTGTGACTCTGGAATGGGCCGGTTTAACACCTTACTGATACTGCAACAGCAGGGTCACTAATCCAGCAGGATCTAGTGTCCGGGGGTAGAACAGTAGGATGGAGAGCGAGAAGCATGACTGTAAGAAGAAAAAGTAATTTTAATTTCACTTGTCTGATATATATTAGGGCAGGAAGTGATTTTTGACAGTCTCAAGTTATAATTGATGCTATCATCTAATCAGTGAATTATCACTTGAGATGTGGATTGAATTTGAAATTGTCTGAAATACTTTAATCAAGAAACAAATTTAGAAGAGTGCTGCACTGTAACTGCATTTAAATTTAGCTGCTCATTTGCCTTCAGGATTTATTGAATGCTACCTTTTTAAGAGACATATTGAAAACACATTCCATACCAAACCAATAATTTAAGTAATGACTTGGACCTAGGTTAGCATTCATAACTAACTCAGCGTACTGAATCTTGATAGCCAGGGTGTTAACCAGTAACCATTTTTCTTGTTACCAGTTTTTGTGAAGAACTATTTCAAGATTAACTTAACCAGCCTACTGAATAGTTCTCAAACCGGAGGGCACGTTCAGAGAGCTCAGAAAGATCCCCGGAATCACAAGGAAGTCTGAGAACAGAGGGCACAGGGTAACTGAGAGCTGTACCCTGGCCACAGTGTACTCTCTCTGCCCCAGGAGACTTGTCTTTGACATCCTCTCCAGGATACTTTTCAGCTCCCATTCTCAACTCGGGGATTACTAGGTGTCCTAACTAGGTAAGCTCTCAGGAACTAGGTCACAGTGCACGTAAGGATGAGCCCAGACCACACTGGTTGGGTTGGCACAGGACAGCAGGTCTGTGTGCTTCGCCAAATGGTTTGGGAACTGGAGTGGGAGAAGAGCCAAAGTATCTTGTAGACTGAGGTCTTGTGTGAGTGGGTAAAACTTCAAACCATCAGTGTTTTTAACAATCATGGCAGTAACATAGTGACACTTGCAACATGAGAGAATTTTCCTCCATTTCTTTATTCTGAATAAATCCGTTAAAATTAGATATATGGTACCTTCATTGTTTTAAGACTTTTAATGTTTTGAGATTAAAATTTTTAGTAAGAAAAGTTAGGAAACTTGGTCACAACACAATGTGGTTTGAAAACAGAATTTTATACCTAAATACGTATCTTTGGATTACATGAAGGCAATAAACAGAGTTGCTTAAAAGCAAGGTAGACCAGTTGCTGAAGACAAACATTTGGATTATGACATAAATGAAATTTTACAAAGTAGTGATTTCTGTAGCACCAGTAACTAGGGTATGATGACTGGCTGTGTAGACAAGGGGAAACTGGTGGATGTTGTATACTTTGACTTTACCGAGGACTTTCATATAGTCTCCCATAGCACCTTTATAGCCAAATTGGTGAGTTATAGATTGAATAACTGGGAAATAAGGTTGGTGGAAAATTGGCTGGGCCGTCAGGCTTAAAGTGTGGTGATCAGCAGTATGACTGCTTGACTCTGAGATCAATACCCGAGCCAATACCCTTAATTCTTTATTAACAACCTGGAGGACTGAGCACACTCTCAGCAAGTTTGCCGATGATGACGAATTGAGGGGAGCAGTCACTATGCAGGAGGGCAGGGCTGCCATTCAGAGCGGGGTATACAGCCTGGAGAAACAGGCTGCTGAAAGGAACCTAATGAAATTCAACAAAAAGCAAATGCGAAGTCTGACTTTGCATCAGTACAGACTGGGGGTGGTAACTAGAATGCAACTTCATATGAAAAGATGTGGGGGTCCCCAGTGAACAAGCTGACCATGAGCCAGCAACGCACCTTGCAGCAAATAAGGCCAACAGCCTCCTGGGCTGCATTATCAAGAGTGTAGCCAGGACGTTGAGGGAGGTGGTTCTTCCCCTCCGTTCAGCACTTGTGGGACCACACGCTGCAGTGCTTAGCTTTGGGCTCCCGAACAAATCCTAAGGGCTGCCAAGCTGCTCAGGGGCTAGAGAAAGAGAAGACATAAGGAGATCTTAGTGCTGTCAACAGCTACATAAGAGGAATGTCTGGATAAGACAGAGAAGCCAGACTCTTCTCCAGTGTGCACTATGAAAGGATAAGCAGCAACGCACCCGAGCACTTATGAAAAATTTTGGCCCAGTATAAGGGAGAAGTATTTACCTTTACCAGAGTCAAATCTGGCAAAGATTGCCCAGAGAGGTTGTAAAGTCTCCATCCTTGGAGATAATCAAAACATGAGCAGAATTGGCATGGAGTACTCTGCTCCAACTGGACCGGTTTTGAGAAGGAGGGTGGACTACAGATCTCTGTAGTCTGCGACTTCTGGAGGTCCCTTCCAACCTACACCATTCTATGGTGATGTGAATAACTGAGCTGGTCAGCATGTTTTGGTGGAAGGTAGTTTTACCAGTTCTTTTTAAAGGACTACAGATTTAGTTTGTCAGGGAATACTAAGAAATAGGCTACCCCAAAGTGTTTTAAATCAGCATTAAACAAACCAACCAACCCTTGGAATTTAGAGGAATCCATTCAAATGCAGGGTTTTATATGAGGTAAGAACAGTGGTTTATACCTATGGAACGATGAAGATGCCAGAGATGGCAGTAGCTTAGAATGACTTAGAGGTCATTAAAAGTAATCTTCTCGAGACAAGATTTGAGACCAATATTGTAGAGAAAAGACTTTGAATAAATTAATTTGGAAATAGCAATGTATTAGGAAATCAGGTAGCAGCTCATTCAGTAAACAGCATTAGCAAGACTACTTCTAGGACTGCCACACATCAAAAGACATTTGGTGTTCAAAGGAGAAACAAAACCAAGCTGGGAACAGAAAACAACCCTAAGATATGAGGCTTAGGGAGCTTAGCGTGTATACCGTATAAAAAGGAGAGCCGAGATAAGGCAGTACATGTGCGAAGGCTGTTGTATACAGTAGAGGAACTGGGGAGAAGCGCATGGATTTGCTGCCCAGGGCCCAGGTAGTGACAGCTGAAGCAGGTAAAGTTCAACAGCGTAATACTTTCAGCAGTGAGAATTAACTAAACTTTGGAACAATGTAAAAGGAAAGATCATGGATGTATCACATTAAAAACTGTAAAATGGGGTAGGTCCTATTAAAAAAATTAGCTTCAATCTACTTTGAAAGACTGAGTAGATGTGAAGAGAACAACAGCAGGTTGAACGGGACAACAACGCTTGCCTGAGACCAATGGCATTTAAATCTTTTTTTCCCCTCAGTATGCTACAACTTGGTCTCTCAAACTGTCTCTCAACAGTTTGATCTTAACTGTTGTTCTAATACAACTCGTTGTTCTGATGATTTATAGATTAAACTAAAGGGCATGAGCTATATGCAAAACCAAAATGGGAAGGAGAAGGAAGATACAAATACATACATCCCTATTGTAAACGCAGTTCATAACAACAAAAATGCTTTTGCTAGTGTGAAGTCTTTAGTAACCTTAAACTGGTTACACTTGCTGGCAAGTGACAGACTGCAGTAACAGAAACTGTTGTGGTGTGCTTTTGATGGACCTTTTTAGTTTGAAATATTTTACACTTTAATTGATGAGCTTGTTTCTATCGTAGACATACCACAATACTGTTCTTTTATTACTTCAGAAGAAGTCCTAGTCTTTCCACTCACTGATCCATACAGTAGCTTCACATCATAAAAAGGCCAAGCACAGATAAAGCAATTTTAATTTCATCTTTATTTCCATAAATCAGTTACACTTCAAGTGGTTAGATCCTTTGTTTTACATTTCTCACCCGAAGTATGCACCTACAGTAGCTACCACAAAATGTGCACCTATTGCCATTCTAATAGACATTAGTTGTCACTGTATTTTTTCAATCTGGTGCAAATATCATTTGCTAACAACCATTTATAGTTATTTTCTCCATTTACATAAAATGGAGATAAGTTGTAAATGGGTGGCGTTCTGTTTGCTGCAGGTCCAGCCAGTATTAGAAAGCATAGCAGCTTTAAAACTCAATAATGAATTGTTAAACAAGTAGCAGTGTAAAAGCATCTCAAAGGGTCTGCATATGGAGTTATTTCACACTGCACTACGAACAGGATGAAAAGCCTACACAGTAGTGTCTCTTCTATTCCATACACATCTCTTCATCAAAAAGGGCTTGTCTTCATACCCTTTAAAGACGTACCTTGTGCAACTATGAATTTAATGGAATAAAGGTGCTGACTGTTAGAACTACTTGTTGAAGCAAATACGTATTGTCTCCCTTAGGAGGCCATGATACATACTCTGAATCTTTCTGGATTGGCTGAAAAGTACAGAATGCACAGAAGTTCCTAGTGTCCTCTATAGAATGTTTTTACAGAAAAATACTTTAATTTATGCAAAAACATACTTATCCTCTCTACATAAAAATCTCAATTTCAAAGAAACTTTGTATATTCCTTACGGAGTCACTGGAGAATACATTTTTCCAGATTTGTAAATACCTCTTTTAGAAGAAATGCTTGATATCTTTGGTTTGCTTATATGCTGGATGGAAAAAAAAAAAGTTTTAAAGGGAATGACTACCTAGTTACCTGAGGTTCATCTTTCATTTCTTCTAACATGAACTTTGGATAAGGTTAGCTGTTCGGTAGCTGGAAAGGGAAATTATCTTCAAAACAATGAAACACAAAGCTTATTTTAGTGCATATGAAATAAGACAAGGCTGTTTTAGTAAAACTAACACTTAAGGACAGTTATAAAACAAAACTAGTAGTCCTATTTGTTCCAGAGTTAGTAATCCTATTTGTTCTGTATCACCACCTTCTTTGCAAATATAAAGCATTACAAAAATAGTCACAATAGTATTTCTGTATTAATCTATTATTCTGTATTATATTTTGGAAAAGTGCTTACAGAGGCAAGTTTATTAACTGCACACTCATACCCTTCCAGCTGTCTAAAGCCCTGATCCAGCTGTTTAAAACCCTTGTTCAATACAGAACAAGGAGTTAAGACAACTTTCATTTTTCCTTCTACGAACGCCCTCCCTATTTTTACATTTTCATGTCAAATTAAGTAACAGTTGCTTGAAAAGTACAGTGTGATTTGTGTTAAATCACAGATTAGCAACGTAGTTACTTCTAAATAGGAAGTTTCATCTCTAACGTTAAGCTTTGAGAAATAGTTCATTGCTTTCATTTTTTACCCTTCTTCTCATTATCCAATACTTTATATTCATCTAACACAGCATGGCCGGTTTCCTTTGCAGTTCTCTTTACAACAGCTTTGATACCAATATTGTCAATGTTAAACGCTGTCACACCAACATTGATTGCAGAATTCATAGCGTTGTCTGTAGCATGGCCAGCATCATCTCCATACCTTAAGAAAGATAGCCATTTTGTAGATATGTATACTTAGTATTTTTCTCTTCACTAGAATACTTTTGAAAGCAAAAATTTAAGCATTACCAAGAACAAATAATAAGCACAGAGCCTGAATGTCTAAAGAATAAAACTAGAAATTACCAAGCCATTTGAGTAAGGGCTGCTCCTCTATCAGATGGATTACTCTTTAAAGATACTAATATGCTTCTGCCGTTTTTCCTCAAAAAACCTTCCAGTCTTTCCTCCTCCTTCCCCTCTAGTTTTGAAGAGAAGACTAGAAGGCTTATCTATAGAACCATAAGAAGAGAGGAGGGAGTTGTGTGCAATAACCCCTAAGTACTTTTTCACCTAAGTTCTTGGGTTAAATTCCTAATACCCTCTATTCCCCCATGTAAGTCCTGACAGCCAGACCCTTGCAGCTGCTCAGACTTCTCAGTCTGTACCATGGGTGGCAGCACTGAGGATGAAGAAGAGCAAACACTGTCTTGCCTTCTCACCCGTTACAGAAAAAGGGACCGGAATCACCTCAGGCATATTTTTTGTCAGTTGGTACCACCACTGCCAGAATAGTGCTTGGTTAGTACTTGTTCTGTATCACCTTTGCGTGTGTCTACATGGCATAATGTGATACTATGTCTGGTGTAACAGCAACACGCTGGCACGTTAATTCCAAGCCCCAAAAGTAGTCACTGAGGTAGCGCACTGTGCTCAAGCAAATTAACCCAGACAGTCTAACAGCTCTCCTGGGTACTGAGGATTGCTGACACAGCTATGCTCATATGTTGGAGGTAGCAAGGTCCCTACAAAAAAATGTCATTGTGCAGTGAAGACTTATCTGAAGTGACCCAGAATCAATACAGTGGCAAAGGGGAAGGAGGGGGGGAAAGGAGAAGTCATGCAAAACCCCAAAAGGCTCAACAAAGCTATCTTGAGGATATGATGAAAATAACCGAGAGATAAAACCTCTGGTCTCTCCACTGGGCTGTGGGTCCAGCTTCTTTATGCTTTACGGGGCAAGTCAGCAGTCTCGTATTAATTACTCAAGTGTGAAGAAAGGTACACATCTACACCAGCAGAGGGAGGATACTGAAGGAGGACAAGAGTATAGCGAGAGCAGCAACTCCAACCGTTGTGGGCAGCCAGACATTTCCCCAGAGAGCACTGTAATCAGACAAACCAGGCCAAAGGGAAGTATTTCTGGCAGCGTCAGAATCCCAGCAGCTACCAGTTACTTCTTCCCTGTGCTTCTTATGACCAGAGTTTCTTTGAGGACCTCAAATAAGGCTAGGGAGAAGCACAGAATATCAAAGAATCCAAAAATCTATTGCATTATCAGTGCAGCAGCCATGGCATAATGGCTGGAACCAACAGTGAAACTGAATAGGAAGAATTAGTGCTTTTTTGTTTTGTTTTTAATTCTCTGATAGAGTAACAGCCTTGACTCACCAACACATGATTTGCAGATCACAGAATTAATCTCACATCAGAAGTGCTGTATTTGTCAATTTGCTTAAGTTATTTTCACCTCAGGAACATCATAAGCCAGTTTTATGTAACATCAGTAAAAAAGGTAACTTCATTTAAAGTGAGACGGTATCTTATCCAATACAGTTAGACTAACAGTTTTTAAATATTTGATAATTGATTTTTCAGTTTGCCTGTCTCAATTGCATCATTTGTAACTTCCTTTTTAAAAAAAAAAAAAAAAAGAAAGTTGGGCAGATGTATATACTGCAGTTATTTGTATCATTGTAAAAAACCACTAAGGTAGTAGCATGTTACTTTGGCAGACATATCACTTCTGAAGCTATATTTTCCCCCAATTCTGATCAACATACACATATGATGAGCATCTCTCTATAATTCCATCCACAAAGGTACTGCAGCTAAGTTTTAGCTCAGTTTTTTGTTGATTTAGAGACACTGGGATGATGCTCCTTTAGCTTTGTTTCCATTAAGTGGAATTTAGCTCATTCACTGAAGTATTCTGAGTGGCAGAAATCTTTGTCACTGAAGGAGAAAACAGCTTCCAGAAGAGGTATTATGTAGAATTTTAATACATTTATACAGATAGATTCTAAAGATCAAATATCAAATATTTTCAATTGTGTTGTAATTAACTGCAACATTTAATTACTTATTGTTTTTCACTCTTAGGGGCTGTTGACTGCTGATCTCCATATTTCCTATATCTAAAACAAAAACATTAATGTGAATTTATGTGAAGAGTACCAGTAGAATACCTGCTGACATTCCTACTGAAAACAAACATTAGCAATAAAGCACCACTGACTAGAACTTCACTATCTAGCCTCGTATTTGAAATGCATCACAACACAACCCTGAATGCCAATCCACTTAATACCGTATGTTGATGTTTACCTTATTACGTTCTGCTAGTAGCCTGTATGCACTTTCAGCAGTCCTTTTTAACATCTATTTTGCTACACTTATCACCGATTCCATTTAACCTACGTGCTTCTGCTTACTCTTCACTTTCTATCATACCTATTGCACTTTTTTTTTTTTGAGGGGTGCATTTCATACGTTTTGCAGTTATTTCAATATATTCCCTTATTCTCCACAGCATCTTCCAGCACATGCACTCAACTTCGTTCTTTCCATCATCTTAGTAACATCATCTTAATCCCAAATGTTACTATCCTCTTCCCCCATTATCTTTTTCTAAGAACACCTGTATTTTGCAAGTCAAGGCTATCCTATTATTGCTCTTTATGCCTTAGATTTCCTTACACAATACTCCTTTTTGTACCTCCTCACTTTAGTCAGACCTGCTGATAGTGGAAGTTCTTCCATTTTTCTTCAAATTTAGCTAAGTTTACATAAATTCAGGATCACAGCTGCGATGTTTAAAACAGTAACTTTTTTCATAATGACATTATACTGTAGAGCAAAGATATAAATCTGAAGAGTATTTGTAACATAGCCTGAAGCTGTAATACTTCTAGAAGAGAGATAAAAAAAATACTTACCACAATCATTAACTCATTTCATATTTTTACTTACAGGAGATGCTCATTACTGTGTACTTAGCAGCTTATCATGTGCTGCATAATTAGAGCAAAGCAGGTATTTCAGTTAGCTTCCCTGCACTTTCATAAGCTTTTTTTGCCAGTATTCAAACACAATGACAATATGTTGAAGATGAAACCAATAAAAACATAACTTACTTGTATTTGACAGTTTTTACAGTCTCAGTTGAAACACTTTTAGCAATGCACTTAGCTGCACTTTCTAAACCTTGCCACACTGTTGAAAACCCTGTAAAAATGAACAGCTTGTTTGAGTTCATAGCATTAAAAAGTGTGCAATTAAAAAAGTATAAGGAATTTTTATTACCTTGAACTCCACTTGCTGCTACCACCAGAGCACCATCAAAAGTGGATTTGCCATCTTTATCTTTCTTAAGGGATTCTGGAACTAATTTGCTGCCATGCTTCTTCACATGTGGAGCCAGCTCCTTTCCAACACAGCTTGCTATAGAACACACTCCCTCAACTGCCATAAGACACAGTATGCAGATTATTTAGTAAGAACATAGAATATCTTTCTTTGGAAGTCCTTACTCTTAATGAAAAGTAAGTTTCACTGAAGTCTTAAGTGTTGCTTCTATTTAAATACGCTTATTTGAAAGACAGACTTTTTACCACACTTAAGAACCCAACTGATAGAGAAGCAACTTTATTTTTCAGATTCTGCACAGCTCCAATTCCTAAGAAACAAGTAAGGTTAGTCTTTTGGCTAAGAAGCACTTTAAAAGACATACATACGTCACACACACTAATTTCAAGAAACTGTTTTCATTGCTTTGTTATCCCCAGCTTGCAGATAGGGAGCAAGCTGTGTTTCTTTCCTGACCTGTCTTCTGGAAAAGTCTTTCTTACAATCATTCCAGCTCTTCCAAGTATTTTTATAACATCCAGCACAATTTGCTTTTAAACTTGGTTGAGTCACTAGACACTAAATATAAACATTAATGCAAATAAACAACAGAATGAAGAGAGCTGCTAGGTTTACCAAGCACCTCTGAACACCAAGCCATTTCTATCTGGAAGTTTATACATAGTCTAATAGACTTGTTTCAGGTGTGTGTATTTAAAGCCATGCACACACACATTCTCTAGTGGTACAATATGTATGTTCGTAACCACGGATAGTACAGGTTTTAAAATACATGGTTATCAACTTATGGAGAGAGACCATTTTGAATTAACTGTCTAAAACTTAGAAAAACATGCCAAACTTAAGACTGTACAGACTATTCTTTTAGGAAAGAAAAAGATGCCTCAAGGCCATATAATATTAGTCCTCAAGCATGTCTCTTGCAGGAGATAACTAGGCACAAACTGCTGAATTTCATCAGGTCAGTCCCTCCTCTAGTTCATTCACTAGAGAAACCAGCTCTCATTTTACAGAATATTTATTATTTAAGGCAAAAATACAATATACTATAAGATGGAAATTTTTTACCTAAGAACTGGCTGACTTTCACAGCTCCTCCAGTAGCCTGTTTTGCTACATGAAGCCCCTTTGCCACAGTTGGGTTGACTTCCAGAGGTTTTTCTTCTGGTTGAATGTGTTCTCGCAGTTTAGAAGCTCCTTTGTGGATAGCTTTACCAGTATATTCTGCTCCTTTTATTAGGCCCCAGCTTACCCAAGATGCACCTTCAAAGCAAAAATTGTGTTTCTTAGAATGTACAATTTTATAGACTATGATTCCTACAGCTTTCCCTCCTCTGCCTCCGCAACACTGACTTTAGAAACATTCCTGATTACACAGTCTGTAATTATACTCTTCCCTGAATGGGCCAGCATGAATTCCTGCAGTGATTTCTGCTCCTACACCACCCACGTTTTTTCAATTCACTTTATTTAGTTTAATACAGCCAGCTCTCATCCAAATGTCAGCTTAATACAGATACTCAGTTTTTTAATAGATATCCAAGCCCCAGCTGGTTCAGAAGTGATAGAACTGCACATCTCAATGCTATTAACATTCTGAAAAGGTACAACCCAGCCCTCTAGCCCTCCTAGCAGACTCATATTTATTACAATCAGCTGGTGGTCATTAGTATATTCCAAAGGTTCTCAGAGGAAAAAAAAAGTTTATCTGCATCAATCACAATAGATGCCTGCTTTACTGTAACTCCTCATACAGGAGTACAATTGTTCTATCGCAGTGGTCTGAGTCACAGGGGGGTGATATCGCAACACATAGTCAAATGAGGAGCCTAACTCATTTGCAATGAGCAAGACTATCGGCAATGGATTTAAATTCTGCACTGTTTTTATAGAGCCCACCAAAGCATCTTTTAGGTGAGTACAACTGGAACTGGTGAACAACTACTTTTGACCACTCAGCTTCTACCAGCACACATGCATTTAGCTGAAAATACTGTTTAAATGTTACTCACAGAAGTTTATATTCACACAATCCTCTTATTACAACAGTACCTGACAAGATTCCATGGGCAACTTTCTCACTCCATTCTGGCAACTCTTTCTGATTTTCCACTCCTTCAGGTTGTGGGTGGATACGTACAGTCTGAGGCAAGTTAATTGCATCACTAGAGGCTTCTGAAGGCTAACAAGTGAAAGTAAACGGCTGAGAATCTGCTTTGCAACATATCATCAGGATTTGTTTTACGTGTTTTAGATGATACAGATCCATTATCAGAAAACGCTACTGCTGTGTATTCCTTGGGTGTACAGAAATTCAATGGAAATTTGTGATTCAATTACTTTTGCACAGAAATGCTATGCATTCAAAAAAAGCTTATCAGACAGCTCAGCATTTTCTGTACACTTTCTTCATCGAGTTACAATGAAAAGATTTGCATGCCAACACGGCCATATGGTCAAGTCACTAAGTAGGGAAAACTTACAGTACAAGTTAACTAGCAAAAAAAAGATAAGAGGCTTGTCCATCTATCATTTTTATCTTCTCAGAGGGAAGTCAACTCTGTTGTTATTCAGTACAGGAACTGCAGTCCAGCTGCACTAAAAGAATGCAGCTGTTCTGGTTGTTTTGCTCCTCATCCTTCCCTCCCAAATTAAAAAATAAAGGAGATTATTCATTCTACATGCTGTCAATGCTTTTGCAGACTGGCACAGCCGAGGAACACATCAGGCTGTGCATGATACTGCTCTCCATTTAAAGTTGGGTGGATAGGTTCAGTGTGATTTCATGTCAAACACTAGAGTTTCTGGAGTAGACGTTAATCATTCAAATGTAGCAACCACCACTACAGTCTGGTTAGTGTTTCTAAAAAGTGTAACATCACTTTACACAGTTCACAAGACAATGTGTAATTAAACTAATTCGAGAAAGCAAAAAAATTGTAATAGACTTGGGTTTTGGTTAGAATTCTATTTTTAAGACTTTTCCAATGTAAAAGTAAAAAAAATAAACATGTCAATGACTGAAAACACTGCTAGTTAATGAGGGACAGTAAGAAAAACTTTTTTGTTTAGTCTAAAAGAGTATATGAAAGCATTCATAGATGAAACCTATGAGCAGAATAGTGTACACAATATAGAATAATATTTGATATTGCATGGAATTCTTAGATTCCTCTGAAATACTTACTGGAAATAAAATTAGGGTATTGCACAAAGATGGCTGTTGCAGTAAAACAAAACAAAAACATTAACAGAAAAGAGTAGATTAAGTCTTGAAAAGTTGCTAGGTTAACAATGTATCACTGACTTGTACTCTATCATCAATTACTGCTTGACAGCAGTGTGAAATTTCATGTTTAAGAAATGTCTTCAGCATTCAGATTCTATCTTTCACAATCAGTGACGAAAACACTCTGGGGGCTGGGCAGGAGAAATGACTTTAATACACAGCTCTAACTAAAAAAACAGCAATTAAAAAAACCCCAAAGTACGCTCCAGATATAATTTAGTTACACCACAGTTTGGGTCACTATGTAGAAAACCATTCAATGAGTCTTCTAAGGACTTTGCTAAGGAGCAGAAATGGGTTCTCTAATAACATAGGTGACTCTATACTATAATTACATTAAATATACTTGTTAATTAGATCCTCATGAGTACTATATAAAACAGACTCATTAAATGGCCATCAGACTAGGCTTTGAAATATTTGTGCTCTATCACAAAGGTTTTAAAACTCCAGAAATCTGCTACTGATGTGCAAAATCTGGTAGCCTGCAGTAATTGAACCAGCTCTTAACAAACAAACAAACAAAAAAACCCAAATAAAAAACAACACAGGGCACAGCATATATTGCTGCTTTCAAGGAAGTCTGGAATCTCAGCAGTTCTAACGTATTTCAGTGACAATTTTTTTTTTTTTTTAACTATAAAATTTTGGAATCACTGTCCTGGAATTTACCTGGACTTTGTGGCCAGACATCTGTTTAAATTTATCTTCAAAATGCGCCCTCTCAGTTGCTGGGAGCTCTGAAGATAACCCTACTCTCTCATGGGATCCTGGCACCTGTGACATTGTATCAGGGAACATTAACAAAAACATGGAATTTTAGGACAACAAGGAACTAATGAGATACCCAATTTGAACTACTTCTACGCAGGAAAGATTACAGAATTTTATCCAGTAAGTCCTGCACTGAAACATCACATAATTCTGTAGTACTTTTCCCTTTGAAGTAAAAATTAGTGGCCTCCTGTGCTAGTGAAATTGAACTCAACAGGATTTATAACACAACAGAACTCTGCCCACATGGCATGCTGCAAGCTGGTCCTTCATCATTGCTGCATTCAAGTCTTGGTGATTCAGCAAGATTCTATCTTTCATGAAAAGATGCAATCTTGCCATGAGCTTTTAAGTAGTTATTGATTACCATTCTTCCTGAAATGGTGCTCCAGTGCTCTTACAGTAATATTTTTCACCTTGTTTCCAGTCACTGTATCTTATTGCACCTTCGTTAGACTATGGTTTTTTTTTTTCTATTTTCTCTATCTGTTAATATCTTACTGCAATAAGGCACCAGATTTATCTATTTTGAGATCCCATTTGAAGGCAGATTTTTGAGGTACACACTATTTTCACAGGTCTTCTCTGAAGCGGGCTTAATTTTTTTGAACTGTAAACGCCTTTGGGCACAATATTCCAAGAATGGTATCATCAAAACTACACAGTGTGTGTGTGCACATGTGTGTACACACACACACGGAGGAAAAAACATGCTTTCTCCTGAACAGAAAATTTCATTTTGGGTCCTATGTTCTCTTTTGGAAAAGTAGAGAAAATATACAAAATGGTCTCTAATTCTTCTCTGTGCTTACAGTTTAGGATTTTAAAATTTCTGTCTTCCCATCTCACAGAGCCTACAGTTTCATTACTAGGTTGCTTAACCTCGGCTACTTTACTTATTTCTCACTGGTAAGCTTACCAAGTGAGACACAGAACTTTGCAGTTTTACACAACTAAATGTAAATGGGAGAATGTATTGATCATTTCCACCTTCCCTTATTGGCCTAAAAAAGGCAGCCCAGGAATTTACCTGGATTCGAAGGTCAGACATCTGTTTTAAGAGATCCTCAAAGAGCTCTCTGTCAGCTGCTGGAAGTTCTGAAGACAGCACTACTCCCACATAGGACCCTGGTATCTGGGACATCGAGTCAGGGAACATGTAGACTCCAGTATTGCAGCACAGAACAGGAGACTGGTTACACCTTAGGGGATACAACCAGTCACAAACCTAGAAAAGATAAGTACATAAAGGAATTAAAGGAACCTTTTAAAAAGAAAGGCAGGCACAATGTACTGATAAGCACCAGAAACTCGATTTTCTGTAAAGTTTAGTAAGAAAAAGAAAAAAGCCTTGTATCATCTTGGGGAAAAAAAAAAAAGAAAAAAAACCCAAAACAAAAACCCCACATGACTATGGAAATACCATTCTTGATTACTTCTGACAGTCTAATATAGAGAAAATACTAATTTTCACAGGACTATAATTCAGGCTGGTAGCCTCTTAAATGAGGTCTAGTCTTGAGGCCCAGGTGTAGAAGCAGATGAAAAGCACTGCCAAACAAGTCAGGATTCACAGCGCCTGTATCTTCCTGTAGATCTCAGGACAGTTTATATACTTGGATAAAGAGAACGTATGGCTGTCGCTGGCTGACTGTTGAAGACTGCTAACACAGGTGGAGGTGAACCAGCAGACCCAAAACCAGGAAGCGGTTTTTGTTTGTTCCTCCAAGTTTCCCCTTCGCTGATGAGACTTTCAACAGCCAATCTTAGCAGCAACAAGGAGATCCAAAGTCAGAAACCAGACCAGAAACACAATGTACATTACAGAACATGCCCATATGAAGCAAGCATGGACTGAAAAAATCCAAATAATGCATCTTTTTTATTTGTAGTTCAGAGTCTGGATTAACATGGGCCCTCAAATTCCAAATTATCAGTTGTCCTAACCTTATCACTAGTTGAGGCTGAAGTGGGTAGCATGCAACCCTGTTTTACACTGACGTGTTACAATAGGTGAATCAACAGGTCTTCTCTATGCGAGGAAAGGGAAGTTAATTTTATGAAGTGAAAAGACATGTTAAGTCAACTCCTTTAGAAAATGGAATTCACCAAAACAGTCAGCACTCGACAACCTTGGGAAGACACAGAGGTGATTTTCACAGAAAAAATCATAAGAGTGTGTATTTGCAGAAAACCATTTTTCCAACAGCTATAACACCTTTCGTATTATCACACAGAGATTTAGGCTCAAAAGAGCAAGAACTTGAGAAGATTGCCTTTTAAGGTTTTATGACAGTTCTTAAAATCTAATTAAAGGAGAAAACTATTTTCCTGTTACCTGAAGAAATGCAGGTGGACGATTCTGGGTCATCTCACTATCTGTATCCAAGAACTTCACAATGCGTAGATATCCAGGATATGAAGGAGCGCTAACCTGCCCATCAGGAGTCACAAAGAATATTTGTACTCCTTGGGGAATCAAGATCAGCTCATCCGCATCCACTCCCAGGTTTTCAAGGGGAGGTGGCTGAGTACACTTACTGTAGTAGTCCTCACCTACAGAAGAAAACTCCCCAGAGTCTGTGCCATAAGACACAGTAAAATGGCCATTGGTAGCTTGAGGAGTGTAGGCAGGAGGTGCTTCATTTGGCAGACAAAGAGGTTTTGCAGATGATGGACTCATAGCTGGAATTTGCCCCTGGCTCACAGTTGCAGCACTTCCATCTGCTGCACGTGGCTGACTTGGTACCAACAGAGAATTAGGGGCTGGGGGTCTTTCTGGCTTTTCTTTGGAAGGAATGGATGGGTACAACTTGGGCACCCCAGCAGGGGCAGCCATTGCAGCAGGACTTGCTTGTACAGGTGGGGTGTTTTGTTAGAATGCCG